>NW_020955505.1:1663091-1668839 GCF_003031625.1 Empidonax traillii
TAATGAGGTATGGGTTTTGTTGGGCATGCTGAAAAGCATCTTCAAATGCACTTTGGAAAGGACTTAGGCTGCAAGCTCAGAAAGATGCTGAAAACAAATATTATAGCCATCCCCAGTCTTGTAATTCACTCCTTCCTCCATTACAGGGCTTTATACTTCGTTGACATCCCCAAGATTAAACAAACAAACAAAAAATTTAAAAATCTGAAGTGTGCCTTTCTCCTCAGCACAACTACAATAATTATGCACACTTTACAATGGCCCAATATCACCATGAATCCACTTATTGAGGATTGTGGTGGCCATCATGTTAGAGGCTTTTGGGCTCCTTTCTGGAACTTTGTAAACCAGCTCTTCCTTCTGAGGCAGCCTCACTCCTCTGCCTGATTTCTGTACATGCAGGAGAAGGTGTAACTGAAGGTTATAAGAGCTAATAAAATCTTGGGGATTGCGAGAGAGATAAAGGTTCAAGTATTAGTTCCAGTTGTGGTAGCACAGTTCAGTGAACTGATCCCCTTAAACAGCACATAATTATGTCTCCATTTTACCTTTTTCTCCACAGTTGCATAAATTCAGAGAACCTGTGCAAGTGTAAATTGTTTTGAAAGGAACAGTGAATTTAAGGGGTTAAAATTACAATATTCTATTAAATCCTCTTTTCAGAAGTTGACAACTGTCATAGACTGCATGGTAACAATGCTTCTAATTAAACTGGTAAATCCTTTTTAAGCAATCATCTGAATGAGAAGTAGAGAAATTCCAGGTTTTAAAAAGTCTTACGTTGTCATATTTATTTCTTCTGAAAAAAAATTTTTTTTGAAAAGGTGGAAAGTTGAGCTGCCTAACACAATCACATCAATCAACAAATAGAGGATTTTGACTGTGTCTCCCATTACAATGCTAGAACTTTGTCTTTTCTTGCTTATATTTCTTTTCTTCTTCCAGACTGCTTTGTGACACCTTGAGTATGAAAGCAGACAAATAAAACCTGTCTTTTCTTTCCAGTCTTCTGAAACAACCTGAATTATAGGGAAAGAGGATAGTAAAACTTCCAAAGGTTCATTACGTTGTACTGATTGTCTACAAGTGCTGTTTTACTTGCTTCTATTAATTTGGTTTTAAGGGGTATGCAGAGGAAATCATTGTTTCAGCACTGAAGAATCAGTCAGCCATCCAGCAAGGACATTAATCATTAAATTCTTAGTCAGAAAAGATACCTGTATATTTGGAGAGCTGGCAAAGAAGCGAACGCAAAGGAAGTTCTTAAAGCAGGAAGACCTCATTTTTTTACATTTGAATTTAAAAAGGAACATATTTTGTTTGCAAACAGCTCCAGAAGAAAAGGGTACATTGTGCCCTACATGCAGGATTCTTGAGCTGTGAATGTTATTTCCCTTTATAATGGAAGGGAAGTGACAATCTTCCATTTATACAGGCACACAAAAAGAATATCTACTAACAATATATGTATGCTCACAGATAGGCAGTATTTTTTTAATCTGATTTCCCTGAGAGTTCATCTAAGAAGGTAGCAAAGCAGGGTTTGAGCTGCAAATAGAGAAGGACCAATGAGAGCCAGAGGGCCACGAGGCCCTTCCATCTCTCAGTCGTCACTGCCCCTTCAACACAGGTGAAGAAATGTCAAATAGTATTTGCAGCAAGTTAAGCATTCCCACAAGTGTTAGTGGGAGTGTATTGGCTCCAGACACCTGCTTTAAATGTTTTTCTTCAGTGACAACAATCTTAGCAGGAACTGGGAAGGCACATAGCTTGTGTGCTTTTTTTCTTTTAGATGACTAGTTTCCATCAGAACCTGAGGTAAAGTATGAGGTATTATGGGACACTTGAGAGACAACAGGCAAATAGGTAGTAAGTGCAGGGTTGTCACTGAAGATAGCAACCTGGCACATGAAACAATAGTAGTAAGTAATGGAAGCAAGGAAAAGGTGTGTCAGATAAGACAGCTGAATTGGCATGTCAGTCTCCCATGAGATACAGAGAGACACTGTTTCGGAGAACCAGACTCTCTTCTGCCATCATTTACACACTCTCTTCCTCCTCCTCCTGACTGAAAAGAATCAGACAGGCAATACCATGTCTAGCATTACTTATATTTAATCTTGGTGATCTGTAGATGCTCAAGCCCAGTAAATTTTGGGCAGGGGCTGAGTGGGTAATGGATTTTTTCTAACTCCGCTTGCCTAGCCCGAGCTAAAGTTCTCGTAGCAAGTTATTGTTGCTTTTGGTATTTCTTTCCCTTAGCTAACACATAAAATTTACACCACTACCTTGTTTACACTAGCAGCTCAACATATACCAGAAATATATTTTATAGATAACCTCTATTATTTTGCGTAGATAACCCTTCAGTCTTTCCCCCTCACACAATGAGCTTGGCAGAGAGATATTTAGCAAGGAAAGTGAAAAAGGGCCCTTTTATTCCTCAGCACCCCTTGTTGCCAGCTGCAGTACCTCTGCAAAGCCAATCTTCTATCACTGCCATCAACGGGCACTGGAACAGTCTCCTCTGGGAGATCACCATTCCTAAATCATTTTCCTCGCAGCAATATGCCATCATGCTGTACATAGTTAAATTTCTACTCTCCCACCTCAACGCTAGTTCTTGGTCTAAAAAAAAAAAAAAAAAAAAAAAAAAAAAAATTACATAGGTTTCGTAGCAGACAGCACACTTTATAACTTGAAAAAAGGGAGTAAAATTCTACCCACAGGGGAAAAAACTGCAAGGGAGGGAACCCAGGAGATTATTTTGGGTATGCAGCTATGAGGTACTTTTAAAAAAAAAAATAAAAAAAATTGACTAGCTAGTATATAAACAGGACTGAAGAAAAATAAATATTCAGACAGGTTTGGCTGCTTCTTTATTTCCCCCGATGCTTTTCAGACAACTTCACTCTCAAGCACTTAAAACTCATACAAAAAATATTTGCTACTCCCTTAAGCCATTTTTAGCCTACCTGTCTAGTGCACAAATACAATTCCTTGCAACTGCAAGCCATAGTATCGTGTTAATAATTTCCCCCCCCAATTCCACTGAGGTACCAAGAGAAACTTGAAAGGAAAATCAAAAATTAAAAAGGCAAAGGGATCTTTTAATATAGACTGTCAAACAGCTGTTAGGCCTTAATCTTAGATGCCCTTTTTTATCCTTCCATAACACCTACTCAAGATTTTTCAGCAACAAAAAGATGCTAAACCCGAAGAATGAATTTTTACAATGTGAATTTTTTTTAAAACATGGTGATTTAAGCAAAAGATCTCTAAATGACTTCTCAACAACGCTGAGAAATTGTACACAAATTTGATGAGGAAGTGACTTTAGCCTGTTACCACTTAACCCTATCCCCCACAGCCATTTCCTCACTGCAGGGCATTTTTGCCCAACATGCAAATTCAGAGCTGTTACCAATAGGTGGTTTAAGCCGTATTTTCACTTAAACATCATAGACCCAAGCTGGAAGGATTCTCGAGCAAGAAGCACATCACTGATATTTGTAAAATATATATGTACTTATTGCACTACACAATAAAGCTGAAAGCCAAGGACTTGGTCCTTTAGGATGTTAAACACCCTCTGTGCCCTGAAACAGATAGGGAGAGAAAACACTCCTCAGTTGGCAGAACACACTTGAGAGGATGAAGACTCCGTGGGCCCATTTTAAATCTCCTATTCTTTTCAGTAAAAGCACATATCCCTCAGCATCTCGACATAAAGAAGTGCAATCCAGGTAAAATGACAGAAGACAAATGCCCATGGCCCTTGGTTCATTTTTCCATGCTGGACTTAAGAGCTGGGTATAAATGTTTCTCATATGATATTTCTATTAGCTCTTTGCATTAATTTATCATTAACACCAGTAAATACCAGTACTGTCCTTGTCTATATAGAGATAGCTAAAAAAATTAGACTAACTTACATGCTACAGCTTTTTTTTCAATCTGAATTTACTGCAGTAGCCTCTGAAGACCAGGGAGAGGGGATATTCTCTTCACTACTACTACTTATCCAGCTAGAAAACTCAGTGATTAGATTATGAAAAACAGAGCAACCACCTACAACCTGAAATAAAAACCAGCCTACTTTACCCCTCCATGATTAGGGCTAGAACTAGGCATTAGCAAATGAGATCTACTATTTCTGAATCCTGACAGACTTAGTCCCCCAGAAGGTATTTCATCAGTTCCTTCATTGAAGAAAACATCTATTTTTTTAACATAATTGTCTTTTTTATGTGAAATATATATTAATTAACTTATTTACTTATACATTTAGCATATTTAAATTAACTGAATTTTTAAATTCACAGTAACATTTTGTGTCTATTAACTAAACTTCAATTGCTTCCAAAAGGTGTCCAGAATATAAATCACTGAACAGCAAAACATTCAAAGCTTGAATCTACTTTAGATATTAATCTGAATATATGCTTCTTTCTTTATGAATACCTTAAATAATGTGCATAAGGGCTTTCTTTTATTATAGAGGCAACATTTTGTAGCAAATCAACACTCAATGCAACTTCAACTTTCAAAATACAAATGCATTGGCTATCAACTGACAGAAACTAACTCTTCCTTCAGAAAGTGGTGAGGGAAAAATCCTTTTAAAAGTCTATTACTTAAGACAAATTTTTTCCTGCTTCAGGCTTTAAATCAGTAATAAAAATGACTATTTAAATTACTCTCATGTCAATCCATCCACCATGATCTGCAGAGAGTTATTTGAGAAGACAGAGACAGACTAAGGAAAATCTTCACTTGTGTTACTGTCAAACCTGGTAGGGTTCATGTTTGTCATGTCATTTTAATATTTCTTAAAACTTGTATTTTTGCTACATTCGGTATTTCAATGGAGAAAGAGGTATACATTATTATAAACACAGAGGATTGTTTATTGGCCAGAATAAAGAAAAAAAACTTATGTATTTTTTAAAAAAACATATGACTAAGAACCTCCATTGTAGTAGAAAATTATAGTAGCACCAATTGTCAACAAGAAGAAGCACAACAATATATGATTACCCCTGATTTCTCTAACATAGACAGCAAGATAGAAAATAACATGAAAGAAAAAATATATTCCGTAAATCAACTAAAAAAAATCCGAACACAAAAACCACCAGTTCCTACTGCCTTCTGTCTTTCTCTTCCTTCCTTCCTCCATTCTTTAAAATCCTCTACGGAAATTTGGAACTACCTGGTAGGTACAACACACCCTGGAAAAAACTGCCAGCAAAGATTAAGAACTATGTGTGCCTACACTGAATGCTTACACTTGACAAAATTAACAAGAGGACATATAACCTCTGCTTTTCTGCAAAATAGAAGTAGACCCAAGCAGTCTTCCCAGAAAGGTAAAACCACTCTGGTATTCCTAAGTACCTAACATGGTGTTGTTACTGTTAAAAAACCTAACAAGTAAATGAACCAACCTCTGTTATTTCAGCGATAGGGTCGCTCCAGAGCACTTTCTGGCAACATTATAACTGATGAAAAAACAATTAAAATCACTATTCAACCACCATCAAAAAAACATTAATGTCATTTTCCAGGCTTCAAAACCCCAGATATTCACCATGGTTGGCTCTTTACCAGCAACTTCCTTATCCTTTCAAAATACATTTGCCAGGAGCCCAGAATTCAGTCAGATCACAGAGTTGTAGTTCTGTTCTCTTCCCTCCCAAAAGAATAATGTGGAACATCATTAACAACAGGCCAGGGCTGTCAGCA
>NW_020955505.1:1668959-1705222 GCF_003031625.1 Empidonax traillii
AAAAAAAAAAAAAAAAAAAAAAAAAAAAAAAAAAAAAAAAAAAGAGAGAGAGAAGGGTAGTATATTCTGGTTTTATGATAGCTGCTGCGTCTACCTACAACTGAGAGGTGACAAGTGTGAGATCTATTTGGTCTGAAGTCTTAGCTGAAGGTTTTGTCTATTTTTAGCAACAGTAACAACAGCAAGTGGAGGAAGAACTGCAGGTTTACATTACGACACAGAACAAGATTGCCACGTCTTTCAATGAATTGCCTAGTCTTCTTTTTGTCTGGTGACACCTTGCCACTTGAATTAGCCCACTTGTATTACCTAACTCCACCTTAAATGCTTTATTTTCAAATATTTGTAAGCATTGAAATATAGAGAATAGGAGAAAAGTAGAATTTATCACATCAGAGTACCTAAATAGGTAGTTGGGATGTAAGTTTGCAAATCTGACTAAATGTGGCAATTTATTTTGACATATCCATTTCTTTATGACAAAAGAAAGAAATAGTTCATACCTTACATGGCTTGTGTTTCAATATTTGGGCATCTCCAAGACTCTCAGAATTACAGATACACATAAAAAGAAGGACCAGCTTGGAGAAAGCTGGCACATTTGGGGAAGGTACACATGTCTGAAAAGCAGCAGACGTGAGGCAAAAAATCACGGAGAAATAAAGGAATCTCAAATGTAGTGCTAAAACTCACATACCTGAAAACAAAATAGCAGTGACTAATCTGTAAGTAAAGCCCAGAAATTAAATTCCAGACAATAGATGAAAATTAGGGGATGGATGGAAGAACCCTTTCAGACTAGAACGACTACCTTTGACTCTCTGGCCACTGCAGTCTAAGCAGGGGTACAAGGCAGAGTTCTGCAGTCGGATTATCCTGCCCAAAAATCTTTGCACAGCTACTCATCACCTCCAAAGCATACTAGGATGTGTGCATGAAGGGGTTGGCAAGGAGAGTGTGTGCTGTATCCTCTGCTTTTCCACTTGAAATAAAGTCAAGTTCCATTTCAGAGAATCAAGCTCTTCTCAACTGATGTATAAAATCTGCTGCTAAAATGGGGGACTCTGTCGATAGTCAAATTAGACATGAATAGGGGGAGGGACATTTCCTTCTGCTATACCCAGATTTGCCAAATTTAGGTATATTTGTGACATTTTAGACAGTTAGAGCCATCCATCAGCATCTCTGTCACTAGCTTTGGGCTTGCAAAAATGGAAACAAGATGTTGCCTTGGAATGCAGCTTTGTAAAATTCTGCAGATTAAAAAGCACCTCACTATAAGTTTTGATATACAACTAGAAGCTTCCACTGTAACATGATAAGCAAGATAGGTGATACCATATGAATGGTCATTTAATAAAATGTTAATTGTAGGATTCTGAACTTACTCAGATTAACTTTCCTGTTATTTACACAGAGCATCGTTAGGCTACCAAAACAGACTACACCGTAACCCAGAAAAACAGGCAGTGTGCTGGGGGGTGGAAGGAATCAGTATTCTGGAGCAGTAATAAAGGTTTCTTTCTCCAGTGATAATCAACTCTGCATAATTAAAATAGCTCAGACTGTTGAACTAATTTTCAGACTGGAGGTTTCTTCCTGTAGCAACACTTACACACAAAGTTTCTACTGCGGCTGAATTTAATCGTGAGCCTAATTACAATTTTAATGAATATCTTCAGCACTGCATGTAAACTTGCACTTCACAGTCTTGCTATCAGAGCATTCTTAGAAGCTTTCTGCAGTTAATATAAAGGATTATTCTGAGATGCTCATAGTATAGCTGTATTTTTTAAAAGAAAGCTTAAACTATATCTGTCCAAATTGAAATAGCTTTTAAAGTAGGGTTATAATAACTTTAAGTTGTAATATGCATATTAATTTTAGTACATTTTTACATTTACATTTATTTATTACATTTAATTAAAGATGAGAATTTTGCATCTTTCTAATCAAGTTCTAGCTTCAGAATGGTCCAAACTGTATATATTAAGTCCCCCTTTTTGTAAATACTTAAGGCTTACTTGCAGATTTTCTCACCAGAGGGCAAAAACCAATACAGGAATTCCTCCCTTCACAGGAGAGAAGTCAGATTTAATAGTCAAGGCCTAAAGTCTGCACCAAAAAAATACCAGTTATATTTTTAATTAAATATGAAAGCTGACTATTTACCATAGAGTTTCTTCTTCTACATACAGTTTGTTTTATTTTACACTGCCCTCCAATTTGCAATGGCCAGACCATTTACATTACAGCAGCAGAGGCTGCTGGTAAAATAAAAGCAATGTGATCATCCAGCAGTTTGCACATGACATTTCTAGGTCCTAGGAGGATGTAACAGATTTAAGATGACAGGATATGAGCATTCTGTAACAGTTATTGATGCATCCATCAGTACTGAAGTTGTCAATACAGAGTAAGCATTTTTATGTTCCAAGGTTAGATTTCAGTTAAGGTTTCTCTGAGACAGCTTATTCAGATGTGCCGAAGGTTTCTCTGGTTAGTTTCTTCCCTTCTCACCATTCCACCTGTATATTTCAATGGAGAAAATGTCTTTCTTATTTGCTTTAGAATTTAAATCTAGCAGAAACATCTTCAATCACTGACTCCTACTCCCTGTTTATATACAGTAACAGTATATAATCACTTTCATATATTCATCAAGCTTGATGTTGAAATTAGTTAGCTTTGTTGTCACACTAGTCCTAGTGGGAGGCTGTCCTGGAATCCCACTAATTTACTGGTTAGAACCCCCCCTCCAATGTCATCTGGTAAGTTTCTGTGCAGGAGGATTCCTTCTCCAGAGCCCATCTTCTTGTCCCCTGCACTGATGCTGGCAACTTCTGCATTCCCAGTTCAACATAGAGGGTTCCCTCTCCAGCTTCAGGAACCCTCCATGCCAGTTACTACTGCTTAGACCTCCAACCAGCTACATCTCACATGTGGCCTTAGAAATAGGCTGCAATGTTACGAAGCAGATGGGGTGCTGTGTTCAAAGGAGTCTCCTGAGAAATGCCGCTTTTCCCCATGCTGCAACTGCCACTGTAGATTACAGCTCTTCCCACCATGCTCTGGGTATCAACAAAGTTGAGAGATCTGCTATTTAAGATTAGGGAGAAAAGGATTCAGAAGCCTGAAAGGGGCATATTTCATAATAAATTTTAAAAGCAGTTCAGTTCTAATACCCATATATAAACACACCTGGTTTGTTTGATTTGTTTGTTTTGGTTTTTTTTTTTGTTGTTCTTCTTTTTTTTTCTATGACTTGCACTCAGTTTCATGAAGAGAATAAAAAAAAAGGAGTTGATTTTTAAAATTTAGCATTGTATTGAGTAGTGGAATTCTTTAATCTGTGCATTTCATGGATAAATTCAACCATGTCTCAGTAGAAATTTCAATGCTAGAAGAAAACAGGTTGCAATTTAACTTATTTTTCTTTACTCTGGAAAACATCACCTCAGTATTGGATCATGTATACCTTCAGCTGTGCTGAAAGGACCAGGCACAATAAAGGGGAAGATTTTATTTATCTGTGAGTCTTTTACTTCTAAATATGCTCTGTCAGATAAATATCTCCAACCTAAGAGGTAATACAGGTAAATGTAATTTGCCCTACTCTCAGTGTGGAGGACATTTTTCTACTTGACTAAATACAAAAATACTGTCCAGAATTTGCAGGGGGGAGTGGGGGGGGGGTGTGGAATGTGAAAGATCAAACCCAAGAAAACTAAAGCTTCTTAGAGATTTGCCAATGTTTAAACATGCTTATGGTTGTAATAGTCCAGAGTCAGTGAAGAGGTGATGCTGGAAGAAGAGCCACAGACAGGCAAATTACAGTCAGTGAATGTGTTATATCTACAGTCCTATCCTGTGCAACACAGAAGCAGCTACAACCAAAACTGGATGATGAAAGTCTGTAGATTTCATGGTTTGTCTCAGCTGATCTAATTGAAAACTAGTGTGGAAAAGTATAGTTGTATTCCCTTTGCTCCTCCCCATATATATGCTGCCACCTCTTCCTTCTGCCTGTTCACACAAACAATCTCACCTTTCAGTCCAATTGGCTGCAGGTCTGGCTGACTGTGCCGCTGTACACTGTTAATGCAGCAAGGTGGCTGCAGGACTGTACAGCCAAGCATCAGGGATAAGGACAAAGATTTCTCTGAAGGTGGCAACATCTGCTCAGATTGCTGGAATAAGCTGCACTGTGCACAGAAACTTGACTGGTTTCAGGTTAGCAACTAATGCAGTAATGACAAACTTGTTCTTTACATTATGCACACAGCGGATGAATGAAGGAACTAAAAGCACGATGAAAGCTGGAAATATCTACAGAAAGGAAAAACATAAGGACATTCACATAGCACTTCAAATGTACTTGCAAAGAATAGGAGCCAAAAAATTGGAAGATGCATGGGAGGTGGTCTGATTTTTCACGTAGCACTGGCTGATTCAGAGCACAATGTTTAATAACTTTCAACTATCTTAGGCATAGAAATTGTAACTATGAAACTGTACCAGAAATTTGAGGAGCACTGCATTCCATGTAAAAATGAAACACATGAAGTATGTGCTTTTAATCAGGGCACAGAAGAATGTGAAATTACAGAGGGGGTTGTGATCAATCTAAGTCAATTTTACAAGTCTAACTAGGACCAGATATGAGATAAGATTGTAATTGAGATCTGGAAGAAAAACTGAGTGCTCACAAAAACCCGCAGAATTAACCCTGAACTACGCAATTATAATTTACAACTTATAATTTACAACACAACCATAGTTGTACAATACACAATAAAGACTGGGATTTTGAAAGGTACGCAATTCTCTGACACTGAAGCCACACAGAAGAGCACTATCATGAGGTTAGGGGTGAGTTTCAAAGTCTATACCCATTATGACAACTAATGTAAACTGCCACGACAGAAAGAGGTAAGAAAATTAAATGAAATAAATTAAGTGGATTTTATCACTTCACAATAGTTTGCAAGCCCCAGCAACATGGGCTGCTGACAAGAAAACACCACCTTTACCAGCTCACTGCTCCAATATAGGTGAATAGTCTATAACTTGATTTTAATCAAGGAGGACATTGCTTTCCTGTACATCAACCCAGTCCATGCATCAGGGAGTAGTTATGAACAGGTAATGGAACATAAATGGGTAAAAAATGCAACTTACAGTAATGACTGTTACCTCTGGGGAGGGAACTAAGCACTAAGAACATGGGTGAGAAAAAAACTGCAATAACAGCAGCGAAAAATAAATAATTGTTATCATGTTAAAAACTAATCCTAGATTCAGTCTCATCAAGCAGATGGGACAAAATTCACCCCAGAAAATAAAACATAGCTAATTCTGTCACCTGTAGTAATGTTACCCTTACCTTATGACAAAAGCCAAAGAAGAGCCCAAGAGACACATTTTTCTGGGTGTAAAGAGAGAAACAGGTACAGGAGTGAGTACACACACTGTGCATCATTTTAAAAATAGAAGAAATAAAAGAGGTAGAGAGATCAAGTTCATACTTTATTTACAGCTATGTTACACAGCAAGGAGAAGGTATGCAAAATGCAGGCATTTTTGCACCTGATGAACAATACTGGTAGAAGTGAAGGGATATAATGTATTTCAAATATTTTTCATGTATAATGTGAGAGGTTGTCATAATAAGCCTTGTTTGTAAAAAAAAAGATCATAACCATGCATAACGACAAAAAAACTCAACCTTTCTTTTTTATACTCATGTGGGAATTCCATTCAATATCCAGCTATATCTGAAAACACAGAAGTTACATCATATTAAATATACTTAGGTTTATTTAGATTATCTTTCAAACTGGGTGAAAACAATCGAAGAGTATGACTGGTAAGTCTAGACAATTTTTGGCAGAGCTACAGCAAAGACAAAGTAAAATGACAGAATTATAAATCCCACATAAAAATGACAGAAATATAAATCCCATATAACAAAAATAACAAATAGGAAAATCATTAGCTTAGCAAAGCTTTTAAGCAAGTTAGAGTAAGGCGAATAATCCATAGGGAAAACTGTTTTATGTATTAATTTTAAATGTTGGGATAAAAAGCCTAACACTTCCTTTTATTTCTTCCAAGTCCCCTTGCTGGGGTTTTCTGGAAGGCGTTTTGGAGTACAGCTGATTCTGGTTCAGGTTTTTGGGATAGATCACTGGAGGTTTTCTAAATTGGTCAGCAGTAGATTTTGCCAGCACTCATCTCAAACTTCCCTAGCTTTCTCCAGGGTGCAGAGTCAGCTGGATCAGGTTTCATGTTTAAATTAATTTGGAATTACTTTTTCCAAAAGTGACTGGAGTTTGCAAGTTTTTCTTCTTTCCTTTGATGGAGATGAATTATTACTTTCTGCCATTATGCTTTTCAGTGTCACAGTCTCCAGCATTTCAGCCTACCTACATGACCAGATCTTTCTTATTTTCTACCACAATTCATTTGTGTTCCATTCTAATTTTTTTTAACCAAGTACAGTTCTATTCCTGTCAGATTTACCCAGTTCTGAGATCCCATCTGCTTGGCTATATATTCTTTAACAGATTCTGTTTGCTATATGCTGACCTAGTTCAAAGTTACATTTGCTCAGTGACTGTTCTGTACTCTACCTTCTCCCATGTTTATTTCACCAGAAAACTGTATGGGTTTGCTGTTAGGTTTTTCACCTAGGGCATTTTTATAGATTAGAAACAGTACAAATTCAAGTATTGATCCCCAGGGACCCCATTTAATACTTTTCCTAAATTGAAATAGCCCCGCTTACAATCACTTTTTATTCTATATGTGCAACCACTGAGCTATTAATCTAATTTCATATTACTGGGTCTCTTAACTCTTTGAAGTTCTTTACTGTGGGCAGTCTTGTGTCAATGCTTTCTGCTTAAATATGCCCCATTATACCCCTGCAGTGTACATCTGAAGTATACTGTGTGTACAAGTCAAACATTACACATGGTGGGCCACCTAATGATTTTCCTTTTTGCTTATGCCTTCTTTGTTTATCAGAAAAGCAAAGGATTTCTGTTCTTGCAATGATAACATTGCTGTTCTTACATGCAGGAAAAATGCAGTGAGGAGCCTGACTGCCAGTTTTTGGCTCTTCTCTCTAACAAGTGGGTTTGGTTGTTCTAGTTTGTACACCCAAAAGCATCATCATTACAAAATACCTCCTAGAAAGATCCTAAAGTCCTCCTCCTAACCTGCATCAGCTTTTCAAAAGCTCTATCATTCCCCATAAAATGGAGAAATTTACAGAGCCCACTTTGAGCAAGCAAATCTCATACCATATAAAGGCTCAAAAACACCAGGATGATTCCTGTGCAAGCTTAGGTAGAGACGAGCTATTTAAGAGCAAGAAGAAAAATTTCCAATCCCAGCAAAATTTTCATGCTGACTTGAGGGATGGAAGGGAATTTATGACAAGACAAGCAGAGAAGCAGGTCTGATGCCCCAGGTTAAAGTAGTTTCCCTCTCCAAATCAAGCTTCCCAGGCTAACACTTTTCACATTGAAGGAGAGACTGTAAAAGAAAGCAGAAAGAGCTCAGCCATTTTAATGTCCTTTTCCAATCTTCATCTAGTTCTCAGAACTACAGGAAAAAAGAGCTCTAAGATCATCGAGTCCAACTGCCAACCTCACTTCACCTTGTTCACCACTAAACCATGTCCCCAAGTGCCACATCCACACAGTTTTTGAACACTACCAGGGATGGAGATTCCACTACTTCCCTGGGCAGCCTATTTCAATGCCTGACCACTCTTTTGGTGAAGAAATGTTTCCTAATACCCTGGCACAAGATGAACCCATTTCCTCTTATTCTGTCACTTGCTACCTGGAAGAAGAGACTGGCCCCCACCACGCTACAACCTCCTTTCAGGTATTGCATCATTCTGTAATGTTTTTAATATCTCTATCTGATACACCATCTGATGCATACCACCCATCATCACTTAAAAATCCTTCTGTTCACAGCTGAGAGGACAGCTGGACTTGATCCAATAGATCAGCCTATCCTACCCTTTTAACATCTTATCAAATAAACACCTTTGCATTTTTTTCCATGCTACTGCCCACGCTTGGAGCAGTGCCCTTAAGCATCTGCAAAATTGCCTCATTATACTCTTTCGAACTTTCTTTGCATCAAATGTTGGGCTGAGGTGGGGTGGGGAGGAGAGGACAGCAAGAGTTAGGAGCAGGTCCAAGGCATGTTACCTTCTGCAGAGCTACAGCCAAGGACTGGTGATAACAAGTACAGAATAATTTTGCTGCTCTTCAGCAAATTGAAGGATTCTTTTTACCAGCATCCATGAAATAATTCTGCATTAAGTTTAGCTCTAGAGCCATGACCCTAGGAAAAGGACTTGTCTCTAAACCAAATGTTTTCATATTCAGTTTCACTTTCCTGGTATAAAATATTTAAGAAAACATAATTCTCCTTAAAATAATCCTATAAAAAAGTCATCACATTCTTGTCTTTTATATGTATCACAGTCAGACATTTCAAAATTATTTTATCGAGCTCAAGGCTTCAACCTCCCTTATGCTGTAAGTGATCAGTACTTGTGAAAGCCTACAAAATTTATACTGAGGCAAGCCAATTAAAAAAATAAAACTTCTTACTGCATTAAAAATTCTCTTCCTCTTATCTATGTGTTTGTACTGTCACCAGCCATTGGTGAATGTGAATGTTTCCACATAAAACAGATTAACGCTAATGAAGTCTGTAGTAAACCATGTGGAATTTCTGGCCCTTCTGTATGTTGAGGCTGTGAAAAAACTCTGCTCTTGGTAAGATTTAGGGAATTTAGAGAGGAGAGGAAAGGGGAGGGAAGGAGAGGAGAGGGGAGAAAAAGACTTTATAATTCTGAATCTCTATAGAGTAAAAAATGGTTTAGCTAAGAACAAAACGTTTTAAGTTTTATAGTTCAGAAAATTGTTTTTGTTAACCACTAGAATTTATTTCATTTATGGAACAATTTCATTTGACTTTTTAAAGAAAGGTTTTATATAATCCAAGTTTTATGTAACCTATGTTCTGGCCTAAATAGTTTTCATAATAAATGCATCCTGAGCAGTTAGACACATTAGATGCTCCTTTTGAATCTGGCATTATTGAAATGTAAAAAATATATATGCAAGCAACCAAATTATGCCCACCTTAATGCTGATCTTTAACACTACTGTCCTGAATATGCAGCTGTGGAAGACGCCCTGAAAAATGAAGTATTTTCTTCAGTAGCAGTCACAATGCTTGGGCCTTTCCCAAAACTGGTACTACAAATTCTACCCTATGGTTTCCCAGCTGGGAAAAGTCTGTGAAACTCAATGTAAGTCATAGGGGGGTTGCTTGTATTTGTTTGTCTGGGAGGTTTTTTGTTGCACTGACGAGGAGAGTCATTGATTTTCCATGGGGTGGCTGCAGCAGAGCCTGTTCTCTTCTGCACGGTCTATTTTGTGGAAGTCAGTGAAACTGCCTGATGTCCGATATAAACAGGGAAGGAGAAAGATATTTGAAGAGGCTCCCAGGCCAAATCCCAATGTACTCTGCTACTTTGGGCTTTTATTTACAGTGCCTTTTCTTGCTCTATTTTAAACATATTGGCAATCACAACAACAATTGTTCACTGAATCTGTTTCTGGTGTTTTACAGCCAACAGTTAAGTTCTTGACAGAGTACTGAGAGGTTTTTTATTGGGGACACTGGGACTTCCTTAATAAATGAAGTTTTATTCCTCCAGTTAAATTTCTTGGAGGTTTTTTTTTGCAACCTGGTTAGATGCTAGCATACCCTTTCCAGCCAGAGCTGCTCTACTTGTGTCCCAAAAGGAGACCATTAACTGGTGTTAACCACCATAATGTCAATCCCTATATTTATTCATTTGAATCTCAGTTAAACTGAGGTTTATCTCTTCTTGTTCTTGATCAGATTATTAACCCCACCCTCACCTCGACTCAATCCCATTTAATTCAGCGTCTTTATCTTCACAGAAACGCAAAACTTATGAAGTACAAGCAATCCGCAAGCTGATGACTTAGCAGTAAGGTTATTAGCATACCTTGCCTGACAGTTCTGTTTTCTGCATTATTTTGGATTTTTATTATTTTCTTTCTTTCATTCAATTTTAGCTTTTTAATCAGTCTTCAGCTGTGGAACATTTTCTTCTTTAAAGATTTGCTTGATAGAGTAGCTTTGGAAGAAAATTTTTTATTAGCATTTCACAGCAATTTTGTTTTATCTTTAGTTTATGGTTCAGTCTAAATTAATCCTTGGTTAAGGCACTGTGTGGCTCCATGGGGCATTTTGACATGCCTAACATATTAATGGTTTAAAATCACCAGTCATCTCCCTCTCTCTCTTTTGGTTTATCTCTCTGTGTCACATTTTAAATAAAAAAGGCTCTTTCAGGATGAAGTCCATGCATGTGCTAAGAAGAACATGGTCCCAGCATCAGAAGCATTTATAGGTGTTACACAACATTCCAGGCAGTTCTGTGTGGGAACCTTTTGAAATTACCAGGTTACATTTTATTACTGTTTGATGGGTATTCTTGTTTTTTTCCAACAAACTATTTAGCACAATGATTTTATATACAGCATTTTTTATTCAGCAGGACTAAATTTCAAACTGCATAATAAGCATTCAAGATTAAAATCATTCAGCAGTGACTAGTTTCTGAATTACTTACTCAAGTTAACTATATAAGCAACAAATTCTGTCTCTATAGTACCACATGCAGACTTCTCTCCATGAGGAAGATTATTTTAGAGGTAGGAACTACAAATATTGACTTAGATTGACTCAGATTTTCATATGTCCTGTTTTCTATCAGTTTTAAAAGGAAGAAAAAAAGAAACAGGAGTTATGTTTTCTCAGATTTTTTTTCCCTAGTCTAACAATCAAATGTCTTGAAGCTCCAATATGTTGCAGAATTTTCCCTTTCTCTGTTCATTAAGAAAGAGTTGGTGTTCATTGAAACTACATTAGTTTGACCTAATTTCCATTCGCTGGGTAAGGGGATTGTATTTCACCTTACAGAATAGTGGTGATAAGCACTTACAGCAGAGGTCCATCTAGTCCTGTTAGTATTCTGGCTGTAGCCAACAGCATGAAATCACGGTTACTTTCCCAGGATACTCTCAAGCCTCCATGTTTTTGCTACCAAGAGATGGGGCACCTGAACTAAAGGTGGATTTAGGTTGGTTTTCCCATCAATTTCTCCAGTCATTACTTAAACCCATTAAGTGTAAATTTTTTTTTTATATACATAATACATTATGTACACATACAGATATATACACAAACATACAGACATGGAAATTCAAGGCAACGCATTTCACAGATACTATGCATTGCTTTTACTTCAGTATTAATGTACCCCATAAAATGAACAGTCAAAGCCTAAAGATTTACTTAGCATCACTCTGAATTCCTTAAAAGCCAAATATCAATTTGAGTTTATTCATAATCATATTCAAAAATACAAATTTACCAAGTTGTAAATTCTCTTTAGAAAATTATTATTTGAAGTTACAATTTTTTTTAATATTCTAATAGTATGGTAAGCAACAGAAATACTGAGAGGCTATACAAGTAAGTAGATAGTCATTATTTTGTATTAACACTCTAAAACTTCTTTTAGCTAATAGATGTTACATGGCACAAAAGCACCTTAGCTCTACACAACATTGTACTGGTGGGCAAGACCTTCACATTTGAAGTGATATGAATGATGCCTGTGGATATTTTCATGCCATAATAAAGATTTCTTTTTGTGGAAAGTTCTAGCCATTAACATGCAACAATAATGGATCAGCAAAATCTGATAAATGATTCCACAGGGTACTTCACCAATAAGTAGGTTTCATCCCCAAGCATGACTGCCATTTCTGAGGGCAACTTCACTGTAAGTAAGAGGGCAGGAGAAGGAAAAAGCAATAAAGGTGATCTTGCCTTTGAGCTATGCTGACCACTGGACCAATAGCTATCATTGCTAGAGGCCACAGTGCTGACATTTAACCTGTATCGGGTGGCACCATAAGCACACATAGAGAACTCCAAGTTTAGAACTGGAAGAGACAGAAAATGAAAGGAGATTCCTAAGCTAAATAGCAACTCTTAGCTGAAATTTGAGTAGTTGCTGAGTTTCAGACAAAATGAACCTCTGTTACAACAGATCACTGAAGTTACAGCTAATTTTAACACTACACTTCAGACATTTCAGCTGGTTTTGTGCACTTGGGATCACTGGAAGAGAGAAAACAGTGCACGTTTGCATAAACCTCATTATCAGTTGAAGGCATGTCATACTCATTTGATTAATCTCAATTTGCCATTGAATCTCATTTCATTCCAAACATGTTGTCATTTCAACTAATTTAACTAAAATCCCACCCCGAATAATGATCATGCCAAGCTTGTTTGTGTTGTTTGCATTGCCTGCCTCAAGTGACAGCCCTCTCTACAACAGTCTGTATTTTCAATATTGTAGCATGACCACAAAACACTGAACATACACATAGCAGACATGTCCACAGAATTAATAAGGAGATCCAAAAAATTTTAAAGGCTATTATCTGCATATAGATATAAATTGATTTTGTTTCCAAAGACACTGAAGAAGTAAAACCAGACTGTCCCTGAATGCTAGATGACTTCACATATAATAGCACTGCCTAGAAAACCCTCTGAAGAAACAGATTTGTGATAGCTTCATCACTGTGCAATCATCATAATAAAAGATAGCCCCCTTACTCCAAGAAAATTATAGTCTGAATAGACAAGACAAAAAGGGGAAGAATGGCACAAGTCATGAAAGAAAAGTGAAATGTCCAGATTTAGATAGGACAAGGCTTGTCAAATTCTATTCTAATACCAAAGTCATCAATACTCAGACAACACTAATCCACATATAAGCAGTGCACTAACACATATTGTTACTGATTCTTCTTTAAGGATCATTTTCCTCCATCCAAGCAACATCATCTAGGAATATCACACTTAAAAGTGCATAAATACAAAGGACAATAATTTTCACTGTAACTTCAGCCCTTTTGTTCTAGTAGAAAGCAAAACACAAAAAAATCTTGGCTTCCTAGTTCTCTCTCAGAATTGCCCACCTTTCAGACAGTAGTGTTTTGCCGTATGAGGCATGACATAAAGTGTCTGCTGTGACCAAAACATATATAAAAGCAAACTCTCACTGAAGTCTAAGCTGTCTTTTCTCTATAATTTCAAGCCAATTACAGATTTGTGGTATCTTACAATAGGAAAAAGGGAGAAAGAGGTTTATATGCATTTTGCAATTTATTTCTGTTGAAAAAGTAGCCAAGTTGTCTTTGTCTTGACGAAATGAATATAAATTTCCTGATAAATATTAGGAAAGTTCATAATCTTGTAAAATTATTTTCAAACTATGCTGTACCTGATGAGAATAGAGTTCTTCATCTGTCTTCAGAGAGTCAACCCTGCATGGTCAGGTTCCTTTCCACCTTCTTCTTGGTTTTCATTATCCACCTGCATCCACTCAGCAATCACTGATAACCTCACCTTCAGCTTCAAAATTTTTTCTCCTCAGTGCCTTAGAGTCTCACAGGAAACAGGCCCAGAAAATCTTAGCAAACCTGGTAAACGAATTAGCAAGATCCAAACCCATCTTTTTATTCCAATACAAGGATGGGTTGCTTTGATCTGTTCTCGTGCACACTAAGATTTTTCTGAGAGCAACAGCTACGGAGCTGTCAGCTGTCTCTTCTTGCTCATACAGCTGATGAAATATTCCTTTTTAACAGAAAATTATAAAAGAAACTGATGATACATTGCTACTTTTTTTTATATACTCTCATCGCCATCAGTTTTTTTTACCCTGTAACTTTGCACTTTTGGTGACTGCTAAACTCTTAAGAAAAAAGCAATGCAACATTTGAGAAGGAATTGCTGCATCCATTGAAAGACTATTTTAACACACGCCTTTACCTCCCCCATTTCCGTTTTCCTCCTCCAGCCCCTGCCCATCCCACAGAAGTTTAATGCTTGGCAACAAACACGGAGTTCTCTTTTGTGTTCAGACTTAGCAGGACATCCACTTGAAAAGAAAGATCTAACCAGACTTTGAGGGGCTCTTAGATGAAACTGCTCTGACACCTCTTGCTTTCACAAAATCTTTCTTGATTCTCAGGCTACATCCTCCATGTACCCAACTCCCACAGATCTCAGCTCCCAAGAGCCATGCTGAGCTATCATAATTACTGAGAAGTCTAAATAAAAGCAGGCAAGAACTGACCTAGAACCAAACCCAGGGAAAGGCTGGTGAACAGTTTTTCAGACCTAAGGAAGCAATGCCGCTCTTTGGGAAGAATCAATGCACTATGGAAAAACATATAAATATCTATTTAGAACAGAACTAAGTCTTTTCCTAGGTGAGCTTAAAGTTTTGTGAGTTCGATTTTAATAAAAATAAGTCTAAGAATTTTTTTTATTCTTGTCTCTGAAATCTTTGGGTATGTTTGAGCCAACTTTTCTGATGTAATATGGAGAAAGCAGTAACAATAAGACCTATGACTCAAGGAATTTGAGATAAATATAGTGAGATTCAAATGAAAACTGCTGGAGCTGACAAAACCAGAAGAATAAACCCAGCAGTTTAGAGAAAAGTCCACTCAAGAATAGGTATAATTTATTTGAACTTAGATTCTGAGAATGTGAGAAAGAAACACTTTTTATTTTTTAAATAAATCTGATAAAGATAATGAAGATGAATTTTCGATTTCATCATTTTTATCCATACATAATAATCAACACTAGTTGTAGGCTACAAGCAAAGAATATTTATCTTTATCAAGCTATTTGGAGGTAAGAACTAGCACCATCTTTTTTTTGTATTCTCCTCCCATCCCTTCTTTTTTCTTTTAAATCCTTCCTTTTGGACACACAGGAGAGATTTCCATTGTGTTGAGAAAAAAGGTAAAGCTTTAAAATATAAAACCTAATTTTACTAGAAAGTTAATGAATGTGCCATAACCCAGATTTTCTATGGCTATTGCATTAGGGAGAAAGAGTTATGAAACTTCATGCTTTTATAAATTTTGTTGAGCTTGCAATCCTGGCTGAAGGAGAGAGCAAATTCTCAGGTGCTAAACATCAAATTGCTTATTGGAACAGCTGCTGCACTGAGCTGAGTAAGCAGGACACGCAGGGAAGGGCTTTTTCTAGGCTAGTCTTTGACCAGCATCACTGTTAACACGTAGAAATTAGAAGGAATATCTTACAATTAGAATATTACTATCGCTATTTTCTTTCCACTGAATGTACAGGAACAAGTGTTCTTTTTGCATGTCTTACTCTTGGTTCCATTGTTTTTGTCTCATACTGGCAATGTGAATTTTATGTTTCCTATTCTCCAAGCTGTAAAATCTGTGGTTTCTTTCTTGTGGGGTTTGTTTTGTGTTAGTTTTTATTTTGGAGGAATGGTGTAGTGTTATTGAGCAAATATTGCTTTAACTGGGGGACTGGAAATACAAATCTTTTCTCTTTTGAGGACCAGTGAAATGCACTGGGATAAAGCTTATATTAGGAAACTGCATACTGTTTTTCTTCTCCTTCCAAAGGAAAAAAATGCTTATAAAGTCACTAGCTCAGGAAACCCTCCAAAATACAGGCTTTTTTTTCTTGGAATACATTACAGAGAAAAATGTTCACCGATTTTATGGGGGATGGGCAGAAAATGTTAAATATCAGGAAATAATACTGGTAGGAATGTAGATTATTCAATATTCAGATTTTTTAACTTCCAGAGATGAATATGGGTTCTTGTATTGACTTAGATGATGAATATAATCATTTACTTGGGAGTAGGTAAGACTGAGCAGATGGAAACAAGATTAATATTATGGCAAACAACCTATTTTGGCTGTCAGGGTGGAAGCAGGGGAATGCTGGAGCACCTTTCACCGCAAATCCACTATGCTGACAAGCTTTGCAAGCAAGTAGGAGTGTCTGAAGTAAAAGGCATGATCCTGAAGAGCAGGCTCCATCAGACCTGCATTAATACCCCTCCCCACCTCCCTTCTCACTTTCAGGCTTTATTTCCTTAACCTTTTATTTCTCTCTTAGTGTTTCTGTACCTTTTTTTTTTTTTTTACTTCTCCAGTAAAGTAGGGGTTCAGCTCCTGCTGGGGAATAAGAGGTGCTACTCCTGAGATCTCCTGCTCACTTTGAACAACGACTTACCGAGAAAGTCAGCTTGTGTTTCCAGCAGGTTCCAATTCATGTTAGAAGCCTGCAGGAAATGGGCACATTGCAGCATCTGATTATAGTCCTTCATTGCTTAGATTAATGCAGGGTCAGATGGTGAAAATTCTTTCTTTAATAGAATGCAAGCTGAAACAAAACTAAAAAGCCTATTCACTTAAAACTCAAGAACAAGAGAAAAAAAAAAAAAAGAAAAAAAGAAAAGAAATCCTAACAATTATATGGATGTTTTTGAAAACTCTCCTAAAATGTATTTTTTCCCCAACAGCAAAAGGGTTTCCATCTTATAACCACAAACCTTCACATTTCAATAATTAGCAGAAGATAATTATCTGGAGATCAAAAGCAGCTTCTGTACTTTTTCCTAGCAATTAACAATAAGCAGGTATAAAAACACTAAAAGTTTTATTTATGAAAGTCTAGACAATGCATTCTTGGGCACATCCTGGGTGTACTCAGGCTTTCCCTTTTCACAAGGAGAAACAGAACTTTCACATTTTCTGAATCACTACTTCCCACTAATATTCATCGCAATCCTCTAGTCAAGCAAGAAACCTGCCAATCACTGGTTTGATTCATAATTCTGATATTTTGTATAGTCTCAGAGTATCAGCAGTCACCGTCTGGGTTCTAAGTTGCCACAGTCTCAGATTTCTTGCCCTTTTAACAACCCACTCTGAGATTTAATCTCCCAGGTGCTTCCTGTTTGCAGATTGTGCAGCAATAAACAGAAACATCAGAGTGTATTCAGGTTTGCTGTGTCTTGCTAGTTGTGAATCTGGAAGTAGAGAAGAGGTCTGAGAGAAGGAGGATGACATTTTTGCACATTGTTCTGAAAACTTAGTAAAGAGCTACAATTATGTTTGATTTCAGTAGAAAATACCTTTAGAGACACTTCTTTTATGGAGATTTGTAAATACTCCTGAGCTAATTCTCAAAAAATGGTCATTCTCTTGACTACAGGAGAAGTTGCCCTTGGGCCACTTAACTTCCAAATGAACTACAGAGAAAATATAGCAGAGTCTGATTAAATGTTTCTTGAGCAGACAGTTTTTTAAAAACCCAACATACACTTGCCTGTAAAATAGGTCTCTTGTCAAAGTAACTGTATGCATACTTTACTGTACAATTAATTTAGCTAAACAGATTTTCTAGATCAGAACTTAGTGTCTTTTTTTGCTGCCAAAAAATATCTCTTATGATTTAGGAAATGCTGACTGAAATGATGGTAAAATAGAACTTTTTGGAAGTTCACATCAGCTGCTTCGTTTTTGGTTGTTTGAGGAGTTTAATCCAAGTGCCTCTAAATTACTATATTTTCCTTTATTTGAATTCTATGGTATTTGCTGTTTTTAAACAAAATAATCTTGTAAGTCTTGAACACTCTGGGAGCTCTCAAAGCATCTTACTGCTGTGTTTCCTTTTAGTGGCATGGTAATTAGAGGCAGCTTCCCAAATTTGGTGTGGACAAACAGGTGGCCACATTGAACTTCTTTTCCAGAGTCATAAATAGGCCTCTGATTCTTATTTGTCATTTTTCTTGTTACTTATTTTCCAAATTCAGCCCCTTGTTGCCTGCAATGCTTTTGTATAAGTGTGTAAAACTTAAATACACAGCGTTAAAATTTATATGTAGCAAAATGGAGTAATGCTGTAATTTTCTACACAGTCTAAATTCTCTGTTTTGAAGAATACCATTCAGCAGTGACTGTTCATGCAGATAGAAGGACCTAAGGTATATCCTCTTTGTAGATATCTTTGTCTGAAAAAGGAAAATAAATTTATTTTGGTCCCTTTTGGTCCCAAGATATTGGAAAGAAATAAATGCAGATATGCGAAAACAGGGCTGTCTTTCTGAATCTGCCTGCAAGCTGTTGTGACAATGATATGCTGCTATTACTCAGCATATCTCGTGGAACAGGGGAGTAAATTTCAAAACTGATTAAAGTCTCTGCTATGAAAAGGCCAGAGACCCCAGCTAAGAATCCGGCCAGGAGTCTTCAAAAATTGTCCCCACAGCAGCTTAATGCATAAACAGCAGAAGCAGACACTACAGTTATGTATAATGAAAAATGACTCAAAAAGATAAAGACTGACATAGCAGTCAGAAGGGTTGTGAGGCACCCCTCCAGTAGCTACTGGCATAGCATGAAAAAAATGGCACTTCCCTTTTTCTCCTTCAAAGTGTGCATGGGAAGTGGGGGGTGGGAAGGTAAGTGGATGAAGCAGACTATCATCATGAAAAATTTGACACAAGGTGTTCGTTCTTTTTCTAGTTTTTATGAGCACGACTTCACATTGTAATAAAGAGATGAACAGCACATATGCTACACAGGTAAGTCAGTACAAAAGCCAAGAATGACTTAGCTAAGCTACAAGATTGCTAGTAGGGCTTGCCTATACATGAAATCTACTGCGAAGTGAGCTAGAACACAAATTTATATTTAGTTATTCCTTTCAAACAATTTTCCTGCGATGGTGAAAATTAGCTTTCTCCAAAAGGACCAGACCTTATGCCCTACTATAGTCTGAGAAGACTACATTGCACTTGTTCTTCTCAATAAGTATCTGGATGGTTTGGTTGTAGAGTAGCAAATGTATTGCGGAGGCACCCCCTAGCTAACTTCAGAGTTGTGTTCTGTTTAAGAAATCCTCTACTTAAACAGAAAGTAGCAAAATTAGTTGGAACTCCAGGGTCCCCAGCTATATAATAAAAAAAAGGATAAAGTTTAGATTTGTTCAAGGATTATCAATTCACTTGAGCTACTTCAGTGTTACATGTCCTTTCATTTTTCATTATCAAAGCCCAGGGCCATTAAAAGGTCTGCAAGAACTCTTCTCTCAATTTGTTTGCTGGTGTAGTTCAGCAATATTTAGCAGCAATGTGTGCTGGCCCTTTGGCATTTTTCTTCATCTTTAACATAATTTATCAAAGGAGGAAGTAAAATGCAAGTTGATCAGTCTCTCTGGTTTGATTTAACAAGGGAGGTCATAAAGACGTTGTTCCTTGACCAGCTATGCCAAAGTGCTGCTTTCACATATTAATGTGACATGACTTGTACAGTCATAATTACTATGACAAGATAAAGGGAATTAGTTAAAACTTAATTAAAACCACATGCCTTATAACTGTGACCCTGTACATATTTAGAAACTTTACTTCTTTGTCCCTGGTTAATCAAAAGGGAAAGGGGTCCACATGAATTTTCTTCGTATTACAAGTGCATCAACTGAGAAAGAAAATTAAACACTGATCATAAAAAAACAGGTAAGAAACAAACCTGAAATAAGACAAGTACTCTGATTCATGGTAAGTAATGAATTTCTTTGCTGATACCTATGTACTACAGTAGCAATAAACGACAAACAGAAATGTCTCTTCTATAGGTGTGAGAAAAATTGATCAGTGCAGAAGTAGGGCACAGAGATGGAAATCTGCAGTGACTCCGTGTTGCATTAATGGTAGTCTTTTCAAAACAGGCATTACTGAACAGCACCATAAAGAATAAAAATAAGGCCAATCAAAAAGAAGCAACAGTTTTCTCTGGTTTATCATTACACTGTACAGCTGTACAGAAAGCATAGAGGGAAAGCAGATAAACTGTGTTGACTAGACTAGACTAGACTAAAAGTTTAACCCTGTGCAGTTTAAGTCAGCATAGTCGGTCTAGTTATACGTGCTTTGCTTTAGCAATTAGATTATGTTCCTACAAAGAATTCATAGGATGCTCTGTTGCCATTTTTTGTCACCGTTCTTTTCTATTAGGCACTTCCCCAAGGGTAAGACCATATTATTGTAGTATAACCCCTCAGCAACATCAGAGAAAAACATCACCCTTTCCAGATTTTGACTGTAGAATAATCTATCTATTCTTTTTCTACTATTGTAGAAACAGAAAAACTGTATGTCTCAATGTGTTTCTTAACCACTGTTCACCATAAAAAATTAATGGGAACAACTACAGGGAAACAGAAGAAAGTAAGAGTGGGAAAAGATATTGCCCCAGTGAAACAATTGGCTCCTTCTTGATTGAGGTAAAGAGGTGGTTCATCTTCCACACTGGTACTAGTGATACCAAATGGGCTCTGGCTCTTCACAGGTTTTGCAGCTGTTTCTAGTCCTGCTCTAACATGCTTCTGATGAGCAGTGAGATAGTTAACAGCACTGAATTTACAGTATAAGTAAGTATCAGCATTAATACTACTGGAATGAATGAGCCCATCGGATCTGTCAGAGCTATTGTTTCAAGCCCCTGCACGCAGTGCCCTCTTCAAGGCTAACAGCTAGGGATTGGCTTCTATATTCAAACAGAAAACATTCCAGCATGGGAAAGAAGCATCTCTGTTCTGTTGCACCACAAATCTGCACAATCAGACCTTCACTACTATATCCACAGGCTGGAAGGGTGTGTATCCAGGGTCAGTGGCAAAACATCTAAAGATCTATGAATTTAAGGGCATTTAAAGGCAAAATTTATGCAAACACCTTTCTGGTTTCCTTTCTAAAGGAATGCTGCAGAAACAAACAGTTCCCCAGACTCTTAGACCTCCGACTGAATCTGACTCAAGGTCTGACTGTTTAATAGCTTTTATAGGCAACCATAAGCTGGATGAAAAATAGCTAGTTCAGGTGTCACTAGTAACATAGCTGCAGCAACACAGAATGTGACACCACCTACCTGCTTATGTAGCCAACATCTAAAGGGTGAGCCTCGGTGTGAGCTGTCATGATCATGCCTTTCTACAGAAAGGTAATGCAGGCATGTAACCTTTGAAGGTGGAGACATAATATCACAATAGCAGTCTGGTTTTTCTGTTCCCATTACATGACACAGAAAACTTTCACAAGAATCAGAAAAGGATGCAACAAGGTTTTGCTTCTGCCCAATATTTTGGCATTTCATCCAAGACATTTTGGTGTATAGGAGCACCCGATTAACACCTTTTGAAGGGGCTTCCACTTTTTCTGGCTGCTGGATGAAGGAGAATTTTGTCAAATACAATCCTGAGATTTTAAGGTTGTATTAGCAGCTTGCAACTCTTAAAAGTAAGAATAATTAGAGTGATAAATAATCCAATCAATAAAGTATAACCCCTACTCTCCTATCCTGGATGCAGCTAATTCAATCAGAGCATATCTACACATCAATTAGACCATATCTATATTAGTACCACATTAGTGTTATATAAACATGTTATGTGTGCCAGCATACTATAAAGTATAACATGCTCTATACACTTCTCAAGCAGATGTTGCTATATTGACAGACCAAATCTAGCACAGCCTCATTCTCACAAGAGTTAAACAAGTAGCTCTAATAAAAATTCTTTTTTCTTTTAGATATAACGGACTGATGCTCAGGCAAACAAAGCTGCTGCAATGATTTAAGACATCACTGCCCGCCGTTCTTTATCTTCACCCACTTGACAGGGGGAACTGGCCCCACAGCAGAGACAACAAAAGCAAACTCTAGTCCACAGATTAGCAAAAGCCTGTCTTCAGTAACAATTTAAGCAAATATAGCAGAATGTGAACTGGAACACCCATAACAAGGATCCATGTTCCTTTAATCTTCCTCTGCTCACCAATAGCAATGGGGTAGTATAAAAAATTAAGGCCAGTAGCATCTTGTCTCATTTCAGAGAAATCCATACATGTGAGCTGGAGTGCGATCAGCCAGCAGAACACAATTTACCTGGTTATCAGAGCTATGTCAGTGAAAGTCCACCATACAAACTTGCACTCAACCATTTTAGAACATTTCTTAGATAGTTACAACTCAATTAACAATGGAACTGATATGCAGCAAGTTGCACATAAATAAAATGAAAAAACTGAAGCATGATCTGTCCTTACCTTTCAAGGTAGATGTTCCTTCATGACTATCCATATCTTGAATCAAACCTAAATCTTAATAAACTAAAATACACACTTTTATGCAATCCTGTGGCAACCACTGGGATCTGCACAGTTATAAAATAGTGAAACTCTTTGGCACCAAATCGTCTGCAAATATAGAAGATGTGAAAATATCTTTTTTTTTGGCCCAGCAGTAGCACACCAAGTGTAGCACTAAAGGGAATGTTTCAGACAACAAAACAAACTTTCTGAAAAATAGCAAAAAACATCAAGAACGGAAAGGAACATTTAGGGCTCTAGTAAGGCATGGCTACTCTGAAGACTGGGAAAAATAAAATTCCAAACAAAATTTTTTATTTTTAATTTATAAAAGAGTCTCATTTTGAGCCACTTTATATGGTGTCATCTACTTACTGAAAGCCACAGTAACAAAGTGCACATTCAAAACAACAACATATGGACCTGGAAATATTCAGAGGAACAAATACACCTATGCAACCCAAGCCACAAAAGATAGCAAATAACTTTCTGAATAAAAACGTGACAGTGTCAGTGGATACACCAGAGACAGAAATATGTATATAACTCATATAAACAAGGGAAAACTTTTTGCTTTGAACTTTAAAAGCTACTGAGTTTACAGCACTCATTGGAACTAATTTACCTGCCATTTTGCAACTAAAATCATCCTGGTCTTTGCAATGCTGAAGGCGTTCCTTCCTGCTCAGAGTCTAATCAAATACAGTCACTCTATAACTTGAGAAGTGCTGCATCCCCTGTGCTTTCAGCTAGAGAACTATGACAAGACTGTCATATGTGTTGTCTAGACTGTAACCAGAGCAAAACTTCAAAGAATAGTCAGGAGAAACCTCCCTTACACCCAGTCTAACACAAAAGACCCCTACTGGGTCAGACTATCTGGTCAGCCTGACCTGCAGCCACATCAGAGACTCTGCTCTGAGCACAGGTGAGCACATCAGGCCGACCACTGCCTGCAGCTCATTCCTCCCTTGCTCTCCCAGCAGATGCTGTCTTTGGATTAGGGATCTCAGAGGTTCATCCCTGTCTCTGTGTTTAGCATCTGCCTTGGCCTTGTTGAAACTTCTGCAAGCATCTTTTCCACCTGATGGTACCATCTGTCTCCTCTGCACAACCTCCTGTGGCAACAGATTATTGAGTTCACCTCCACCATTTAAAAAATTATGCTGTGTCCCCTACAGAGGCCAGAATGGCACACTGTACTTCAGATGTGAGTTCTTTAAGGTCTAACACAGCAGCAAAATGATATCCTGTCTTGATCTCAAAACTCATCATGATCATGCCTGACAAGCTTTGCTTTTCTGGCTGACACTGCATTGAGCCAATTGTTTCAGAGGATCAAAATCAGGGATAACTCTCAAAATCCCCTTTCCATGTTACAATTACAAGATCAGCCATATGCATATTTTAATTCAGTTTTCTGCAGTTGCATTACTGTACATTTATCTACAGTGAAGTTCATCTGACACATTTTTGTCCCCTCACTCAATTTTTCAAGGTCTTCTCAGAGTTCTTCTTCATCAGTGTGGCATTTGAAAACCTGAAGGTCCATGAACTTGGAGATTTCATTGCACCATCCCTTTTTCAGGTCACTAATGAAGGTGTTGAATAAGAATGGTACTAGCACTGATCTCTGGGAGTCCCCACTACTGAGTCTTCCTTCCTGTAGTGACCTTAAAACTCAGCTGTCTGGTTCCTAATATTTGATCAGATCTGAGTCCTCAAAAGGATCTTTCCTCTTGTTTCTTCAATAACCCCAACTCTCTTTTCCTTCAGGTCTCTAGCCTGTACCAACAAAAAGTAATGTAGAAATAGTCTCAAACAAGCAATGATACCCATGGTTTCCTTTCCAAAATCCTTTGTGTACTGGAAGATACTTTTCTTAGAGGTCTCTTGCTACAATCCTAACAATTTTCCTAGCCCCTCCTTTCATCTCTTACTTTTTCTCTTCTAAAAAGCTCCACTACTACTTGTACCAACTTACGTCTTTCCAACTCAAATAGTCTTTTTCCTTATTTCACCACATCAGTTGCTTTACTGACTTCCAGCGGATCAGAGGGAGGGCTTTTCCTTTGTTTAAGAGATATTCTATTTTCTCAGAGAAAAAATAGCTTGCTCCAATCTTCTTCTATATGTTTTCCTTCAAACAAAATGTTTACATCAACATTTTAAAAAGTGTTGAGCATAAGGGAAAGCTGGGTAATAATTTTATATGCAACAAAAAAGTCTAAGAAATTATCTGCCAATTTGTGACTTGGTTACATTTTCTTTACATAAAATGATTTACAGATGAAGTACTAAACAGACCCCATTAAAGGGTTTTTTCATCTAGCTAGCAACTTGCTGCTAGCTAATCTGGTACAGCAGGAACCATGTCAGAGGGGAATGATCAAAGTATTGAACTAAAAAATAAAGTAAAAAGGATTGGGTGACAACAGTTTGATGTCTCATTGAGGAGAGAGTAAGGCTTGGAAACAACTTTTAACATTTGGTTGTACATTCAAAATTCAGTTCCTTTGTAGCATACACCAATTAAGGAAGGAAGGGATATTTGTTAATGCTATTTAAACTATTGGTGTTTTTCTGGTACTTATTAGCACCTACTTGTCTACAGTGACAAGTGAATGTTTTTGATAAATGAAGTCTTTGTTAAATTTTCAGTATTTATTTCACTTCTGGCTACATACTTCATGATAAACAGAGACCAGCCAATTAAGACAGGGAAGGCTCTCCCCTACCCAGTCTACTGCACTGTGAACAAATATCTCATAATTTGGGGTAGGAATCAGAAGCTGCTTTCTGATGGCTGATGATGTTGATAGGGCTATTCTCATGTACTGCTAGTTATAGAAGATTTTATAACTTGACCAATTTATAGTAGGGATATTTCAAGATTCTCAATCATCTATAGGTATTTTCTATAAAACTGAGGAAGGCCAAACACTTTTAACATAAAAAAGACCCTTTTCTCTCTTAAATGATCAAACAGTGGAGCCAAAGGCCTACTTAAAGTTAGAAATGAGAAAGAGAGAAGGGAAAGAGCTAAAAAGAGAAAGCATGAGAGATTATGGAATTTTTTTTCTAGATCTGAACCTTTGCTATTTGGAAATAAATGGACATAAAAGAGATAAGATTGGCACAAAGTTATCAAACAACTAATTCTCACTAATAAGTCATTCTGTATAGCCTATCAACTCATTTCTAGTGCCATCTTCATCTTCTCGCTAATTTTATTCTGTAGACTGCTATATAGAGGCAGTTTTACATCTTTGTTTCTATTATCTTGCAACAAAATAAAATATTGATAAGGCAGTTTTTAATTCACTGCAATTCTCGTATGTTTAGGCTAATGCAAGGGGGTAACACTAAGATTAGCCACTTCCCTTATGCTTCATTTAGTTGGATTTTGTCTTCCAATTACCATGTCAACATGACAAGAATCAGAACAGGTCTAACTAATTATGACGAAGTTAAGCAAGTTAGTTAGAGATGCACAAGTAATGTTGAGACTGACTGCATGGGGTTTTTTCCTCTCTGCTATCCTAGTTGCAAGGAGGCAAAATACACTACTGAGAGATTTTTGTTTTCAGGTGCAACACTGAGAGAAAGAATATTAAGAATTTGGACTATGATTTATGCTTTTGAAAAGCATCGTATAGGGGTTTGTTACATAGATCAAGCTGGGGGTAAGGGAATGGGGAAAGGTGGAAGTTAAAGGCCAACCGGCAACTGAACTTCAGGAAGTTGTTTTTTTTTTACTTTAAACATTCATTTCAGGTTAAGTGAAATACGAAGGTTTTTAATCTATGATAATTCACATTGACATGGATTGTCAATGAACAATGGAACTAAGAAGACCAGCATTTAGACAAATTATTTTGGATTATTTTTCCTGCAAGAAAGAGACCTGGGTACTGCCTATCTTGTTGCTTTCTAACAGTAAGCAAAGAAGATTCTCATCTTCAACTTCTTAGTCCCAGTAACAGGAACTGTTAAGAATCACTTTAACCTTTTCTTAAAAACAACATGGAAAAATAGTCAAAGAAATGAAATTTTAAAGTAAGAACTCAAACTTTCATGGTAACTACCCCTTATTCCTCTGACCTTTACTTATAGAGACATCTATAAAAGGAACAGTCCTGGTAATCTTTCAGGTGGTATTAAAGATGTCCTTTTAGCAACAGTTGACATGGGTGGGAATTGCTGTTAAAGTTCAATGTTGCTTCCTTGAAAACAAAACAAGAAAAATACACACCTAAAGGTGAGGCAAAGGGAGAACAAACAGAGGCAGGAAATGCAGATTTTGTTGACAACCACCCTGGTGACAAAAGCAGACACTGCACAAGGAACTACTACTGCTACCATGGGACTTGAGTGACCTGCACCAACATCAACCTGCTTAAGACATTGCTTTTAGATGCTTTCTAAATTATGACTGCATGGCAGTGTCACAAAAGAGGACTTTTTATCCATAAATGTCAAAAGAGAAGGTAGAGAAGAAGGGGCAGGAGGGTGAGGCCAAGCAAGACAACAATAATAAGAGAACTAAATACCACAACCAAGATGCTTCCTCCGGTTAAGACATTTTGTATAACCATGATAACTGGTCTTTGGAGTAAGGCATCTTACCAGTAACCATTCTTAGTAGCAAGGTGCAGCTATGATGACTGAGCCCTCTTAGTTCAGTCTGGCTGTTGTAGTAAACCCAGCACTAGTCGGGATGTTGCAGTGAGCTTTTCATTTGCATGCCTGCATCCAGTCCTGTGAACAGGACTTCCTGCCTGCACATGGCAGCACCAAGAGATGGCCTTTCTTTTCACCAGAAATGTGTGTAATACAACTCGTAGGTCTGTCAGGGAGACCTTAGTTTTGGAAAAAAAAAAATCATACTGTTATATATTACAATATTTATATGAGACAATAAATGTAATTTAAAGATTCATAAGTAACAAGATAAAAACCACTGTGTCTACACATCTTACATAAGAACTTAAACTCACTCTGGTTCATATTCAAAAATCTTTTTATTGCCAGGTTTTACTATGGATTAGATATTGCCTACCTTTCTGCAATCACCGTTAAATCAGTGTAAAAGTAGGAAAGCTAGCACAAACCTAATACCATGTTCTGATTAAATAGACAGAAATGCACTTATGTGCTTGTGAGTGATCCAGATATAATTTGTCTTGCTGAATGATTCTCCAGAACATAGATCTGATATTAACAGTCGTGCAACCATAACCATAGTCTCTTTTTCTTTCTTTGGCTTTTGCAAGCAATTTGATATAAAACCTGGATTGGACTTTTGTTACCTCTGACACCTTCAAGTCTAGGTCTCTGCTGAGCAATGACACAGATTCAAATTCTCTCTTTTAGAATTTAGATTTAGAATGAAGATTTATATCAAAATCTCCAAGCAGACTGTACAGCTCCATTCTTCCACTTTTCTCAGATTGCATCATCTTTGCAAAGCCCCATTTGGTGCTACACTGCAAAAGGCCACTCACATTTCCATGTCATGACCTACTTCATTAGTCTTGCTTCTCTTAAAGACTGTGTTTTCTCTTTGTCCTAGGCAAAGTTTCTCTGCTTGGCAACTGAGTTGAAGGCATATTCATCTTATGTCTGTTTTCTGTCCTAGGCATCACTAAACTATCCATGGCATTCTTAGGCCCAGGACTCAGAATTCTGTGAGAACATCTGCCAAGTAACTTGTTCAGAAAAGGTAAAAAGCCTCTGATCTTTCATCATTTTGTGGGCTATAAAGACCAGTAAAGCTCTGTGTCCAAGAATAGAGGTAATTTATTAAAGGAGGTTCATTGACAAGGGAATTACAACTCACTCCAGCAGAGCTACAAGACAGGAGAAGGTCATGTGAGTGTTGCATCACTCTCAGGTTGTATAGCAGGATAAATAGACTGATGAGAACTCAGTTGTTCCAGCAGAGCAATGTCAGCAAGAGCTACACCAGTATATGCCAGGGGTCAAGTGGCTGGACAACAACTTTGCAGAAAAGGACCAGAAGGTCATGGGGGACACAGAGTTGAACGTGAGCCAGCAACATGCCCTTGAAGCAAAGAACTGTTACAGGTCCTTGGCTGCATTAGGAGGAATGTTGCCAGCAGGTCTAGGGAGGTGATCCTTCTCTGTTCTGTCCTGGAGAGGCCACAACTGAGTGCTGTGTCTATTTCTGTGTTCCTCAGTACAGGAAAGACATGGAGCTACTGGACAGTCAAGTGAAGAAACACAAAGACGATGAAGGCACTGGACCATTTCTCCTGTGAGGAAAGGCTAAGATAGCTGGGACTGTTTAATCTGTGGAAAAGAAGGCTCAGAGGAGATTTCATCAATGTCTACAAATATCTAAAGGGAGAGTATAAAGAAGAACAAGACAGTGGTGCCCAGGGACAGGAAAAAAGGCAGTGGGCACAAGCATTGTGCATCAGGAAACACTTTTTTTTTACTGTGAGAGTGAATGAGCCCTAAAACAGGTTGTCCAGGTAGGTTGTAGAGTCTCCACTCTTGGAAATATTCAAAATTTATCATCTGGACATAACATTGGGCAGCATGCTCTAGTTGACCCTGCTCTTGCAGGGGAATTGCACAAGATGATCTCCAGAGGCCCTTTTCAACCTCAAATGTTTTTGGATTCTGCACACCTGCAAGTCAAGCTTATCCACCTTTAAAACTGTCCACCCTCTGTTTTGCAGTGACCTCTTGGAACAGCCTTTAGTGGAAGGGATATTGCAGCAGTTTTGTACTGCTATAACCTTTCCTCCCAGAAGACTTCCTAGTGTTGTGCATTTGAGTCAGGATTTATATCAAAGAAAGCTGACAGAACTCCAAGCAGAACCTCCCATGATATTTTAAGGAGCCTCAGAGGTAGCATGTGAAAAACAAACTCTTTCAACTATTGCTTGTTATGGTAGCACAGCATTTCCAACCCTAGCCAGGCCAAAATTTAACTTCCTAGAGGTAAAGAATACAATCTCAAGTTCCTCCCCACCTGAAAAGTGCTTATAGTGGCATAGTTAATTAAACTGAAATATACTCATTCTCTCCATCATCCTGGCCCTTTATTTGAGTCACTGCCTCATACATCCCAGCCCATCATTTCTAAACCCAATACCACACCTGCCTATCTCACTCCCTGGATGCTCCTGTTCCCATTCTGAGAAATTTAGATTTGGTATCTGTTCCTTCTGAGGACTAAAAAAAAAGCCAAAGTGATACTGAAAATCCTTGTAATTTTGCACCAGTTAAGATATTATGTATTATCTGCCTAAGATCTGTTACCTTGAGAAAAATAGAATTCTCATTAAATTTAAAAAGGGAGAAGCTTTTCTTTTTGGCAGAGAAAAGTTTAAAACACATTCTATATTCCATTCTCAAGATCTAAAAGGTTACTACGAATGTCTCACCATTGTTAACTTCATCTAACCTAACAAGTTTGGGTGGGGGAAGGGGAAAGCCAATACTTTTCTATCCAGAAAAGACAGGAATACTGTTTTTTCAGGCTTCTCACCACATGACTGCTGTTCTGAGTTGAGCCCCAGAAAATCAGAAAGACTGAGCTTGGACAAAGTCATAGAAAAGTTTTTTTATTGAAAATTAAGCTCTACCTGCACAGATCACATTCTACTCCAAGAAGTAGAAGACGATCCAGTTGGAATAAGGAAATCTTCAGTTAGTTTACACTTCCATGACTTGGATGCAGTAGATTTATATTGTATTTATTACATGACAAAGAGTTTTGATGGGTTTCTGAGCATGAAATTTGATCTCTTGGTGAACCACCAAAAGCCATTTTTGCTCAAGTCTTTTTTGGTCAGATTTCGTCCACATCGAAGAATCTGGAGTTTTCCCAAGCTGAATCCCATAATCAGAGGGTAAAATCTTCCTAACCTCTGAGGCAGAAAAGGACAGCAGGCTAGCAATGGTGCTTACTACAGAATTAACTGCTTTCCTAATCTGTGGAGACAGACTTGATAGAAGCCTTTTAGAAGTTGAAAGATGAACAGCTGCCTAGGGAAATACAGTGGCCAAAGTTTTGGAGTAGTTTGGCAGAAAAAGCCAGTACAGAAGAACAATGAACTGGAGTCTTTGTTTCTGAAATGCTGTAGTCAGAGCTAAGGGCCAGAGGAAACATTTAACAATCCGAAGAGCAAAGGTGAACATTTCCTGGGGCTGCTAAGCTGAAAAAAAATGTAACAATCGGATTTGAAAAATCTGTAATTGTATATATATGTTTTATGGGAAATCTAGAATACATATGTCACTAGGTCCAGGTCTTCACAGTGACAGGTAATAGATAATAGATAGTTCAGAAGAATCCATGAACACAAGCATCTTCTTACTAACTGAGCTCACCATGTCTCCCCCTCTTCCTGTCTTACACTTAAAACCCATGCAGCTTTAACAGCAATGTTACAAAGGACTGACATTGCCATAACTTGTCATTTAACAGGAAGAATATTAATCCCTACTAAACTAGGCAGAATTTTAAAAAAAACCTACCTACTGCTTAAATAGGGGAGGAACTCAATGCAAACAGATGCTCTGGTTTTCAGAAATACGGATGCATTCAAATAGTGATCAGTCAAATTAACAAAAGAAAATGTATTAAGAACATTAAACTTAGACAATTTGATATAACTTAGGTTCAAGAAGCTCCTAAGCTGCTGTACAATAGGAATGAAGATATGGAGAAGAAATATTATAACAGACTGACCTGTTGTGTTTATTTCTTAGTCATGTATTAAATCTATACTGTCTAATTACTATTAAACATTATTTTGTGCTTATTTCTTAATCATTTATACCTCCCTATTATAAGGGATATCAGAAAAGGAAATGGATCTCTGGTCTCACTCCTTGAATTTTTTTCTCATATTCTTATATGTGGACAGAGAAGTGAAAGGCTTTACAGCTCATTAGTAGTGTCTTGTGATATAAGCACTAATTTTAAGCTGAAAAAGACCTTCCTCTCTGGAAAGAGAAGGCATTTAAACATTAAGTATTAAACATTTTTGACCTTTACGGAACTCAAAGAGGTGAGAGTGTCCATTCTCTTCTTGAAGTGACAAAACTTTTTCTTTTATACTGCTCTGCTTGTTGAACCTACTAAGCCTGCAGCACCCAAACTGTGTGCATTTGAAACTATAAATATTAAACAAAATACAAATAGTTTGGAAAAAAACACACTACAAACCAAATATTACTGTAAGGGCTAAATTATTTTTTTAAGTAGAAGATCCAACAGTAGAGAGCCACTCCAGTGATCCTTTCAATGACTCTTCTGTAGCGTGCTATTACTGTTTTTCATACTTCGTCTCCTGTGGCCATAAAAAAAGCCAGGTATTTCGCTCAAAAATTTATTAATCACAACTACCACCTCTTTTATCTCAATTTAAATATATATATATATATATATATATATATATATATATATATATATGTAGCATAGAGAATAAGGAGTTACCACGTCTCTGTGGACTAGTTCATATAGACGAGATCTATCCCTACAGCTTCAGGTCATCTTTGCTGATGGATTGCTCAGTAGCACAGTAGCGCTAGGAACTGCAGCTTCTCAATTTCTCTTCCTTTTCTTCTTAGGAAGAAATTGCATTATAATGTTTACAGACATTAGAAGGAAATAAAAAAATGTTTGTGTTTGGATGACAAAAGACAGAACTCCAGGCCCTTAGATAGAAAAGGCATGACATTTCCCATCTGGTTAAACCAGCATGTGTATGGCCAAGAATGTCCAAGCTGTCCCCACCTTCCCAACAACAGAATCAGAAGCCTCCATGCAGGTTTAGATACTGTCCAGTGACAGGAGCATAAAATGGAAAGCAAACAAGCATGAATAGATGAACTTTTTGAAATGTTAGGTTCTGTCCTTTCCTTGGCTAGCCTTTTTCAGATTCTCAGTTGAAACTAGTAAGAAGTGCCACATATGTCCATGTATGATGCCTAAGAGCATACAGGGATGGCAAGGTTCAGATAGTTTACATTACTTCATGGCAGATGTGTGGCCAGGCACCCTACTCTCTAATATGACATATGTTCCACTTTACAACACCAGAGAAGTTAAAGACGCTGGGTGGAGGGTAGAGCTGATTCCTCTCGTGTCACATTAAGGCTGATGACTTTCACATCATACAAGACTGCCCACAAAAGGGAAATGACAAACATAAATAAAATAACAACGTTCTTGAAGATATGACCTATGGATACATCAGCATGCTACACAGGAGTATCCCAGAGTACGTAAGAGAAAACTGAAGGGTAGTCACACACATCCACATTTTGTCTTTGGCTGTATTACACCTCTCTCCATACAAATCACAATGACTTAGGCTACAGGAATAAATGGAAATTATCTTGGTGCTAACTGAATAGTAGGAGTGTAGTTTGAAGTGAAACATCTAAGCAAAGGAAATAATACTCAGACATTTAAACCACAGCCCCTTAAAAGGGTTCTTGCAATGTTTTGATAGCACTGCCTTTGCCCTCTCAAAAACCATGTTTATTTTCTCAATAGTCGGAATTTTGTTTGAAAATATTTAAAATAATTAATTTTAAAATGCTGCAGTGAGCATTTCAATTACTATTATCCACTTCCTCCTCTTTCATGCTCATGGACTGATAACAATCAGAGAGCCCAGATGCCAGTCTGTATATTATAGTCTCAGCCAGGGTATTTGTCTCTTTGGCGAGATCCATGGGCAGTTATTCTGGCAGCTCTCAAGTTGTCCCTGCTTAGCAAATGATTAAGGTTGTTGACTGACTGCTCAGACTACCCTGTTCCGGACATCTGGACCTCTCTCCCCTCCCCTTACTTGTAACAGAAAAACTGTTCTGTGCATGTACTATACTTGTGCAAGTGTTTATTCATTCATTTATTAGCAAGGAATCAAGAAAACCATATTTATATAGGTCCCTTTTGAGCCATGAAACACATGGTTAACCCCCAGTCTAGTATGATTTCCCATAAATTACAGAGAAAGTTTCTAAACAAGTAGACACAAAAATAAGCACAGAAAGCTGTATCTGAGAAAACGTCTCTACACATATGTAGGTGTGTGGCAGGTGATGCGTATTGCCTGTTGGTTTCCTGTGGAATCTGAAGAATACCTATTTTAACATGTGTCTAAGAAAGTTGCCAGAAACTCTGTAAACCCCATGTCTGACCTTAGCCACCTCTTTGACTTCCTGCACAGAATTTCCTCTGCATCAAATGGGCCAGAAACGCTTCATGTGACTGATCTCTCAGCAGTACTGGCCTTAAATTATTTATTATTTCTTGAGAGCCATCAAGGTACCTGAGGTTGTGTGACACAGAAGGAAAGACATGGTCCCTGTCTCATAAGACTTAATCTAGATAAGATAGAATGCTTAGTGAAGACATTCAAAGTAATACCTCATGGCATGAACAGATGAAAGGTCAAGCTCAGAATTTCATCACTCAGCTCTGCTATTATCTAACATTACTGCAGAACATGTGTTCTTTCAGTAAGGCCAGGTGTGCATGTAAAGATTTTTTTATATTACCTACATCAAGATGGAAAGTGATAAAAATCAGACCTGTTTGACATAATCATTCTGTCCAAAACCTTTGCATAGATGAAAAAAACCCACCAGGCACTATACGGGCAGTGGTGGCTGAATGTTTTGAAGAAAGCTTGGACTGAATGCACACTGAAGGTACCATAAGGTTGCACATAGTTAGATATCTACCACTCAGTAACTACTTCTGTACCTGGACATGGTCAGTATTCACACACTTAAAAGGGTAAGAATTTGGAGGAAAATTACTTCTTTTTACAAACAGGAAGAGAATGTTGTTGGATAGTTATTGGGGTGCAGCTGACACACTGTAGGTTTCCAGCACAGCCTGCCTGATGTGTATATACCCACATGCTTTGAGAAGTAATTCTACCCCAGCAAATGGGCACAAAGATGATGTGGAAAGAAGTGAGCAGAATTCCAGGCACAGCTGGAATCACTCAGTTATGACTGCAAGGAAGCTGGAAATGAACACGACAGATATGGGAAAGTCATTAAAAGGATTCAAAAGCAAAAATGTGGTCTAAAGAGTCACAAGGAAAAGGGATTGGATTGGATTGGATTGGATTGGATTGGATTGGATTGGATTGGATTGGATTGGATTGGATTGGATTGGTAGGACAGAATGAAATGAAAAATCTGAATATTGAGTTGGGTTAAGTATCAGAGCCAAAAACTGTTTCTGTCAGATGTCCTGTCCTAGACTAGCTTACTGAAAGAATGTTTGCTCTGCAACAGACAAAGACACTTAGTTTGGATGTAAACCTGAGGATAACCTACACAGGGATTTTGCTTTTTATGCTTCATGTTAATTCAAATCCTGGTCTAAATTCCCATAAATGAAGAACAAACATGACTACTGACTGCCTACACATGCCCATCTGTTCAGATGGCACAGCTCCCACTAACAATTTAGTTGGGCAGTTTCACTAAAGTCTAGATGCCAAACCAGCATACGTTTCACAAAGATAAGTCTGTATGACATTACAAGCACTGTTTCATTTGCAAGATTGCCTTGTCTGGGACAGGTTTGAAGATTAGCCATCTAATGCTTCCCTGCTAGCCTAGTTTCATGGGAAACAAGATTATGCAACCACGGTGTGACTCCTCCTCTATCAGCCCTTCCTCTTCTTTCATACAGAAGTTTGGCAAATCTCAGTCAGATTTGACAGAAGAGCAATGGTTTCAAAGTTATTATTTTTCTATACATTTCATTAAAACGAATGGCTGGTTAGAGGAGACCAATGTTCAGCTATGTAAACTAAATCCTTACTAGACAAGAGAAAATCTCCACAAGTGAATGCTGTCTAACCCATGGGAAAAGCTACTATCAGAATTTCACTGGCACTAGACAGAAAATCCTTACAAAAGAGGACAGCTGCTCACAGAGCAACTTGGTTTTGATCACACTTCTCATCAAAGTATACAACCATACCAAATACCTGAAGGCAAATAGTGAAGAATCCCAAAGAATTCACAAACATTTCTGGCCAACACTCAAACACTCCATGTGTGCAGCAGAACAAATTGGCAGCACACTCTCAGCTTGCACAGGGCAAGTACAGTGCCATCCACCTACACATAGCAAGAGTGCATCAGAATATCTGTTGAGTTTTTCAGATTTTGCAAGTTCCTCAGTAATTCCCTGCTGAATATTACAGAACTTGAAAAACTCATGTAAGCCCTCTCACACTTTTCTGAATGTTCAGTGTCATCTGTAAAAAACTTGGCCATGAAGAAAACCAGTTCAATGAGCAAGCTATCCATAGACTTGTACAATACAAAAGAAAGGCCTGTGTGACAGCTCCCCCTAGCTGGTACTGTCCAGTCCAAGAACCTTGAGCCGTTTCATTGATAAGGCTACTCACAAAGCTACACCATTAAAAACTCTCAGTTAAGGACGTGTTGAACTCAAAAGACCAGTGGCAGTAAACTGAGCTGGTTTTCAGACTCAACAAATGGTAGTGCAGAATGGAATGAGGAAATACAGGCTAATTTCCAACTAAAGTAGTAACAAAAAGTGACCAATGCATACTGGACCAATGCAGGAGAGAGGGCAATTGTTTATCTTTTCAGCTTCAAAAGGAAACCAAATTTACAAAACTCTCAGCATACATAGGTGAGGTCTACAAAAGCAGCTAGAGTAGTAAGGGATGTGGAGAACTGCCACAACAGTGCTTGTAGTGTCCCAGCTGTCCTGTCTAAGAACAAGGAGGCAAAGGACAGGAAGAGAACTGGATTAATGGTACTCAGATGGGCTGCACACACAGCATGGAATTAATAGAATCCGGGCAAGAAGAAGGAACATCATCCCATTTCTTTTCAAATGCACTGTGGTCTCAGATGATCCACCTCCACTGAGAAGTGTGTGGCAAGAAGCAGAATTTAATCTGGATGTCTGAACCATGTTGGCATCAAGAGTATCAGTATTTCCGCCATGAGACCTGCCCTACACTGGAACCCTTCCAAACTAGGATGTTGCTGTCAGGAAAATCAGACCCTCCCCATAATTCAGAATTCA
>NW_020955505.1:1705323-1738750 GCF_003031625.1 Empidonax traillii
TTTTTTTTTTTTTTTTTTTTGTTTTTTTTTTTTTTTTTTTTTTTTTTTTTTTTTTTTTTTTTTTTTTTTTTTTTTTTTTTTAATAATAACTAGCATTTCCTTTGGCAAACCTAACTCTAAGGTGATCGTTATTGCCACTGATATTCTATCCTGGGAAGAGGATTCTCATTACAAATGGTGAATTTTGCAGGTATATTTATTGGCCTTTTTGATGTTGTTGGATCAAATACAACACAGTTTCAATTTAGAGGTGTTTGATATCCTACAGGATAGTTTCACTGGAGTTCTTTATGTGAAACAGTGTCACTGACAGTGAGAAACAAACAAATATAAAACAGACCAACAAGTTATCATTTTGATTTTTCTAACTGTTTAGGACTAAAGAGGAAAAAAACATTCCTTGTGTTTTCTGAGAATCTTTTATTCTGTTAGGTAAAATTGGTGAAGAGTTTTGAAGGATCTAATTTTGCTGGCAGTTACTCCTCAAACTAAATCAATAACTAACAATTTTTAATAGAGAGACTCTTTCCGTCTGAGTGGCTGCAGTGCATGTTCATAAGCTGCAGTAATGTTTATTGTATACCAAGATGGAAAAGCTAGACTTTAAATTGTGTAACTTTCCATAACACAGTTTTCCTGAGGGCTGTTCAGCTCAACAAGCAGCCAAGGAAAAGGGAGGGTGAATGCAGCAGATCTGTTCCTTTCCAGCTTGAGATGCAGATGAGGCCCCACCCAGCAAACCAAATCTTTGGCATTAATCCACATGCTCCTCCAGGCTAAGGAAAGAGGAGCCATGGAACAATAAAGCCGTACAAGCCCTGCTCACCCTTCTCATTCTGGTGCTTGCTTTCTCATAGAAATAAACAGCCCTAAATGGTAAACAAAGCTGTCAGGCTCATGGTCCTCCATAACTGCAAAGTAGCCATGTAAACCTGGCTTCTAACATGCCAGCATTTGTCCTGTTTTAATACATTACAAGCTACAGGTTTTTCTTACCCATTCCTCACCATGTCCACTGTGCTGGACACAAACAGGGTAGACCTTCAGTACAGGTAGAAACATATTTTCTTTCCAAATATAATTATCAATGAAGCAACAGGAAGACTCTCTCATCTGAAATTTAAGAAGTAATCACAATTCCCTTAAATGACAAGATTTTTACTGTAAGATCAACATGCAAATAATTTGGTAGAACATCACCATCTGGTGGATACACCCATTGACAATTTGGGTTAAATTTTTTTTTAATTTTATTTTCCTGATAGTTCTTCAGCTCACTGAAGAACATTACATCATAAAGTCACAGAAAAAAATACCTTCAATGCAGTTATTGGTAATCTATACCTTCTTCTTGGGACAAGATACAAACCTGCAAAGAGGAGTGGGGGCAGGGGAATTCCTATTTTCACATACCATCCTGAGGTATGGTGGCAGACCTATGGAGTCCAGATAGGTGAAGTTAATCATCAACTCTTCCAAGCTGCCGATCCTGTCCTTTGTGAAAAATAGCACATACCTCCTCCAAAGTCAGAGAAAATAGTACGCTGTTAACAGTTCGTTAAACAGCACAATCCACACCAAAGCTTAGATTTCTTTTTCCTTTTACTCACAGAACTGAGCAATTAGTCTCACTGTTGATGGAAGTTGTCTGCTTTGCATAGTCCCTACTATCCAGCATGTCAGCAAAGTGCAAGATGCCATACTTTTCATAAATTCTAACTGGATAGTGGGGTAAAAAGGGAGGAAGGGAAGCAAAAAAACACCCATATTGTCCATGAAGAAATTCTGTCAGTTGAAAATTGTGTTGCCGAAAAGCATCATCTTCTCTTAGACCTGGTATCTCATGTCACAGAATCACAAAAGGGGGTGAGGCTGGAAGGGATCACAACAGGTCCTTTTGTCCAACCTCGCTGCTCAGGCAGGGCCATCTTAGAGCACATTGCACAGGATTGCATCCAGATGATTCCTGAGTACCTCCAGTGAGGAAGACTCCACAACCTCTCTGAGCGATTTGTTACACGCATGGTCACCTGCACAGTAAAGAAGTTCTTCCTCATGTTCAGGTGGAACTTCCTATCCATCAGCTTCTGCCAATTATCTCTTGTCCTATTGCTTGGCACCATGTCTGTCTTGTACTATGGAGCCCAGAACTGGCACAGTACTCCAGATGCATCTCACCAGTGCTGGGTAGAGGGGCAGGATCACCTCCCTAATGCACCCCGAGATACTGTTGGCCTTCTTGGCCACAAGGGCACACTGCTGGCTCACAGACAGCTTGTCGTCACCAGGACCCACAAGTCCTTCTCTGCAGAGTTGTTTTCCAGCAGGTCAGCCCCCAGCCTGTCCTGGTGCATGGGTTTATTCCTTCCCAGGTGCAGGACCCTGAATTTACCTTTGTTGAATTTCAGACAGTTCTTCTCTGCCCATCTCTCAAGCCTGTTGAGATCCTTTTGAAACAAGAAGCTGAATATGGTATTTTCTGTCTCCTTTCTTTAATTTTTTTTTTTGTCTTGTTTTAATCCACAGCCCTGTCAAAGAAATCATATACATGGCAGGCTTGTTAGCTTTCTCAGAGCATTATAAAACCCCAGCTTTTTTAGGTCTGTTTCGTGTTTGCAGGATCTCTCTGTGATTCCATATAAGCCTCATGTGATCATTCTGCGTCTAGGTGTTTGTCTGAAGGTCCACTTGCTCCTTTCAATCAAAATCTGAGAAAAGGTAGTGGTCTCTAGATCTATTACATTGTGGCAAGCTCCATGTAACTAGGCTGACACAGAAATAATGGGGTGAAACTTAGACCATCAGGAAGACTTGGAGAGCACAGAGACTGCGGAGTGCAGAGCTCAGATTCCCAGAGACAAAAGTGCCCCAGTCACTGAAGAAAACCTTGGGTTTTTCACAAGATATTTTGAGATAATTAAGGCTTCAATGCCCTCAAACTAAATATTAAACCCCAGAGTCTCCCATTGCAGTATACTTCACCTCCTTTATCCTGTTTGTAACTTACTCCCTTATTCCACAGATCCCTTAGCCTGGCACACTTCAACACTGCATTATACTGATATATAGCTAGGCAAAGAAAAAGCACAAAAATCAAACTGATTTCAATAGAAATTTGTGTTGTGCCATTTATATTGTTGCAATTTATAATGCTGCACATTATTAAAGCAGATGTAAGAGCTGTGAAAGAAAATCTTTTTGGTGAGATTTTACATAATAAAATAAAACCACACGGAACCACACAGCTGCTTCCTAATGTGGTTGTCAGAAGTTTGTACCATGAAGTTTCCATGAAAGACTGTGATGAGCAATGACAGGGTGAAATAAGGCTCTACAGCCACTCAAATTAAAACTTGAAACGGTGACAAATAATAGGCTTAAAAATAATACTTTTCAGGCACTATGAAAAAAATATGTTAACATCTATTTCAAAAAATATTTTTAAAAAAACACCAAATTATCCCTTGCACATTAATTCAAGAGTTAACAGCAAAACACTATTTCTTATTTGTGGGTGTAGAAGAGATCCCAGGGCAGTATATGACCTGAGAGAGAACCCCTGTTCTTAAAGATTGCGGTCTCAAGGAGAATCAAAACACCTGAATAGTGGTTGAAATACCTAAAGCTTTTGTACGGTATTTAAAACAAAAGACCTTCTAAAGACAGCTAAAATACATAGTCAGAAGATGACAGGAAAAAGGGCTCAATAGCAGATCGGAGATAAGCACATCCTTAAGACACTGTCAATAAAAAGAAGTACAATTTGGATTCATTGTTGTAGCAAAAGACTCTTTGGGAAGAAATAAAAAAAAAACACGTTTAAAAGCAATTAAGCAATTTTACAGAAATAGTCTGGGATTTTGTGCAAAGGGAGAGAGACTCCAGGCTTGCCTCATCTCCTAGAAGCATCCCATATTCTTAGATGTGACGTTGCCATGACAACCACAACTTGGTGACCTCGTTATTTCAACCTAATCCTGCTTTGAAATTATAGTTGCTCCACCCTTTTGCCTGGCTAGCCTGATAACATAATCATTGTAAATGAGGATGGAAAAACACAGCAGGATACCATTCCCCTAGTGACACGGGACTAGTCTCACCTTATCAGGGAAACAGACCAACAATTAAACTACCCAAATCTAAAAGCCCAAAAGTAGATTTTTATTTTTGTTGCTGTTTTTGTTTTGTTTGCTATTCTATTTGGAGAAAAAAAAACTAATAGCTTGTCAGTGCAGGGATTCAGTTTTGAATGGAGGCTTTTTGGGAAATTCCTTTTAATTTAATTTAATGTCTTTATCAGGAAATTAAGCAGTAATAAGGAGTAGTTCTTCTTAATTATGCATTTGTTTTTTCTAACAGCTGGAGGAAGATTTAGGATATACTCAAAGAGTCAGGACAGAACTTGTTTAGCAAATCAGATTTCGGGTTTTATGTTCAGACTTGCCTTGCTCTATGTTAACTGGTTAAAGCAGTGAGTATTACAAAATTCCAGCTGTAGACATTGTGGAAATACTTAGTACATTTGCTCACATGGTACAGGAACATTACTGTAATTCTGCACTTGTTAAACACGTGGACAACAATGGTACTGGTGCTGTCACACATTTAAAGGAAACATTTTCTTGGCTCCTAGGGGAGGTAATTCAGAGTTTTCTATGTCCATAGGACATATGAAAGCCAAAGGAAGAAGAAGTGGAGCAAATACCTTCAAAAGACCATACATTTGAAGCTATTGGCATGTGATCCAGCTGAAGCATCATAGATTGTAGTTCACAAAATCATTTGGTTTTGGACTGTTCTTACATCTTTCTATCTCCCTCCCTTTTCTGTTAGAACAGTCTGATTTCTCTCTTTCTTGGTGTTTGCATGTTTTACCATAAGAAGACAGATTTTACCTTGGATGTTGTGATGTAGCCTGAGACTTCTTGAAGGAATGCCACCCACAATGACGGAAGTAAACTTGTAAATTATGGTCATTATTAAAAGAAGATGACAAACAGGAAGAAAGAGGAGCTACTTCGACAGAGAAGTACAGAGAACTATTAGCTTGCTCAGTACAGACACAAGACTTCTGTTATTATGCTTATATAGAAGTTATATTTTATGGTTATACAGAAGAGTAACACAAAGATTCCCTCAATTCTATGTGCCTCTGCCAGCAAAGGGGCTGAGTCAGCCTCTGAGAATATGAACCCGTGATTCTAGAAGGAAACTCTACCTTTTTCACATTTGTAGTGCTAAATTGTTCTTTCCAGCTTTCATGTCACAATAGGGAAGTTGGGTGATGCCCTCTAAAATCAATCAGTAAGGACTCTGTGCACAAGCAAAAGTACCCACCAGGCACCCACAGATTTACACAGTGACAAGCCAGGAAAACCTTTACCCAGAAAGTGTTTTATTAACAGTGCAATCACAAGTCTGTTAGCAGTCGTCATCTCTGAGGTAGCTGATGAATTAGCAGGGCAAATAAAGTTATGATTTCTGGTAAGGCTTTACAAAAAAAAAATCTTTTGAATCCTGCAGCACTGTTGCAGCAGTGCTTGGAGATAGTTTTCCTGAATAACCAAAGCAAAATACCTAAAGCTCTATAACCATACATTGCAGGTACAACGTGATGAGCTGACATCCAAGCTCTTTCCTCTGTTCCTCGATAATACCTTTGAATTCAAAAGCATTTGCAACAGGCAGGCTAAACCACCACTTGCATCTGTTGAAAAACTTGCCACTCCCAGGTAGAGAAAATGAAACCACTGACAGCTTACACAATCACCTTCACCTATGGTCAGCCCAAGGTGTCTCAGGCACAGAGAATTTAGCTTTTCTCCACAAAAAAAAATCCCAAACCAAATAAACAAACAAATAACAACTGCCTCCCTCCCAAGAAACAAAAACAAAACCCCTCAACCAACCAAACAAACAACCAAACAAACAAAAAAAGGGAGACTGCCAAAACACACAATTAGTTTCTTCCATGAAGGGATCTCTTAACCTTCCCTTGGCCTTCCTCCCCCTTCAAGTGGGGCACTTTGCTGCCATTGGTCAACCATTAAATTATTAGAGAAATGTGAATGTAATCATTAGCCATTTTTTGTCTTGAGTTTTTCGGCAGGGGTTAGAAATCAGTCTCCATTAAAATATTTTTCTTAAGCTCTGTTGAATCCCAAGAGCAGAGAATAGACATGAGTAGGAGATGTTTTTACAGCACTGCAGCAAAGGAAGCAGGTTTTCCTTCACTAAAAGGCCAAAGTTCATTTTCTTAGAATAGCAGCATACATTCCAAAATGGTGCCTCACATTTACCAAGAGCTATCAGGGAACAAGTGAACAAGATTTATGTCCAGATTCAAATTTAGTTCTCCTACATACAGTAGTAAAAAGGCCAGACCATTCAATACTTAATCAGGTTTGGAGTCTGATTTTTCCAGCCTTGCTTGAGATCACCATATATCGTGTGCAGGCTGATTAATCCTTCTAACTTCTGATTCTAACACATGAATGGTAATATAGGAGCCCCAAATGAAATTCCAGGCAGGATGTGTTCTTTGACAATTGATTTTTGCATCTATAGTCTGACTTCTTAATCTATTACAACCTAGTTTGCTGTACTCCTTTCATAAAAAAAAGAATATTTTTTCCCTGTTACAGTTATGGTCCTGGATTTGTACAGTTAAAATCATTCTGTATTCAAAATAGCTAACATACTAGGGGGAAAAAATTTACTAACTCTTTCTTGCATAGCAGACTTCTTGCTGAATTTGGGGGAAACAATGACTCCTTACTGACCCTGCTACAGAATCTGTAGGTATGAGTTTTTATAGACGATAATACAAAGTTCTCTCACACAAATGATTTTCTGCTTTTAAAACAGAATTAGGAACAAAGCTCCGCTTCTCTCCTAGATCAGCAGTGACACCTAGTGACCAGGGACTAGAGGAACCACGTTCGAAGAGAAACCGATTTGCACTGGGCTGGATGGATTACATTACAAAAACTGTAGGGTGTGGCAGAAGGGCATAAACCAAATAAATACTGACATTAGCTATGGGGTCATGTAAATTTACACAGAAATGCTACATCTGCTTTAAAGAAAACTGTTTTTCAAATCAAAAAGAAAGGAAGGGATGTTTTCATAAGCAGGAAAGAAAACATTTGGACAAGTAGAATGTAACTACCCAGTGAAACCTGGGAAGGTTCTGGGGCAGAGGATTCCTACACATGAATGATGACCACAGGACAGGGAACAATCCCTAATTCTAAAAATATAATTTTCCCAACTCATCCAAAAAGGATAATTATCAGAACAGAGTGCAGTTGCTCCTTATTGTGGTCCAAGGTCTTGCTTGTATAGATAAATCTCATCAATATAGCTGTATTACAATAGGTTATTCCACTTAACCTACACCAGAGCATCTCTATCTGGTCATATGAATCTGGAATAAAATTTATTTGGTTATTGATCATTACTTGGATCAGTAACTTGTGGTTGCAGGGCAGTGCTGAAAAGACTACAGTGTTGTCATAGGCCCTGCCCCGTATTGGTTGTACATCCTGTATTATATGACAAGGGAGGAGTTCTGCATATGTTCCACAAATATGTGGTTAGCTCCAGCCTCTAAGTGACCTGTACTTTGTAACATACTATCCATGCAATAACCTTTTCCCAAGAGGCAGTAACACAGAAGCTGGAAAGCTGCAATAATGCAGGTCACAGAGGCACAGAATCTGCTGAGTCGCAGAGACCCACAAGGATCAGCGAGTCCAACCCTTAGCCCTGCACAGGAGCATCCCCAAGAGTCACACCATGTGCCTGAAAGTATCATCCAAATGCTTCTTAAACTCTGGCAGGCTTGAGTGGTATAGAAGCAGGCTTTGCTCCTCAGGGAAAGGATGCTACATTCATCCTGAAAATCACTCTTTTTCTCCCAGCTTTTCAACAGGTTTAAGATTTGCAAAATGCTCTGCACTGCACTTGAAACATAAAAAGTTAAAAAGATGCCCAGCAGTAATGTTAGGAGAGATTCCACAGGAAGAGATTGATCAAAATGGGAAAAAAAAAAAAAAAAAAAAAAAAAAAAAAAAAAAAAAAAAAAAAAAAAAAAAAAAAAAAAAAAAAAAAAAAAAAAAAAAAAAAAAAAAAAAAAAAAAAAAAAAAAAAAAAAAAAAAAAAAAAAAAAAAAAAAAAAAAAAAGAGAGAGAGAGAAAAATCTGGGCAAACTCTATAGTAGAAGAGAGTAGCAGAAGACGTACACTCTAGATCAAAAGACAAATGTACAGTTCAAAAGTGGAGCCACTAATTCCTTATGCAATATCTCTCAGATTATACTTATGATGGAATAAATTTTTGTTGTTGTTGTTTTGGTTTTTTTTTTTTTTGTATCATAGGGACAAGTGAACATTGAAGGCCAAATCAGTCTCCCTTATCTTCACTTGGTGTTTATTTCACAGAGAAAGTGACTCCAGGTGACAATACAGAGAGACTCAGGCTTGTAATGTCCAAACTGGAGAAACTATGTTGATTTGTGCAAGGTTGCTTGCACAAAACACTTGAAATCACAGATGGCTAAACTGATAACAGAGTTGGGTGAAAGGAGAGACATCCATGACAAGCAGCAAAGAGATCATGAACCACAGAGCCAGAAAAGCTATACATGTTCTATGAGTTTTCAAGACGGGTCCACTAGAGAAAGTGTTCAGAAATATAAAAGAATGCTACTTATTCTTTGAATTTCTGAGACAAGGAATAGTGGGGACTGATGACAGAGAAAGTTTAAGAATTTTGTCTTACCTAAAGATGACAACTGCATCTTTGACTGATGAAAAAATATGTTGCACAATGACTGGCAGTGTCAGAAATGTGTGTCTTAATACAGCCAAAAATAAATCCAGCCTGTTACTTCTGCTTGCTATACCTAATTTGCCACATAACCAACAAGACTTTCTTGTACTCCTATCTCTACCACAACCTAGTATAAGATCCCCTCAAGGAAAGAGGGAAAAAATCCAACAGAGACCAACTGATTATTCCAATCAAATAACCCTGGGAAAGAAATCAAAACAAGCTACACTGCACCAAGACCAGAGAAAGGAAGAGATCCCATGTTTCACTCATTACATCTTTTTCTCACAGATGTCAAGATAGTTGATGAGACTAACCACTTACCTTGGCCTGTTTTGTACAGAATATAGGTAAGTTTGAAGAGGAAGAGAAGTTTTTGTTGATTTAATCTACCAGCAAGACAATGGTTACTTTTAAATGGAGAAACAGCATAGACTTCAGAACTCTGGAAAACTGTTCTCTGTGTGACTGCTTTTTGATAAGCAGTTTGGACCCTGGCCCTGAGTCTGTGTAGTACCACTAAGAGATCCACGGGAAGTGAAATATAGCCATTATTCGACCTTTGTGAAATTTCTAAGATTCAGAATCACTGCTGGTAAACCTTTAGGGGTCCACAAATAGGAAAAACAATGACAAACATTGCCCTAAGTTAGCAGGTCTTTAGTTCTGTTCCTATCTCTAATGTGGGCTGTCTGTGACCTTACAGAAAGTTCAGTAGGACATATTTGACATTAAAATAATCAGCTGTGTGTTGTAACATCTTTATTTATACATTACATTGAAGTGAACTTAACTTGTATTAAGATTTGCAGCCTTCTTTATGTGGTATCTTCCTTTGTAAATAGTGAAGGAATTGTCAATATCTATTCACAGCATAATTTATGTATTTATTAATTACTGTAGATGACATTTGAAGTGAGGTGGTCACACACTTGTTAGCTCTAATTACATCAGAAAAATCATTAATCATAACTTTATAGTACAGAATAGGTATTGTAGATATTAAATAGATGTTTAACTTATTGCTGTACCACTCCTATGATATCAGTGAATACCCTAAATATCCAGAGGTTATAAAAATATCTGGAATGCCTTTGCTGTTTTTCAGTTTTGTGATCTGAAATGCTGAATTGCAAAAGAAAGCAGGTGCAATGCACTAGGGTCGGGAGGGACAGAGACTCTCTTGATGTTTAATAGTATGAAATGCAGTATAATTAGAAATAGTGTAATAAGAAAGTCCTCACGTCCATGTAAAAATTCAACTTTTCCCAAAAATGAAATGGAACATTAAGATTCAAGAACATAACCTTGTAAGCAGATCTATTATTTCTTTGCATCAATTCCTAAATTTTTTCCTGGGTGTCTTTTTGCCCAGTGATCTTACCATTAGATTCTACAAAATTGAGTGCAATGTACTGAAAATACAGTCAGCTGATATTGAACTTGTTGATGAGGAGTGTCAAAACTGACAAGTTCTCTATTGCATCTTATTTTATTGCTCTTTTGTTTCATTATGTGGCTTTGCAAACAAAAAAAAAACTTTATTGCTTGCTGGTTGAAAAGAAAGGAATACATGATCAGGAATACATTTCATTAATCATGAATCAGAGTCTTTTATCTGTTTTCCTCATTGATGTAAAATCCCATTTGTTAATAGTATCTAGGTACAAAGGTAAAAATAAAAAATTAAAATTTATAAAAATAAAAAATAAAAATATTTCATGGAGTTCTAGAGAATATCACTGACAAACTAAGGTCATAACTCTATTTTTATATCAGGGAGGTGAGGTTTTCTTAAAAACATTTTCTGGGAGATACAGGAGCAGCAGAGACATCAGCAAAAAAATCATGCTTTTGTTTTAGTGGTGTAATCACTTCTAGACCTAGTGCTAAATGCAGGGATTGCTGCCCAGATTTTTTTTTGCTGATAAGCCACTAAAAGATCCAATTCACCACATGACCCCAAACCAGCTGCTCTGGCAGCAGCCGTGATACAGCAGAGGGTAGGCATGAAGAACTGCGAACAAAAAGCCAAGAAGAAGGACGACACGTTACCTAAATCCAGAATTTCAAGACCATATTTTTAAGCAGCAAAATTCTACCAAGCCAGTCTGTGCTGACTTTAATTCCCATGACCACAGCAACACTTTGTGGAACTGAGAACCACATCTATCCAAAAGGGATATTTGGTGACCTTTTTCAACAAATAGGCCTGTAAGCAGTCATATAAGCACAAGTGAAGGCATTAAATTTGAGCAGAAATAACTAAATAGATCAAGGAAAGGAAAGGCTTAAGCCAGTTTAACAGCTAACAGAGCTGCCCTCCCTGATGCTGTCTGTGTTTCCAGGGCCATATCAAGTTGTATCTAATACAGTCTGTGCCAGCTTTCAGAAATTACTCAAAAGCAGTTAATTCATTTTAAAAATAGGTAAATATTAATAATCCAATAAAATGTTTGAATGTTACATACTACACACAAAAATACAGTTTAACTAATGCATAAGTATCTATGCATTAATTTAGGCTTCCAGTGTAAAATATCCAAGGCTCTATCATTTATTATATATGTTACACAAGCCAAAAGATTAGTTTACCAATTGGAAAATAAGGAACCTCAAAATTTAAAAAGCTGGTTTGTACATTAAAATTATAATGAAGATGTTAAGTTCTGTTCATGTACCCTTTTTTATACCTGATTCTCTTCAGCCCTTTTCCAGTCCCATCAGAATGAGGACTATAGACTTTCTCTTCCTAACTAAATCCTTACACTTGTCCTAAAAGGAGTCAAAGATGGATTATTCACTCAAATTCATCAGCAATAGTGCATGTGAAAAGCTTCAAGACAGAAGTAATTTAGCAGTTCTTTAGTAGCCCAAACGTTTCTTTAGCACTCCCCTTCTGGCTTCACTCCAACCAGATCTCTAAGCTTGATGGATTGATTCTGCCCAGCTTCAAACAGGGACTTTCAAAACTGACACTAGTCCCTCATATCTGTCAAAATGTGAATGTTCAACCAAGGTACCAAGACCTCTCAGATAATTAGGGCTTTACTCACAGACCTTCTCTTAGCATTGACACAATCTGTGATTTTGTATGGGGAAAAGAACTGTCAGAAATTTCCAGACCTTTGGAATTATTTATCTTGTGCCTCAGGGAATCCTGCTGGATCCTGTGAATTGCAGTGACAGGACCACTTTTGACTAAACTATGCCTGCAAATCCATTAGAAAGGTTTTAGAATGAACTTCCACCAGCTTACAAATAGATCTACTTTCTACGGATTTAAAACACAGCACCTGTGCCTAGTTAACCACTCACAATCAAACCTTGAATGAGGTCTAAGTTTCTGCTTCCCATTAATATCATTTGTAAGCAATGTTTTTGCCTGAAGAAAACATTATGAAGAAACCACAAAGTTGCCTCCAATTTAGAATTAGGAGCTACTTCTGTGCTTAGTTTGAAAAGATTCACATGACTGAGGGGTAGTCAGACATATGGCTGGCTACAGATACCTGAAGATGAGTGAACCTTTTTCCTCCTCTGCCTGCTTTGCAAGGTCAAGGCCTCTCCTTTCAGCTGTAGTTCAGACTGCTGTAATCCATTCCTTCCTCACTCCTAAAACAAATTGCAACAGACAACTCCTGTCCATTCGAAACTGCAGCTTGTACAGCTGCCCTCTTCATGTAACTCTCACATGAAACAAAAGGTACTTGTGCTTCTCACATCTGCCATGGTCTTGGATTTGTTTGGATTAAGAAAAATTCGGATGCTGGGTTTAGCAGATAGTTATATCACTGGGATCCACTCAAGTAGCTGAGGAAAGAGGGAGTCCTCCAGCTTGCAACCCTCAGATTTAAATACTTCTGGATAGAGAATAAATTTGGCTCCTGAGCCTACATTTTGTCTTGTTTTTCAGACAGGTAGAATACCAGACAAACTCTAAAATGTAGCCTTTTGTATATCTGCTTCTAGTACTGTTTTGGTCCAAGCTCATTGCCCAAGTATTTTACATAAATCCTGGTTCTTGTAATTTTTACTATTTATGTCCACCCTATATACAATCAAGTATGTTGAGAGAAGTATGGGATGAAAAAATAAATGCAGAAGACTGAAATGGAAAGTATTATTAAAAAGCTGAAATTTTGAAATTAACACTGTATTTTTCGAAATAAAATAATATTTTCCATTTAAATTATTATTTTGTGTTCTTCTATATTTTTCATTTCCCACTTCAAGTAAAAGTATGATGAATATTGATTTGTTCCAGAGAAGTGCACCCACAAGAACATGACATTTGATTTTATCCTCCTTGTTTTGTTAGAAATTTTTGTATTCTTTAGTCTTTTTTTATTTTTGACATATAGGGAATGGGAAGACACAACCTCACATGAAACAGGAAGTCCTCCTTGTCCTATTAATACACTATGGAACATAAGTGCCTCCTAAAATTGCAGCTGTGTGGCAGACAAGCAATGCAACTGTTTAATGCAATTTAGTCAAGAACAGCTAAAGAAGGAAAAACTTGACTTAGGAAACATCAGAGACAGATTCCAGCTTTGCTCGTTAAGGTTTAAAGAAAAGTACTTTATGTGCCTGAATGACTTCCTTAGCATGATATGCTCCTTTCCAAGTCCTGAAATCATGCCTCTTATTCTTTCTAAAGCTGACTTCAATTTTAGACAGCATCCATCTAGAATGACTTGTATGTTTTTAATTTCTCCTTTGAATACTGAATTTAAACAAACAGGTTTGGCTGAGTGGCTTTAATCTGAAACAGATAAAAAGTTTTGAAAAAGAAAAGTAAGTATGTTGAGTGCACCAAAGTGAACTTTCATTCATTTACTCCTCATTTTTTTCTATTGCATACCACAGGATAATTGAGCACTCAGCTTTTTCAAAGACCTGAAGGAGAAAGAAATAATAAGATCACTAAGGATACTGAAGTTCCCTGTAAATCTTTTCCAGAAATCTTAAATTAGAAGCGAGTGCCAAACTAAGTTTGTTTTCTGTTGCAAATGAACTGGATAAAGTTGAAAATTAGTCCAAGGTAAATGGGACATAAGTAAAGTACCAAAGATTTCAAGAACAGGAGTTTGACTGCCCTGGTATTATCTAAGGGACTTTTAATGCCATAATTTGTTCTTTATTCTTCACTATTGCAAAGCAAGTCTGATTTATTACTACACTGTTAACACTATTTAAGAATTTCAATTTCTTGCATTAGAACAAGGTAAGTTGTTTGAAAAAATTGAACTCTCTCTGCAAACAAAAACCTTGAGATCTTCAAATTTGATATTGGGATCTCCTAATTTCTAAAATCTTGGATTCTTGTTCTTACCATTGGAACAAAACTCCTTGACCAGGCTGAACTGACATGAATAGTAAGAATAGGTCTGCAATGAAAATGTCTTCTCAATTCAGTCAACCTTGGTAAAAAAAAAAACCTTCATGTTGTAAAAATTAAGGACACGTTATGCTTCTGCTTAAGTTCAACTCAGAATATGTGCATTAAACAAGCATATAAAACTTTCCATTTTGGGGTCCTCAGTTAAATATATCTGTGCCAAAAATCGGTCATTAAGTATGTTAGAAATTGAAGCCCCATTGAATTTCCTGCTCTGTCAATGTAAAATGACTCTCTGCTGTTGACTTTCATAGAATCGGGATTTCATCCCAGACACTACAATCTAAAACAAGTTCTGAGAAGTTTCAGCTGCCCCATTTACGACAGCATGGCTTTATATTGAAAAGATAAAACTGAGGTTATACAAGTTACACTATTTTTCACTGCTAACCATCATTATTATTTTGTACATCTGTAACTGTTGAATCAAACAACAATTACAGAAGTAGAGAATCCAGGCTTACAGACTGTCATCTTTGTTGAATAAGAGACTAAGAGTTCACATTACATTGACTAGAAAAATAGAGAGGGAAAAAAAAGAAAATGAAAAAAAAACCCCTCCGTTGCTACCAGTGTGCTTAGAACAAGTAAATAACTTCCTCCCCATCATCCAAGTAACAACCACCAAATAAGAACAAATAGCCTCCAACATTTTACCAAGAATCAAAAACATCAATTATTCCACACCCAGATGTCAAATCTGTCTTCTCAACTTGTAACAATTTCTACCATAGTCAAACAAAACAGATACAGCAAAACAAAACCTCAGGCATAGCATGGAAAAACAGAAAGAATGGGGAATAACTAGTGAATACATTATAGCAGAGCAGGCTCTGCATCCAAAAACTTGCCTATATCTCATCCACACTGCTGCCAAGGTATCAGCTGATCTAATGGAATATATTATCTTCCCTTATAAACAGGTGATCAGCAGGTAACAGACAGTGCCCTTGACTTCCACTTTGCCTGAGCTTACAGGCATGCTTACAGTAAAATTATTATAAAAGAAATCCTATGATCCTGAACAGAGATGCCTATAGCTGTTTTGTGTAGTATGGGGCCAAGCAAATTGCTGATGGTACAGAAACTTTGCTAGATCTCAGCATATTTCTACAGATTTATATGTTAAATCAAAATTTTCTGAATCTTCCCTTAGAAATAGTTTGTGAATAAGTATTGATGTTCAGGTTTCCCTTTACACTGCCACACACTAACATATGAACATGTTACAGTTCACATACAGATGTTTGTTTTGCTCAGCCATCTGTTCCATCCGAAAAACAAAAGAGATCATAGTAAATGAACTCTAACTCTTTTTCTGAATACACAGACAAACAACTGGGTTCTCAACAAAACAAGTCTGTTGGTTTTCACAGTGTGTTGGAAAATATTGCACTTTGTGGATGACTCAGAAAGTCAGGTCACCAGTCTGAACACTGAGGAATCTTGGCAAGGTAGCAATGAAAAAATGATGAGTGATTATGGGGTAAGGGAACATACAGACCACTACAGAAGAATTTTATTTGCAGGATGGTGTTCTGAGTCTTTTTTTTTTTTTCTGTTATATTATAGGTGTTTTGTAGTCAATGGCAGAAAAGGGAGAGAACTGTAAGACAATAAAGGGTGTAGCAGAATGTGTTAACTGAAAAGAAAATTCAGCTAGTTGGTGCAACTGGAAGACAAGTAGAGGAAAGTTTAAAAAGGTACAGCTGCTAAAGTACTGTTAGTGAAGTAGTTCTCATGAATATGAAGAGATTTTTCTACCCAGAAATGGTGCTTATCTATTCCTGCCTCCTGATCATATATCTGCATGAAAAACTGTACATTTGTTTGTTTCCTGGCGCCCACAGTTATCCAAGGCTGTTTCAAACTTTAGTCCCGAAAACTGTTTTAGAATATCCTCAACCTAAAAACTGAGCAGGTTTAAATAGTTTGCCTAGGGGATGATCTGACCCCCAAACAAATCAACATAAGTAGATTCAAATCTCACTAGAGAAGGCAACAGTAACACCTTGAGCCAAGAGGGTTCACTACAACTACTCACACTAACTGTTCATGCTGATATATATCCAGACAAATTTCCACACACCAGCCCAATTCTCACTACAGGTTTCACTTGGCTATCACTACAATAGGTCATGTACTCCAGCATTGCAATGCACATAGATACAGCATAATATCTGACTTCAGGATGAAAACTTTCCATTTTATACTCTCTGAAATAAAACAACCAGACAAAGCATGTGATAGAGCCAGTCAAATTCATGTCCTAATACCTGCAGTCAGCCTTTAAACCAGAATCGCACTCAGGGACTAAAAGCCAGGCCTGGGGAGATCAAGTAACACAACCTTACCTCTTATTCTGCATCTCAAGAAAGCCAAAGAAGCAAACAAAATCACAACAATGACAAAATTTAAACCAGGAGTTTCTGTGGAGGTATTCTTACCTTAAACTTCCAAATATGGATATCAGCCCCATATACCATCCTTCCTGATCTTCCTATGTATTAAATGGCAATTAGCCACTAAATAAGGAAATTTTGTTGGTTTCTTTTTTGTTGTTGTTTGTTAAGGATGTGTGGCACTACAGCAATACTATTTTTTTAATGGAAAACTATTATTCTGAAAAAAAGAATACATTAAATATTTGCACTATAAAAACAAAGGTAAAGACTAACATTTTAGATGTAATATCACATCTGAAAAATGTTTTGGCATATTTGATACACACATGAGTTTGGAAACTAAGAGTGAGAGTAAAAGCTGACAAAAGTAAGGTAATAATTTATAAATCTGTAAAACTTCCCACATATGCAACCATTTAGAATTACATTCAGAGATATCCAGTGGCACCAACCAAACTGGATCAGACCCTGGCAGCTGTTCAGTGATGCTATTGTTGTATGAATCTACTAAAGCTGACTTATGCTGAGCAGAGCAGCTGTATCTCAGGAAGAGAGCTAAGTTAGCCCAAGAGGACAAACCTACACCGACACTGCAGTAACAGTTACGTTTGCAGCAGCTCATCCAGGTCCAGCTCAAGAGCCCATGCACTGCCCTGTCCTGCACAGCACAGAAAAACAGAAATAGCCAAGACAAAGGAATGAGTTTTTGAATACCTTGAGATTTATATTCAGTCCCGTTGCTTGTGGATAACTTTTCTGACCTCCTGCACTATAAAAAGTCTTCATCTGGGACCTGTGAATTTTGCAGCTTTTCTGTTAGAATGGTTGTATTTTATCACGGTGAAAAAGGTTTTGTGGAGCAAGCCCAGAGAAGTAGCCAAAGCAAGTTAGATTCATTCAAGGTCATATTAAAGGGAAATTACTACATCTCTTGTATAGTTCTTTTTTCAGGCCATATTATTGACCATGTGTTTTTCCTACTGATGTCTTAGGCATGAAACAATAACGTTATATCCCATAACCAAAGTAAAAAGCATAGAGACTCTTTAACAGGGAAAAGATAGCTCTCCTTACTCAGCACTGGTCTTGATACAGTCTATAACAGCTGATATCATGGCAAAAAAAGACTCAGATATACTGTGCTTCAAATACTCACCCTTGCTGATTCTCTTACTCCTTGACATACATACACACCTTAAATATTAATCACTAGGAGTTTACACACAGACTAGTCATAAACACCCTTATTTTAGAAACACTGGTTCAATCACTGCCATCTTGTTTTCAGTTAACCTCCTTCAGAATAAAGCCACTCTCCCTGCTAGATTTGATTTGATACATAAGCCTTTCAGACTCATTTCTGTTGTTCTTCTTGATGCATTCTGTTCTAGTCTCTACCTGGATATAACCACACAAATTAACGTTGATGCTTACCCAGTACAGTGGCAGGATTATTAGAGCACTATTTTGTTGTCCACAATAAGCTCCCTCTTGTGACTCTGGCGTTCTGTAATTAGGCCCCTTCAGACATACAGTTTGGTTATTATGGTTCATCAGCTTATAATGCATTATTCTAAACAGCTGCATTTTCATTCCTTTTTTTTTTCTTTTCCTTTTTTGCTGTTAAATATAAAAAAAAAATCAGATAATGGAAGAAGTAAAAATAATTACTCACCCTTCGTCTCGATCTAACATAACGTTTATGGGCAGCAGGGACAGCAGGAAGATGTTCTTTGAAGAGAGGAACTTGAGCAGCCTTGTAGGACAATAACCTAGGAAGAAATGACAAGCCAATACCCACATTTACTGTTTGTAAATCTGAGCATTGATTCTGCTTTCACGAGTGGCTTTCATCAGATGCAAATCAGAAGCCTGGCATCTGCTTGAGTAACCAGGCAGCCCTGTCCCCCTTTCAGAGGAACAAAAGCCATACAATCAAAGGGTTTTAAGAGGATGACAAACTTATTGTAAGCTAGAAAAGGTTAAAAGTCTGCCAGAGCTTAAATATACCTCTCAGAACTACCAAGTATGGAAGTACTTCTGACCTTCATGATTTTTTTTTCCCGTGAAATATTTCTGTATATTTGAAACATGATAAAAAGTGACCAAACAGGAGTGAAACTAGTTACATGTCTTAGTTCCCATCCAATTATGAAAGCTTCAGAAAGCAAACTTAGATAGTTTCATTTGTTCTCAGGTTTCAAAAATCCTGCTCTGACCAACAGCACTCTGGCTGTTGTAACAGGGCCTACCTGTGCTTCCTGCATCAGTGGCAAATCTTCTCTAAAGACGGGTAACAACAGGAGTTCACCCCAAGCATGTTATTCCTTCTCTCAGAAATCTTCACTGAGAGTGACACACCCTGGAAAATGCCTAAATCACATCTGGGTAGAGAAAATCATATTTTTAAACTTGCTGAAAATTCACTACTTTTAATTACGTCAGTTATAGGCACACTTTCCCAGCAACAGGGTAAACCAGATTATCACTTCTACTGAAAATCTTACAGAAAAATGTCTAATACTAACTTCACAGGTATATTTATTGTGAAAACAAAGTCTTTTGCTGTCTGGTAACAGCATAAAATAGGAATTCAAATAAAAATATATTAATATTTAACTCATCAAAGTGCGTCTTTCTAATAGTCTTATTTTTCATTCATTTGGGAATAATCACAAGGCTTACCCCAACAACTATGAAGCTAAAAATCAGCATTCAAAGACTTGAAATGAGCCTGAAGTGTCAGCTTGATAATTTTTCAGCTTTTTATTTAATGATTGGTTCCAGATTCTAAAGTATAGAAAGGAACACCATCTCACACACAAGTTTTAGCTTTATAAGAACATGATTTTTTAATGTTATTAATAACTAGCTGGAAAATAGTCAGAGTAATGTCTGAAAGACCCTGCTGCTGTGAAGAAACCACTCTTTATAATTATAAACAATTTAATTTAAAACAGGACTTGGTTCTAATGTTTTGAATACAGTCTGACAGAACAACCTGTGATTTCTTCTCCAGGAATTGTAGCACGCTCTCATGTTCAGAGATAAAAGCAAAAGCTGGCAATTCTTTAAGACAAAATCAGAAAAAAATATTCAAAGACATAGGAAGGAGTTTTGGGGTTGTTTTTTTTTTTTTTTTTTAAGTAGTATGAACTGTGTAAACCAGATTATAAAACTCAGTGTCACAAAATACCATAGAGCCCAAAAATATAAATAGAACTGAAATTATGTTAAGTAAAGGAGAAATCCATTGATACCTATTGGACTGATGGTACAAATGTAACCTTCAAGTCAGATGAATATACTAAAACTTGCCAGGCTTTCCCTATAATTTCTGTCTTTAGTTCCAAGTTTTCAGCACCATGTTGGCAGATACCTCCACTGGAATACCCAAAGTATAAACTAGTTTGAAACAAACTACCTTCTCTCTGAAGCATAGAATCTGGAGTTCAAGAAATGCAGATGAAAATTATGGGGAAAAAAAAAAAGAAAAAGGTAACTGCCAAACGCAAAACAAAACAGGAATGATGATTTAAAAATGAAGGATTCAAGAAAAAGATCCCAAGTAGGAAACAGATTCTGCTATCATTGTAAACACAGAAGGTAAAAGGCTACTTCAAGGAGGAAACATCACATAGAAGCAAAATGAATGGTGATTGCTGGACTAAGCATCCTGCATTCTGGCCATCACATCTCAAAGACTACCCCATTTGCTGCCAATGAGAATTTCTCCCAAACTCAAACTCCTTATAGGGAGTAAGAGGGCTGCAGAAAAAAAAAATCAGAGGAAGCAAGTTGTCCCAGACTGCAACAAATGAAATAAAGGAAGAGGTCAAAGCATGAAAAGTGGAAAAGCAGGGGAACTGATGAGGGATGTAACACAGAGCACTCCTGAGAGCAGCCCACATAGCTGATGGATACTGTCAAGTGGTGGTCTGCCCAGGAACAGAGACATCACTGTCAGAAGCAAGATCCTCAGCTGGACTCAGCACCTGATATTGAGCTGGCACTTCCATCTAGAACCCACTAAGTTCTTAAGGCAACATGATCAGGAAAAGAAAAACAGAAGTTACACTACATAATTTTTCGATACAGTATCTTGTGTTCGAAGTTGATCTTGCACCCACAGCAAGGCTTTCCTCACAAGGATCTTTGTGTTAAGTAACATCACAAGACCTTTCTCCTTCTAAAAGCAATGTCTGGGTTTATTATACCTATTCAAACTAGATCCAGGAAAAATAAGAAACTCTTTGCTGAGTCACGCTCAGAATAATTCTTGCCCTCTCCATGATTCCTTTCAGATGCAGACATTTATACAGTGTTTCCTGAGAAAGAAGATAAATGAAGTACTTTATTATTAGTCCTGAAAATAAGTCACTTTCACAATATCAGCCTTGCATAACCGGTTTTTATCTAATAGTCATCTGCATAATAATTGTTTATCCCAGACCCTTCCACAGAATCACAGAATGTAAGAACAAGCGTTAGAGTGGCATGCTATGTTTGCTTAAGACAGATATTCTAGGATGTCTTCAGTAATGCAAATTGCAAAATAAGGATGATAAATTTTACTAATGCTATCCAAAATGCTGATAGCCTAATGTTAAGTACAGTATTCCTCCTTATTATGTTTTTAAAAATAATATCTAATATGATCATGACACACTGCGATAAAAATGAAATAATAATATAGATAATAAACTAGGATATAACTGTTTTCCACATAATCCTACAGTTTAAACTAGATCTCACTTGAAACTCTGAAATATTATCAGATAATATATGCTGAGTCAAAATGTTTTAAATTGTTAGTTTCGACATCTCATTAAATCTATGAGATACTTGTGTCTAAACAATGTTAGCTCTCTATTAAGGCAGTACATAGGGTAACACAGATAAAAGGTTAGAATCTTCTTAGTCACTTTAGTACTTTTAATCTTATTTCATTTTACCATCAGGGCAGTGGCAGTATTAACTGTAAGATTTCCAGACATTTAAACAAAAACATCAAATACTGAAATTGCATTAACTTCTCACCTTCTCTTCCCATCATCGTTTTCATTTTTTTCTCCTCCTGTACATACAAACATGCAGACATTCTCTCACACACACAAAAAAAAAATCCCACTGAAAATCAGAAAGAGACAACATTTTTTTTTATTGTGAAAATACAGAAGTAGACTCTCATAAATGTTAAGCTACCATGGATGGAAGTCTAAACATTCAACACATAATTTGTAACTTTAATCAACACATCTCATTTTGCTAATGTATCCTGACTGGCTGCCTGAGTGCTAATGAGCGTCCCTGAATGCTAATGGCTCTGTGAAACTAGATGGCCTCTGAGCATCACATGGATTATCTGAAACTTATTTGCATCTCAGATTCCCAGCACCATTCAGCTTCACCTCTCTTTGACCTTGACATTTTGTAAACTAGGGAGAACAGTTGTGTTATGAAAGAGAAGCCAAAAATGAACCAAAAAATGCAGGCAAGAATATATCCATCTACAATATATTTGAAACAATTTACTGAGCTGAATATTCTCACACTAGAATGTGGTCACTGTAAGATATCATACATCTTATGTCCCCTTTCTTTGAACTCTGATGCTTAGGAATAGAGTTACTGTAACCAAAAAAGCTTAAGAACATAAGTAAGACAAGGATTGTGAGAAGAGTTAATACCTTTTAGAACCAATTGATTTGCCAGCAATTAAAGCCCCTAAATATATTATACATTACTGCACATATTACAATGAGGTAATGTAATAATACGTATATCATAAATTCAGCACAGTTGGAAAAAATTTCAGGTACACAAGACTTCTTCAAATATTATCCCATGCATTAAAAGCATATATTCCCTTTCCCCCAACGTTTAGTATTTATTTGATGATTGTCAGATGTGCTCTGTAAACCTGCCATCTCTGTAAATCCCACCATCCTGTTGTAGTGAGCAGACATTGCATCAATGTCCCACTTTAAAGGGAAATCTGTACTGGAGGTATTATTTCAGTGTTCTGTGTGTCACACCACCCTGTAGAAAGTTAGAAATATTGCACCTGAAAGCTTTTTCTCTTTTTAATTTTTTTAATAGTTTTCCATGCTGTATTTTTTATGTGAAGAAATGCATATATACAAATATACATACACGCACATATATATTTACATATTTTCCGGAAAAGAAAATTTCTTGTCTAGTAAGAAAAATCATGAAAATTATAATTGAAGAATATAGTGCAAAGGTTATTTTAAAATGAACTGGGTTTCTATCCTTTGTTACCCCCAGAGTGAACAGACACATCATGTTCACATAATGCTCAGATCTGTTTCCCTGCTTGAAATACACTGGAAGCTCTTGATGTATTGTTAAAGTCAAAATCCAGGAGAGTTATCAGCCGTTGGATTATCAGGTTTGATCTCTGTGATGTACAGTCCATTTTACCATCAAATTTAATATGGAATCCTTAAGCTGTTGTTGACTCAAACATACCTCCCAAAAAGGTATATGACTTTGATCTGAGGACTTCAACTCATGCAATATCCACACATTCTCTTTGTATTTGCTTTGCAATCACTTTTCCTATTAAAAATAGTTTCTAATAGTAATTTTCCATTTCTAGTTCCAGATGATAAAATCTTTTGATTCATGGAAAAAAACCAAATTAAAGACCTGTACTTTTCCATATCTGCTTTTCCATCTGTCTAAACACACTACCATAGGCTACCTTATCTCACTTGTCCTTTTTCTTTTAATTTTACATTTTCTCACTTCAACTTTTCTGAATATTGTCTAGTACTTCAAGATTTATTAAAAGTCTTACCAGCATGCCAGATGTTTTTTTAGTTCTTTAAAGACTGTTTGGTACAAATTATCTACCACTCTAAAAGTGTTTATCCTTTAATGACTATCTGTGCCCTGAAAAGTACTTTCTTATCCTATGGAATGCAAACAGATGGCTTTCCAAGTGCAGAACAGAGAGTCTTTCTGAATATTTCTACATCTTCTATATAATTATTAATGATTAAATTATCTCCAGTTGGTAACAGATCTATAGCACCACTAGGATTTCTCTAACTCCTCATTATCATTAGCTTTGAGTTTCTCCCCTATTGTCCTTGAATTCCTTATGAGCTTTCTACATTACTTATGTTCCAAATGACATATACTGCTTTTTATTTACCAAAAATACTTCTCTGTAACTGTATAAAATTGCATGTCCTACAGTAAGACAGATGACACCATGGAACTGTCTCCAGAGACACTTGCATAAAAATCGGGTTTGGATAAGACTGAAGACAAGTTTCTCAAAGATGGAGCTCAGGGGATCATGGATTCTTCTGGGAGAACTCAAACTGGTATCTAAAACAAATTATATCACTGTACAATCAGGAAACCTGCATTTAAAAGCACAGAATCACAATGGTTATGATTTAACATAAGTTAGCAACAAATATTTGGTGAAATGATTAGATTTGACATCATATGGAACTTTAGCCCATCCTGAACAAGGATGAGTGTGACATTTGTTACAGATGGACTTTGCCATACATGGTAGGTGCCAGTGGTTACTGCAATCACGGCAAAAGCATATAAAGAAAAAACTGTGTGTAAGAAATAAGTTAACATTTTAGCATAGTTAAGGACATGTGAGTAACTTTATGAGAGAATTAATTGTTTTAGGTGCATGGCAAACACTTTGTATAACTAATTTTCAAATACAAAACAGTACACCACATGTTCAGAAAAAAACCTAATAAAAATGAGAACAACATAATCTACAAACCCTTTCTACCAGTAATAATCAAACAAATATAGCAGCATCTTGAACTGATACACATGAAAGTTGTTATTACAGTAAAACTTCTAAGCAGTAATGGTAGAGTAATATTCCATAAAAACTTCAGCAGGTGATGTAATTTAATTTTGGAGTCTAAAATAGTTGGATTTCTACCCACTGCCTTCTTATGTTAACAACAACAACAACAAAAAAGTAAGAAAGTGAAAAAATAATCTAGAAATTTAAATTTTGCTTAATTCTAAGGCTTTCAAATAATGTGTTACTATCCTAATATGACATACAAAAATAGTCTTATCAGATATTTTAAAAATTTTGTGAAGTTTTAATTAGCTCGACAATTTTCAGCAGCTTCTCATCTAATACCATAATGTATTCCTCACTATTTCTCATTTTTCTGTAAGCTGCCTGGGTTACACTGACATGAGAAAAGAACCCACACTGTAGGCTGGCTTTTGCAACCAGTTATGAGTTGCTGTGGTGGGTTATTTAAGGTGAACAAAGGACCTTGACAGCCACTTAATTCTCCGCTGTTTCTGATAACACTCTCAAGGCAGACAAAAATCAAGTCTTCAGTACCACATTACCTGTGCTGCACAGGTATACCCAAAAGAACCCCAGTAGGGCAGTGAAGCTATTCCAGGCAGAGTCCACAGGGACAAGGCAATTCATTCTTCTCAGACCAACTATTCCAGGCTTCCTTCTGACCTCTGTTTAACTTCAGTTCAATTCAGATTTAAGTTTGGAGGCTTTTCCTTCACAGGTACAGCAGCTAAAAATTTTATATGTTGAAAGAGAAAAGGAAAAATGGGGAAAGTCAGTGGTATATCACAAGATTATTTAACTGCCATGGGAATGGGGGAAAAGAGTAGCAGTGATTGCTTGTTTCCAGTGTATTCTGTGCCCTAATTAACCTTTACATTTGCCACTAAAACTTCTGTCATCTCCTGGTTCCAGAAGCCAGTGTCGAATACTACCTATTGGAGGTATTTGAATCAATGTAGCACAGGGCTATTCCACTCTGAACCTGAACTGCAATGAAATTCTCAATTTCAATGACAGATTCTATATTAATTATCAAGGAAAGCAGTTCTTGCTTTAAATGTTGTGTTATTCACAAAATAGAACAGTAGCAATGATTTAATATAGTCTTGTCCCACACTCCAGGATATGGAGCATCTCAATTTGACCAGCACCATCTTCTGTGGGCCACATAGGGAACTAGATGAGTAAACTGATGCAGCCTGAATGGAACTGAAGAAATAAACAAATGAGGTGCTAAACCTAGATCAGACCCATAAATTCTCCTTTTGCCATATTTATAGCAAGGGTGCATGTTGCATCAGAGCTAAATTTCAAAACTCCTCAAAAAACTCCAACCTTTTCTCAGTTTTCCATGTTTCTTTAAATAAATATATATATTCTGTGTATTTTATATGTTCAAAAGCTTGTTGTTCTTTAAATAGTTTTTCCTTTTTTTTCCTAAAAACATTCTTCTAATATAGAGAACTCACAGGGATGAGTACATTCAGACAGCTTATAAGCTAACTTCTGCCCAGGTTAGATATCTCTTGAGTTTTTGGGCTGTTTATGCACTGCTCATTACAGTAGCCACATAAGTGTTGGTTTATAGTCCCTTGAAACATTTTTCTATTTCTCATGAAAACACAAGAAACCAGGTTTTGCCTTGTATGACTGACAAAATGAAACTTATCCTTTTATTATTATTCTTACTATCTCTAATACTACTGCACAAATATCTTAAAATTACTCCATACAGCACATTTTAATCCTGGTTTGACACTCTTTTACCAAGGAAGTTTAATTCTTTTACCAAGGAAAAGAAATTCTATTATTTACTCTGTTAACCAGAATTAAGAACCTTGTCAAATCTCTGATGCAGTAATCCGCTGTCACACCAAGCACTTCTGTGAAACGTTACCCCACAACATTAACTTTACATTTACTGCGTTAAGCTCTCACAGACGTTTTGAGCACTGATGCCATGTTTGCTCTCCAAGTGTAAGTGTGTTACAGGTATACCACAGGTAAAACTATTTATTTGGTTATTTAGTCTGTAAATCATAAAAGCTTTATTTCTACCAACTGCCTACTTTTGTGCACATTTACCCTGCCCCATGATAACCTTACAGCTTAAACAAATCATTGGGATACTTTGTGTAATTTTGACTTAGCTTTTTAATTTCAAGCCAGGTCTTATTAAAACAACAGAAAAAATTTTGGCAAATTTCTGCATTTCATAACTTAATTTTCAAAAAGTTCAATCATTTATAGAAATTATTATCAATTCTCATAAAGTCTCAAATATGAAAAATGTTAATGAGATATAATGGCTTTTCGGCAAAACTTGAAAGAAGGTTTTAAGATCACATTTAAATTTCCCAAAATGTTTTTATCTCATTCCTGGTTCGTAACATAAATTAACTAAAATGACAACAGAGTTACTTCTTAGCAAGAATGAAAGGTGACAAGTCAATCTCTTTTATACACAAACAAACAAAAAATCCAGATCCAAATAAAATTCTCTCAGATACAGTTCTCTGAGATAACAAGTAATTTTGTTGGTTTTTCACCAGGTATTTTTCCCCTGCCTCCCTCCAACGAAACAGGGACATCATTAATTCTACAGTCAGCAGCTGAAACCAGTTAGCCTCACCTCAGATGTTACTGATCACATCCCTTGTGCTCAGTAAACCCCAGACTACAAAAGATATATCTCTTTTCCTTTCGTACTAGGAATCAGCAGTCAGGCCTGAACATTTTTCCTAATACAAAGATGTATTTTTAGTTAGGCATACACCTCTGTGAGTATTTTGATCCAAAATGCATGGCCCTATAAGAAAGGGAAGACAGAACATAGAAGCAATAATGAAAGCTACCTATTATTTTTACTGACACGACTTTGCACATTCAAATTACAGTGCCATGGGTTTAACCAGTTATATCTCACAGTGCCACAGAATTACAAAGCAAGAACAATCCTCACTGTCATTTAATTTAATAGAAGCATGAAAAAAAGATTTAGAAAATGTCGGTTCTCTTGTACAAGATCAAACCTACAAACTGGAAAAACACTCCTTCTTCTATGAAACAGTTAAAGACTAAACAAACCCTACAGACTTTACAGTATGGTGTTTCATCAGCTCTCATAGTTGGATTGAGACTGATGTTAAGGACAGCCATTTAAACTGTAGGATCTGGGATCATTCTGGGCTAACAGTGTAAAGAGAGGACAACAAACAAGCAAGGGAATAAAGCAAAAACATCCCTAATAAATAATATTCAGAAGGGATTGACTATGCAGTGCATTGTCATGATGAATCAAATCCATCTATCATATGGTCACTACACAGCTTTCTGTAAAGTTGAGGGATTGCATCTTTTGACTTGCAGTTTATTTAAGGCAATGCATTGCTGTGGATCCAAGCTTGACATTGATTTCTCAGCAACCTATGCGATATGGAAAACTACTTTAGCTACAGTATTGTAAAATGGGGTTTTGTCACATGGTATTTTACAGAATTCTCATGGAAGAATGTGTGAGAGGTCTTTAAAATGCAAGATTCACCACAGGGAAAACAGCGGTTAGCTCTGCAAAGGAAAGAATGTCACATGGCTGAACACATTCTCTCATTATTCCCAGAAGCTAAAAAAGTAGCTAGAGGCAGAACACTGACAATAATTATATTGCCTAGAAACTGACAGCATGCATAAATCTACCGTATTAAGCCTTTGCTCATTGATTTACTTTCCAAAGCTCATTTCAGCATTAGCCCAGAAGTAACACTGTGCAAGGCATTGCTCTCCAGTTTGAGGGAAATTTGAGTAAATTTTTCTTCCACGTACTGTGATAATTAACATTGTATGGTTGCTCTCCCTATCCTGTGGCAACTTGAATTGCCATGATTTTTGACTGCAATTTTCTTCCTTAGTAGATTGTTAGTAATACATGAAATAGAAAGCAGGCGTGCTTATAGGAAGAGTAATTCAGCCCTTGTTGAAATTGTTATATTTACAGTGAAAGCCTGCAGTGATGGCAAGACAGCTCTTCAGTTCTGAACGTCTGTTTATGTCAAATCAGAAGAGCACAGTGCAAGCAATCTAGGCCCAGCAGGACCCTTTATTGAACTAATTTTGACATAACACTGAAAAATCATAAATCAAAGGTATACCTAAAGGGGAAAAACAAAGGTTGGTGACTCTACGGGACCAGTGTTATCATGGTACTGGCAGACTGGCACATACGTGTTCCCATAATGACCTCAAAGGCCATCAAATTTAAAGAAAATAACTTCCCTTCATGTATGTACCAGATCCAATCTGCACCATTACTGTTCCTTCAGACACTTACTGTAGCACACCACTGGTGGTTCCCCACACTGACCACAAGAGCAGACAAATCCACGTGGTAGCCAAGTGAAAAAAAACACAAGTTTTAAACTTCCCAAGTTTGTAAAATCAGCATAGCTATTTTGCTTTCATTGCTTGAGTAAACATTATACCGTTGGTGTAAAAAGGTTATAAATGCAATTAAAAGTCTGGAAAGATGTTCTATCGAATTAACTTATTAGTTATGATTATTTCATGATTCTCAGGTTTTTGTACATGTTGTTATGCATTTACTTCATTTTGGATGCCTAATTATAATAAACAAATATAAATAAACATTTCAAAGCCAGAAAGTGTATTAAGAATTTCAACACTTCTATAGCTATATCTCCTACATATAGTGCATTAACAAGCAAAATGTGCAATTTTTAGAGTGACAAAATGAATGGTTTTTTCTCTTATACGTATCAGGCTATACATTCTCCTTGAATTAATGGTAACAGGTTTGCATATTGCTCATTGAACAGCTTTTTAGTGTTATTTGACCTCAGAGTCAAGAAAAGAAAAAAAAACCTGGAGTAGTTTCAGAAGGATATTTTCATGATTTCTACAATGTGACACAGTATAACATACTAAGCTTAGCGGGAAGGAAGAGGGACAACACTGTTAAATAACAAGGGAGAATGAAAATAGCATAGTCTCTCTATTAAAATCCAATCTACCCTACTATACAGTTACAAAAATCCTTGCACCAACTAAACTAATTTTTACAGACCGTTCACTGATAAGATCTACTTTTTCAAAGTTTTCTAATATGCCAGCAATTAAATATTCAGCCATGTATTACTTGTGCATTATCCATAGTTTGTGAGGAATAAGAAAATGTCATAAATATTGTGGTTTACTTTTCCTAAAATATATTATCCTAATTAAATATTTCAGGAATTATTTTCTCTTTATCATGCATGAAAAACCTTTTAAATTAAGAGCTTAGGGTACAAGGTTATTTTTGGTTGTGCATGTACAGACTCCCAGGAAAACCAGTTAAAGCCCATAAAATACACTGTCCCAACATGATCCTTAGCAACTTAACACCTCTTGCTCCATAAGTGCAGAAGTAGTGTTTACACCTAAATGGAGAGTAAGGAAGAATCAAGACTTCCTGTGAAGAATCAGGACTCCTTGGTGCGCTTTACTTGTTCTGTGACCATGTGCTAGACAAACACAGCCTTGTTCACATTCTAAACCACTGTTTTCTATTGTTGGCTGAATGGTGCCAGTTAAGTCTGGCTAAAATCCCTCCTTGCCTATTCCAAAGCTTTCTGAAATTTAGTATAAGACAGTGCTGTCCATACATAGATAGATCCACATATCTACCACCAGCAAAACAAAAAACCATTCCTTTCTTAAGCAAATTGAAGGAAGACTCATAAGGGAGTGAAAGGTGGAGACGAAATTCTTGTGGTGTAATGTGAATGAATCCTTTTTGTCTAGGGAGATTCTACAAGAGGTTTTACTCCACTAATCCATCCCACTTGAAAAACAACCTCCAAATATTCACTCCCATCCATTCTTTCCTCTCTTCTGCTCTTGTCAAGTTCCTTAGTCCTAACTCTGCATAGTCAAAAAAGAAAACACAAGTCAATGAGAAGACAAGTGGTTTAGAACCAGTGAAACAAAAAACATATCATCATGAAACTCTGTGACAACAATCTGCAATCTTTGCCAGATTATGGCTGACAGCACTGAACAGCAAAGAAAATTATGTGTATTCAGTGAATATAAGGAACCTGCTACTAACTATACTGATCTTGCTGCCACTTGAACAGTGCCACTGATGTTGGTGATACTGCAAAAGGTTCACATAAACACTAACAAGAGTACAAAGTACTAAAAAGGAATGCATAGAGTTGGAACATAAATTGATAGATCTTCCAGACAGAGACAGAGATTACATATCATTTTGCCTCTGGGTGAATATAAGAAAAATAATTCTTTTATCTAGTGTGACTAAATTACTTCCTTAAGTTAGTTGTAATTTGGCACAGTACTTCTATTATGCAAACAAAACTGTTTATTCAGTATTTTTGTTCTTCTGTTTTATACTTGGCATACTGTAAATGCACATTATCTTAATATTTCATGCAATCTTTATATTGCCAACATTCAGATGAAGTGTATTTTCAAAGACACAGCAGACTAGAAGAGCATTTGGATCCCATGTATTGACATTAATCAGTATCACTGTCTTCTTCTGATGCCATGAAAGGAGGAAAGCACATCCTAAAGATGATTAATCTTTTGAAATAAAGAAGAAGACTATTTTATAATTTTTTCAACTATTTCAAGCTATTTTTTCAACTAGCTCAAAAGACAAGTTTCAGCACTTCTTGTTGAAACAGATAATAATTTTTTCCATCTATGCTTCTTACAGGAAACCAAGCTCAGTTTAGTCACAACTAAATGTTCCATTAACTATTTGCATTTTTTCCTGCATTTTCCCCATTTCCTTTCCTTTTACAAAGGAAGAAAAAAGTGTCCAATAAAATTTCCTCAGACATACATTCGTATTTTTGTCTGATTTTTATATACATTTACACACCAAAACCATTATGGAGAAGTAAAGGAAGAGGACAGGTTTTCCCTAATTTGAAAGAGGAACTTTTGAAAGCTGTTGATAGTTTAATGCAATACACATAAAAATAAAGTATCTTTTCTCTAATTTAAAAAAAATGCACTTATAATCTATTTACTACTTTAAGTCAGCTTAAATCTCCTCATTACAGACTTAGCTATAAAAAAAAAAAAAAAAAAAGAATTTCATTCCATTAGTGCTAAAATAATCTAAACTGGCTAGTAATTTTGCCTTAAATCAAGCCTTTTAGGCATTACAAAGTATTAAATTACCTTTTCTTTTGCCTAAATGAGCTTTTAAAAAGCATCTGATCCTATTCTCTGCCTTTTCTTTCTCTCTTTCTTAAAATAGACTGCTTTGCAATTCCTCTAAAAAGAGAACTCGTTTTGGTAGATCAAGTTAACTACTGAACACAATTGCAGAAAAGAGATGTCCAAACCAACCATCCATTGTGCATTTGAGATAAACAATAAAATCTTCAAAACAAAACTTGAAACTTTTTATGTCAGTTTGTGTGCATGGACCCATCTCCCTTTTGAAATCTTTCAATACATGTGGGACTCTGCCATTATGTTAAAATTATTTAGAGAGTGGCTGTTTATGTGAAAATTATTGATTTTATTTTTGTACTGGGACCAGAACCCTGGTAAAGGATCTGATTACATCCTTCTCAAAGACTTCTTGTCTTGGAATTCTAAAATGCCTTTGAAGAAAGCTTCTTGCTTTGATTCTCGTGTAGCTAACCAGTGAACCTTCAGTCATGAATTATTGCTTTGAAACACAGTATATTCATCCTAGGGTATGTAAATTATGTTCCCATTAACTCAGCATCCCCATTCCTGCTTTGTTTGCCTCCCCACATATTTTTATCACCATGATATATAAATTGGTGCCTTGGGGTTTTCAGTTGATAAATACATGCCTACAGGGTGACATCTGATCGTTAGCAGATGAAATCCATAGTTTCCTTGTGCTGTGAGGTAGTTCCTGCCCATGGCTGGGGATTGGAACCGGGTGGGTTTTAACATCCCTTCCAACTGTCCCAGTTTAAATGAGACACGGGTCTTTTGCTGAGGATGAGTTATGAGAAAAGACTCAAACTCCTCCTTCCAAGTAATTAAGAGGCTTCAGTTGAGGGAAAACAAATTATGAAAAAGGAAAATATAACAGCCTTTTATTAATAGGTATGTGTGTTTTAGCAGAAACAATTAAAAGAAACAAGGAAAACAACCAAACAATACTCCTATACCCACAAATAATCCCCTTCAAAAAAACAAACCGATAAACAGGCAAAGGGAAAAGTAAACAGTTCAATTTCATAGAATCATAGAATAGATTGGGTTGGAAAAGACCTCCAAGATCATCAAGTCCAACCCCTGATCCAACTCCAATTACTATATCATGGCACTAAGGGTCACATCCAATCTCTTTTTAAAAACCTCCAGGGATGGTGAATCCACCACCTCTCTGGGTAGGCCGTTCCAATGCCCGATTACCCTCTCTGTAAAGAATTTCTTCCTAACATCTAACCTAAACCTCCCCTGGCAGAGCTTGAGCCCATGTCCCCTTGTCCTATTGTTGGTTGCCTGGGAGAAGAGACCAACCCCCACCTGGCTATAACCTGCCTTCAGGTAGTTGAAGAGAGTGATGAGGTCGCCTCTAAGCCTTCTCTTCTCCAGACTAAACAACCCCAGCTCCCTCAGCCTCTCCTCATCAGACTTGTGCTCAAGTCCCTTCACCAGCTTTGTTGCTCTTCTCTGGACCCGCTCCAGCACCTCAATATCCTTCCTGAACTGAGGGGCCCAGAGCTGAACACAATACTCAAGGTGTGGCCTCACCAACGCAGAGTACAGGGGAAGGATCACTTCCCTGCTCCTGCTGGCCACACTGTTCTTGATGCAGGCCAGGATGCCATTGGCCTTCTTGGCCACCTGGGCACACTGCTGGCTCATGTTCAGCCTCCTGTCGATCAGCACCCCCAGGTCCCTTTCTGC
>NW_020955505.1:1739663-1743419 GCF_003031625.1 Empidonax traillii
AAAAAAAACACAAACCAAGTAGCCTCTGCAACTGGCACGCAGGCCCTGAGCAACAGGAACCACCAGCCTCCACTCCCACCTGTATTCCAGCCACACCCTGCACAGCAACTCCTCCCCCTGTTCCCAGGAGACAGAGAAAAAAGTAAACAGTAGCCCACTCATCTCCCCTGTTTCCTAGGAGACTAACTTCTCAGCCACTAGCCAGCCCAACCAGTTCTTTTGTATCTCTCAATTGCTCACTTGATAGCTACTTGATAACTCTGCACACAGGGGCAGGGGGAAGGGGAAAAATTCCTGATTGGTTTCCAAGAACCAGCTAAACCATGACACCAACCCAAACCATTGTGTGATTCCATGAAAGCTCATTTTAGTCACCAGTAACTAAACAAGTAACAAGTACCCCTAGAGGAATCCCATGGGTTAGGGCTCTAGAAGATAATGGGGGTCAAAGAGAGTTGGTCAGTATATAAGGATCAGTTCTTCAGAGTTCAAGACCAGGGTATCCCCATGACAAAGGAATCAAGCAGTGGGGGCAGGAGACCTGCATGGGTGAGCAAGGAGCTCCTAGCAAATCTCAAAGGGAAGGAAGAAATGTGTGGGACGTAGAAGAAAGAACAGCCCACAAGGGAAAATTATAGGAACGTTGTCAGAGTATGCAAGGATGCAATGAGGCAGGCCAAGGCCCACTTGGAATTGAGTCTGGCAAGGGATATCAAGGACAACAAGAAGGGTTTCTACAAGGACATCAGCAGCAAAAGGAAGAAGAGGGAGAAGATGGGACTGCTGCTGAATCCTGGAAGGTACAGAGAAGGGGAAATTGCTGAATTCCTTCTTTGCCTCAGTCTTTACTGCTGAGGCCAGCCCTGAGGAGTCCCAGACCTTGGAGGCAAAAGAGGAATGCTGGAGAAAGGAATGCTTCCCCTCGGTTGTAGGTGGCTGGATTAGACATAAGCTAGACAGCCTTAACATCCATAAATCCATGGGCCCTGATGGAATACACCCATGGGTGCTGAGGAAGATGGCAGATGTTACTGCTAAGCCACTCTCTGTCATCTCTGAAAAATCATGGAGATCAGGAAAGATGCCTTACAACTGGAGGAATGACAAGGTTACTCCCATCTTCAAAAAGGGCAAAAAGGAGGACCCAAGAAACTACCAGCCAGTCAGCTTCACCTCCATCCTTGGAAGGATGATGGAACAGATGATCCTAGAGGTCATCACCAACCATGTTAAGAGAAAAGAAGGTCATCAGAAGTAGTCAGTGTGGTGAAATCTTGCTTGACCAATCTCAAAGCCTTCTATCTGGTAGGATGTGTCGATGAGGTGAGAGCACTGGATGTTGTCTGCCCTGACTTTAGCAAGGCTTTTGACACTATCTCCCATAACACCATTGTGGGTAAGCTCAGAAAATATGGGTTAGATAAATGGACAGTGAGACGAATCAAGAACTGGTTGAATTGCAGAGCTCAGAGGGTCGTGATCAGCAGAGCAGAATCCAGTTGGAGGCCTGTAGTCAGTGGTGTTCCCCAGGGATAAATAGTGGGTCCAGTCTTATTAAATTTGTTTATCAAGGACCTGGAAGAAGGGATAGAATGTACCCTCAGCAAGTTTGTTGATGATACCAAACTGGGTGGGGAGTGTCTGATACACCTGAAGGCTGTGCTGCCATTCAGGGGGACCTTGACAGGCTGGAGAGTTCAGTGGGGAGAAACCTAATGAAGTTCAACAGGGGCAGCTGTAGGGTCCTGCACCTGGGGAAAAATAACCCCAAGTGGAAGTGCAGGTTGGGGGCTGACCTACTAAAGAGCAGCTCTGCAGAGAAGGACCTGGAAGTATTGATGGATGACACTTTGACCATGAGCCAACAGTGTGTCATTCTGGCCAGGAGGGCCAATGGTATCCTGGGGTGTGTCGGGAAACAGCGAGTATGGGTAGCAGGTCGAGTGAGGGGATCTTTCCCCTCTATTTGGTCCTTGTAAGACTACATCTGGAGTATCGTGTTCAATTCTAGTCTTCAGAGTTCAAAAAAGGAGCTCCTGGAGAGGGTTCAGTGGGGGGCCACAAAGATGATGAGGGGTCTGGAACATCTCTTGTATGAGGAGAGACTGCAGGAGAGACTGTTTAGTCCAGAGAAGAGAAGACTGAGAGGGGATCTCATTAATGCATATAAATATCTCAAAGGCAAGTGCCAAGAGAATGGTGTCAGACTATTTTCAGTGGTGCCCAGTGACAGGACAAGGAGCAATGGCCATAAAAGAATTCCAACTCAACATGAGGAAGCACTTCTACACGGAGAATGGTAGAGCACTGAAAGAGGCTGCCCAAGGAGGTCATGAAATCTCTCTCTCTGGAATCATCCAAAACTCACCTGGACATGTTCCTGTATAATCTGCTCTGGGTGATCCCGCCTTGGCAGAGGAGTTGGACTGGATGATCTTCAGAGGTACCTTCCAACCCTAACAACTTTGTGATTCTGTGAAGGCAATGAAAAATTTGAATTTCCCACAAAGTGATAGTATCCAAATAAGATTTGACTTCTGAATCATTTCAAGAAGGTTTATAATAAAAACTGTGTCCATGCAAATATTACAAAGTACACCTAGAAGAAAAAGTACATGGTGGATGGAAGAGTGATGTCCTGTAAGTCTCTAAGAAAAAAAGTCCAAGATTAACATCTATCCACCACCAATCCTATATTTTCCCACCAAGCAGTTTTTTAAATGATTAATCTGGAACAAGAGAGGAAGTTACTGTAGTACTCCATGAAAAGAAATTGTTGCTACTTGGTCATTAAACAGAAGAGCTATTGATGGTGCCTCCTGCACTCCTCTAAGTCATTGCATCCTCAATCTCATCCTGTCTTCACAGTAGCACTCCTTCTATTCACTTGAAGAGACAATAAGCAAGATTTTCAGATCATTAAGTAAACATAAAGGCTGATTGGAACCGTGGTTTTGTCACCTCAGCAATTTCATTTTCACCCATGTGCTTTAGGGATCTCAATCTGAGGAGGAACAAAGGCTTAAAGGGCCATGCTAGAGGGCAATTTTAGGCTCACAGAACAGGTTATAATTTACATTTATTTGTGTCTGACAAGGCTGTGCATGGCAGGGGCAAGAAAATGTTGCTGCTTGTCTCTCAGGTTATTGATAACAGGAGTGATGTTTAAAAATTACCAGTAAAGCAACTGAGCAGCTCCTGGCTTTAAGGACTAGAGGCAGGGAACTTAGATACACTTAGCCTGTGATCAAAGTGAAACAGGTTTCTTCATGACTGTAAGCCATCATTCAGAACACCAGCAACAGCAGATCTCTTTCAATGAGAAAGAGCAGGTCTAATTCATGGAGAAATGCAATAACATCTGCTAAATAATGGATTTTTTTTTAAGTACTGAGGCTTTTATTTTCTTCTTTTTTTTTCTGAATCCTATCTCCTGACCTTAGAGAAACAACCAATTCAACCATTGTCTTTGTCAAGAACAAGACATGCCACCCAAATGCAATACAGCTGTTTACTCCACGGGCACAGCAGACATGCTGCTACAATCAGATACTGCATGACCAGTAACAACATATTGCAGCAACAGAAATATCATAGAAATGTCATAGAGTAGTCTACAAGTCTCAGTGGTCTTCCAGTTCTCCCACAGATATCTTCAACATAACAGCTGTCTGTGCTCCCAACCCTTAAGTGTCTGCCCACACACCGGTGGCTGCTCCCCACCGTTCTTGGACACAGAGCAGGTGTCCTCTGAAA
>NW_020955505.1:1743440-1747257 GCF_003031625.1 Empidonax traillii
CCCCCCCAGAAAAACAACAGATCCTCTCTGACGAGGAAAAAAAGAAAAAAACCAAACCACAAACCAGGTAGCCTCTGCAACTGGCAAGCAGGCCCTGAGCAACAGGAACCACCAGCCTCCACTCCCACCTGTATTCCAGCCACACCCTGCACAGCAACTCCTCCCCCTGTTCCCAGGAGACAGAGAAAAAAGTAAACAGTAGCCCACTCATCTCCCCTGTTTCCTAGGAGACTAACTTCTCAGCCACTAGCCAGCCCAACTAGTTCTTTTGTATCTCTCAATTGCTCACTTGATAGCTACTTGATAACTCTGCACACAGGGGCAGGGGGAAGGGGAAAAATTCTTGATTGGTTTCCAAGAACTAGCTAAACCATGACACCAACCCAAACCATTGTGTGATTCTATGAAAGCTCATTTTAGTCACCAGTAACTAAACAAGTAACAAGTACCCCTAGAGGAATCCCATGGATTAGGGCTCTAGAAGATAATGGGGGTCAAAGAGATTTGGTCAGTATATAAGGATCAGTTCTTCAGAGTTCAAGACCAGGGTATCCCCATGACAAAGGAATCAAGCAGTGGGGGCAGGAGACCTGCATGGGTGAGCAAGGAGCTCCTAGCGAATCTCAAAGAGAAGGAAGAAATGTGTGGGACGTAGAAGAAAGAACAGCCCACAAGGGAAAATTATAGGAACGTTGTCAGAGTATGCAAGGATGCAATGAGGCAGGCCAAGGCCCACTTGGAATTGAGTCTGGCAAGGGATATCAAGGACAACAAGAAGGGTTTCTACAAGGACGTCAGCAGCAAAAGGAAGAAGAGGGAGAAGATGGGACTGCTGCTGAATCCTGGAAGATACAGAGAAGGGGAAATTGCTGAATTCCTTCTTTGCCTCAGTCTTTACTGCTGAGGCCAGCCCTGAGGAGTCCCAGACCTTGGAGGCAAAAGAGGAATGCTGGAGAAAGGAATGCTTCCCCTCGGTTGTAGGTGGCTGGATTAGACATAAGCTGGACAGCCTTAACATCCGTAAATCCATGGGCCCTGATGGAATGCACCCATGGGTGCTGAGGAAGATGGCAGATGTTGCTGCTAAGCCACTCTCTGTCATCTCTGAAAAATCATGGAGATCAGGAAAGATGCCTTACAACTGGAGGAATGACAAGGTTACTCCCATCTTCAAAAAGGGCAACACGGAGGACCCAAGAAACTACCAGCCAGTCAGCTTCACCTCCATCCTTGGAAGGATGATGGAACAGATGATCCTAGAGGTCATCACCAACCATGTTAAGAGAAAAGAAGGTCATCTGAAGTAGTCAGCGTGGTGAAATCTTGCTTGACCAATCTCAAAGCCTTCTATCTGGTAGGATGTGTCGATGAGGTGAGAGCACTGGATGTTGTCTGCCCTGACTTTAGCAAGGCTTTTGATGCTGTCTCCCATAACACCATTGTGGGTAAGCTCAGAAAATGTGGGTTAGATAAATGGACAGTGAGACGAATCAAGAACTGGTTGAATTGCAGAGCTCAGAGGGTCGTGATCAGCAGAGCAGAATCCAGTTGGAGGCCTGTAGTCAGTGGTGTTCCCCAGGGATAAATAGTGGGTCCAGTCTTATTCAATTTGTTTATCAAGAACCTGGAAGAAGGGATAGAATGTACCCTCAGCAAGTTTGTTGATGATACCAAACTGGGTGGGGAGTGTCTGATACACCTGAAGGCTGTGCTGCCATTCAGGGGGACCTTGACAGGCTGGAGAGTTCAGTGGGGAGAAACCTAATGAAGTTCAACAAGGGCAGGTGTAGGGTCCTGCACCTGGGGAGGAATAACCCCAAGTGGCAGTACAGGTTGGGGGCTGATCTACTAGAGAGCAGCTCTGCAGAGAAGGACCTGGAAGTATTGATGGATGACATTTTGACCATAAGCCAACAGTGTGCCCTTCTGGCCAGGAGGGCCAATGATATCCTGGGGTGCGTCGGGATACAGCGAGTATGGGTAGCAGGTCGAGTGAGGTGATCTTTCCCCTCTATTTGGTCCTTGTAAGACTACATCTGGAGTATCGTGTTCAATTCTAGTCTTCAGAGTTCAAAAAAGGAGCTCCTGGAGAGAGTTCAGTGGGGGGCCACAAAGATGATGAGGGGTCTGGAACATCTCTTGTATGAGGAGAGACTGCAGGAGAGACTGTTTAGTCCAGAGAAGAGAAGACTGAGAGGGGATCTCATTAATGCATATAAATATCTCAAAGGCAGGTGCCAAGAGAATGGTGTCAGACTATTTTCAGTGGTACCCAGTGACAGGACAAGGAGCAATGGCCATAAAACAGAACACAAGAATTCCAACTCAACATGAGGAAGCACTTCTACACGGAGAATGGCAGAGCACTGAAAGAGGCTGCCCAAGGAGGTCATGGAATCTCTCTCTCTGGAATCATCCAAAACTCACCTGGACATGTTCCTGTATAATCTGCTCTGGGTGATCCCGCCTTGGCAGAGGAGTTGGACTGGATGATCTTCAGAGGTACCTTCCAACCCTAACAACTCTGTGATTCTGTGAAGGCAATGAAAAATTTGAGTTTCCCACAAAGTGATAGTATCCAAATATGATTTGACTTCTGAATCATTTCAAGAAGGTTTATAATAAAAACTGTGTCCATGCAAATATTACAAAGTACACCTAGAAGAAAAAGTACATGGTGGATGGAAGAGTGATGTCCTGTAAGTCTCTAAGAAAAAAAGTCCAAGATTAACATCTATCCACCACAAATCCTATATTTTCCCACCAAGCAGTTTTTTAAATGATTAATCTGGAACAAGAGAGGAAGTTACTGTTGTACTCCATGAAAAGAAATTGTTGCTACTTGGTCATTAAACAGAAGAGCTATTGATGGTGCCTCCTGCACTCCTCTAATTCATTGCATCCTCAATCTCATCCTGTCTTCACAGTAGCACTCCTTCTATTCACTTGAAGAGACAATAAGCAAGATTTTCAGATCATTAAGTAAACATAAAGGCTGATTGGAACCGTGGTTTTGTCACCTCAGCAATTTCATTTTCACCCATGTGCTTTAGGGATCTCAATCTGAGGAGGAACAAAGGCTTAAAGGGCCATGCTAGAGGGCAATTTTAGGCTCACAGAACAGGTTATAATTTACTTTTATTTGTGTTTGACAAGGCTGTGCATGGCAGGGGCAAGAAAATGTTGCTGCTTGTCTCTCAGGTTATTGATAACAGGAGTGATGGTTAAAAGTTACCAGTAAAGTAACTGAGCAGCTCCTGGCTTTAAGGACTAGAGGCAGGGAACTTAGATACACTTAGCCTGTGATCAAAGTGAAACAGGTTTCTTCATGACTGTAAGCCATCATCCAGAACACCAGCAACAGCAGATCTCTTTCAATGAGAAAGAGCAGATCTAATTCATGGAGAAATGCAATAACATCTGCTAAATAATGGATTTTTTTCTAAGTACTGAGGCTTTTATTTTCTTCTTTTTTTTTTTCTGAATCCTATCTCCTGACCTTAGAGAAACAACCAATTCAACCATTGTCTTTGTCAAGAACAAGACATGCCACCCAAATGCAATACAGCTGTTTACTCCACGGGCACAGCAGACATGCTGCTACAATCAGATACTGCATGACCAGTAGCAACATATTGCAGCAACAGAAATATCATAGAAATGTCATAGAGTAGTCTACAAGTCTCAGTGGTCTTCCAGTTCTCCCACAGATATCTTCAACATAACAGCTGTCTGTGCTCCCAACCCTTAAGTGTCTGCCCACACACCGGTGGCTGCTCCCCACCGTTCTTGGACACAGAGCAGGTGTCCTCTGAAA
>NW_020955505.1:1748112-1773261 GCF_003031625.1 Empidonax traillii
TGCATGACCAGTAGCAACATATTGCAGCAACAGAAATATCATAGAAATGTCATAGAGTAGTCTACAAGTCTCAGTGGTCTTCCAGTTCTCCCACAGATATCTTCAACATAACAGCTGTCTGTGCTCCCAACCCTTAAGTGTCTGCCCACACACCGGTGGCTGCTCCCCACCGTTCTTGGACACAGAGCAGGTGTCCTCTGAAAAGAGAAAAACGGTACTGATTTCACATCAGTTTCCCTCTCCTCAGAAGGCAGAGTCAGAAACACATTTCCATGCTGCTGGTTCCCCCTCCCTGCACGACTCTGTCCTGCACTCCACAGGCAAGAGCAGAACCACAAAAAGAAAGACACTGCAGGGGCAGCATTGAAGAGACACCTGAAAGCCACTGATCATAGGGTTTATACTGATGTGGTTGAGCAGAATCAGCAAGAAGAACCTCAAATAGTTCAAAGACGGAATAGACACTAATTATAAAAAATTGCTGTTTTTCAAGGGCCAGGACTAGTTCATAGGCTGTGACTCCTGCCTTAGCTCAGAGTTAATCTCTGTCTGTTTAAGTTGATAGTCTACCGGCAACAGAGATACTACGCTCCCCTTTATGTGGCACTTATTTTGAACTTATGTTTCATATCTGTACTTTTTTTTTTCCTTCAGTGGAAGGAGAAAAAAAACAAGCTCTTCCAAACAAACAACTCACAATTAGAGAAATGAGTGGTGTGAGTGGGAATTCCCCCTTTTCAAGTTAAAATCTGAATTAAAACTTCAGTGATGCCAATTTATTTTGCTTTTTTTCCCATCTGTATGTGTGTTTAACATACTACATTTTCAGTCCTTACTGCAGTCAGCTACAAATCATGTGGCTGACAGTTAAATGGCCACTCTGAAGATGTTGTCTGATGTTGCTGAGGCTTTAGTATGCCCCGGGATGTAGGTCACTGTTAGTGCACAGCCTTTCTCATATTCTTTGCTCCCATGATGCATTTATATGATGGTGGTTTAACGTGACACTCTTTCAAAATAGAAGTCTGGAGATGTAAAATCTGTTTCCTACATAAATTATTTTTAATCTGTAATTTCCATGACTCTTGACATCTGCCATCAAATGGCAATATATCCTGTTGTTTTACTCTCAAGAGAAAGGCAGACTGTTACTATCTCCGCTGCCAGCATTCATCTCACCATCTTTAAACAGCCTTATTCCTGGTTTCCAGAGGTGCAAAAGAGACTCCTAAGGAGCAGAACATTGTGGGTGTTTTAAATAAAAAAACATTGGAATGAAAAAAGCTCCTATGATTAATAAGGCTTACCCCTCATGTCACCTGTCACATCACACAATACTTATAAATTTAACAAGCTCCATCTAGAAGACAGGACAGTATTTTGCCTTTCTCTAATCCCACTGAGAAGGCTTTCCAAAACCTCATAAATCTAATGATTAGAACCTTATTCTAATTTCTAGGTTTAACCTGTCTCTATAGTAGTAAGCTGTAAAAAAGGCAAAAAAAAAATAAGAACTAGTGTATTGCACCACAGCCAAAGCCCATCTGTCTTGGAATTCTGTTTCCAACAGTGAGCAATATAGAGCATTTTGGGAAAGAATTTTAGAATCAAGCACTGGAAGAGAGAGGAAGAGCTGTAGTGGGGCAGAAACAGGCATGCTAACTTGAGACACTGAGACTGTATTTTCCAACTGTAACCAAAATAAAAATTAACTGAATAAGCATAATTTTTTTGGTCCTATTCCTTTCTGACCAGTCTGAACCTCTGAGAAGCATTTTAGGTAAGAAGAATACAGGTGCATTATTACGACCTTTTTTTAGCTGTTTCAAAACAGAGTAAATAGCTCAGGTTGAACCTTGACCTTTGACACCTGCACTTTTGCCATGCCTGGGTTAATTTAAAACCAGTCTGTATTACTGTCAGAAATATCTGGCTGGACTGGGTGATGGTGGAGATCACTAAACCATATACAGGGTTAGGATCTATAGGGATTTCAGGACTTTGTATAGGTAGAATTATACCTTTTTTTAAGATGTTTCACTTTGGCATGCCTAAAACTAGTCCTAAAAAGAATCACACATATTACACTAACACAGCAAGAATCTGGTTTGAAACTTGTAAGACCAACTTTGTCTTACACTAGTTCACTTGACAAGAAACATCTGATTACCCAAAAATTTACAAATTAAATGTTTAGTTTTCCAACACTAACTCTTTAGTGAATGGAAGACAATCTGGCTTTTGAATAATGGCTTCAAATGGCTACAGTGTTGGGGCTTTTGACAGGGTAAGATTGATTGTGAGTAGAGATGAACTGGATGTTTTGTAGTGTCTTTTTCTTTGTGCTTGCCCTGAAACATTTTACAACTTTAGGTTATTAAGCTGGAAACAGTGGAGAACGTTCTCCTCAGGGCAACAAGAACTCAAAAGGCCAGTTTCATGACCAACGGCAAGCATTGATAGCTACATTTAGTCTTCCCCTGTGTGATATTTCATACTGGTTAGGGCAAGCTATATGAATGTCTTCTGAAAAGTGGAAAGAACTGAATGGAAACTGAACTTCATCTCTTACACTCCTTAAAATAAATTATGGATGCAGAAAAGTAGAGGTAATTGGGCAACAGCAGGAGACATTATGGGGAGGCTGCTATTATTGAAATTAGCCTGGAGGTAACCGAGAATAAGAAGAGTGGCAAAAGGCTGTGGTGGCAAACTGTAGAGGTGGACTTGACTTCCAACTGCAGAATGATCCTAGATTTTGTCTTCCATTTTCCACATCCTCCCACTAGCCAATTAATCTTAGGCATTATCTTCTCTGTCTCACCCACTCCTTCCACTAAGTTGTTCTTTTGCCTGTAGTTTCCCCACAGAAATTGTAGCTGCTTGGAGTAACAGAAGATGCTAACAGTGAAAAGAACCACATTTTTAATTTCTGAAGTGGTGTTACAGATGTTCCATCTTCTGGTACAAGCAGAAGAATGTAGAATGAAAACCCATTTGTTTCCCTTGGGTTCAGTGTAACTGTATTATATGTTTTCCAACTTCTGCCACTTTAAGCACCTGCTAGTATTTTAATATTAATTTTGTATGGTTGGGGAAGACTCCCATCAGAATGGTGAGCTGTTCTGCTTATGTATGACAAACAGATAGTGTAATTCATTTAGGAAGTCTGCATTACCACTATGAGAATCACAGAATCATAGAACAGCCTGGATTGGAAGGGATCTTAAAGATCACATGGTTACAGAATCACAGTTTTAACATCCCTGACATGGAAAGGAACACCTTTCACTAGACCAGGTTGCTCGGAGCTTCATCCAGTCTGGCCTTGAACACTTCCAGGGATGGGGCATCCACAGCTTCTCTGGACAACCTGTTCCTCATCACCCTTACAGGGAAGAATTTCTTCCTAATATCTAAACCTACTCTCTTTCAATTTTAAACCATTCTCCCTTGTTCTATTTACATGTCCTTTACATGTTCTTGTAAACAGTCTCTCTTCATCTTTCTTGTATGTTCCTTCAGTTACTAGAAGACCTCAATAAGTTCACCTCAAAGCCATCTCTTTCTCTCTGGATGTAACCATCCAACCACTTTCTTATCCCTCTAACGGACTAGCAGAGGGTTGTTTCGTGAGGTTAGCAACACAGGATAGACTTGTTTGTTCAGGAAATACAAATCAGGGGTTAAAATTTCATCTTTTTTGATGGAACAGGTACATTTCTTTCACTTGATTGATAATTTCCCCTATATTGGACATTTCCAAGTTAGTTGATATTTTTCATGACTGCATAAAGAACACATGGAATCTCAGTTCCCTGAATATGGAAAAAATGAAGAAACAGAACAAAATACCTTGTTAATATTCATGCCTGCTCTAGCTAATTCTTAACTTGAATTCACCTCTCTCAAGTATTTTTCCCCTCTTGGCCATAAATCCATGATTTGTTTCTTTGCCTAGAATGTTGATTCTTCAGCATGATGTTGATACCCTCCCACCAAATTAGTTGTGCCAATTAGTGCAAGTACAACGCTAGGTTTGCTTTGTTATTCAGCATGAGAACAGGAGTGTTGCACAGCTCCACTTCTTGCTACGTACTGGTGTTCTGGGTTTGTATCCTTACTTTCAGTTTGAAGAGCAACCCCCTCTTCCTGATGTCTGTATGTGTTCTTCTCAATTCACTCATTCAAATTATCCCAGTCTTCAGTATCACCATCATCCTCCAGTACTGTTCCCACTTGTTCTGCACCAGAATAGACTGTAGTATAAAGCTCTAGCATAAGTTCACCCTCATCAGAGTCCGTCTCTTATTAACACTCCCACTTTGTTCAGGAATCCAAAGAACCTATAATCACAGTGGCTGGAATCATGCCTCATTTAAATTGGTTTTGATTGAAGTCTCAAAAAAAAATAATAGAACAAAGAATAAAAAGTTTAACAATGAGTAAGTGGAACAAAACTACTTAAGATCAATCCCCCTTTTTTCCTGCTGAACTTCAAAATTACCCTGTAAATGCCACCCTCAGTGAAAAATCATTATAGGAAAAAACCTCTAAACATTAGGAATTTTCCTAATTATGACATGTTTAGCTACATTCAGACTCTCTGCATGAAATCCACATAATGCAGCCATGCACAAAGCAATTGCTCTGTCTTCATCTGTTCCCTGTTGACTATGGTTCAGGTTAAATTATTACATTAAATGATTAAATGTAGCTCAAATTTGCTGCAGCTTTTAGAAAGCCTGAATCCTGAAGGTGTTTACCAAGAAATTTTGCTGTAGCAGATGTTTGTTACAGCAGATGAACCTAATATCCTTTTTTTCTGAATAGAAAGTATTGACTTAAACCATTTAAGAATTGTAAAATCAGATGTTAAAAAAGCAGGTGTATCCCCTTATCTGAAATCCAGTAGTTTTGGCCAGTTACTAACCAAAGGGACAAGGTCAGCTCCCAATTGGAAATGAATAGTGGGCATTCCACAAGTGACAATTCTTGTTTTGTTCCAATATTAAACAGTGTTTCAAAAGATGCCAGATCCTCATGAAACAATTAACTATTCCCTTGAGTGAAAATTCAACTCTTGCTCTCAGAAGGAGACTTTTATCCACCTCAGTTGCTTTGAAATCACCTGTTTGTTTCGCCCTGGTGAGCAGGGGCTGCAGAAGCCACCTGCCTGGGTACGCTGCAGTGCTGCCCAGGTGCCTACTGCACCCAGTGCCCAGTAGGCAGCCACAGAAAGAGCTGGGAAACTGTCCTTGCCCCTTCAGACAGTATTTTATACCATCTGATGATTATGAGGGCAAACACCACTTGGCCCTTCCTAATAGCCACCAAGAAAAAAATGTTTAAGTGAATTCATGAGTGCATGCCAGCTGAACAGTTCTTACATCATTAATAACCTGTCCTCCCCACTCTATATATCTTGCACATAATTTCATGCCTTTCTCTACAGCACTCGAGATATTTGTATGCAAAGCATGGCTTGTGCTCTTCTTCCCTACCAGCACAATGATGACAAACCCCCTCCAACAGCAGGAACTTGGTGTGTGCATGCAATTGCATCAGACAAGTCTTTCAACCCACCCCCTGGCAAGGTGGCAAAAGCAGGAGCCCCAGCGGACAGAGTAGTAGGAAAACCAGTAGGCAAAGTGGAGGAGAAAACCATTAGGAGCACAGCACCTCAACCTCCTACACTGCCTGACACCTCTCAGCAAATTTGGGCTGAGAGACTGTAATCCACAGAGAAATCAAGGGAAGCTGAGACTGGGGAGGGGGGAGGTTACATGTTTTTACACGTCTGTGAAGTCTCATATTGCTAATAGCGTGGTTTTCCTACATGCTAACTATGCAGATGGTGTAAAGGCTTGCAGGATAACACTTTGGTTGAAGATGGGCCTGAATTTGCAAACAGGAAGTTTTTTGGGGGTTGTGAGGAGAAAGAAAAGTTGTTATTAGCAAAATTTAGTCATGTTAAAGATATTTATCAGGTAATGTGGATAAAGCAGGTCATTAGCCCCTGCTGGATTATGGACTGCTTTGTTTGATTGGTGCAAAATTGTATGCATGAGGCACTTACTTAGGACATATATAGCTATGCTCTGCTCCCTGGGATAGTGTGCACTGGTTTTGATAACTAGCAGCTGGCATTTTAAAAGTCTGGTCATTCTTCACATGGAGGATGGAGAAAAATCTGTGTCTGAACATATGAGAAGAATCTCAAAAATGGGAAAAAAATAACCTCTTAAGGGCCAAAGACACTCTTTTCTTTCTTGTGTGCTGGCTTCAGTGAAAAAGTTAACCACCACACTAGTTCATGTGGATCCAGAATTTAATATGGGGCCTATTTGTATCATTTCCTCAGCATTGTCTCACTGAGATACATTGATAGAAAGAGTAATTGGTTTGTTCAAAATGAAAATAAACATTGTATTTTTAAATTTCAGCCATGATAGTAATTAAAAATTAACACCTGTTTTACTGGAGAAAAAATACCACTATCTACTACCAGATACACCTTTTGGACAAACTTCCTGGCTGAGACAGTCCTTGGCATAGTACTCCTTTTGCAAATCACCAAATATGACTGGTAGCAAAGTGATATGACTTTGGCTTGAGGTCAAAATTTTACATTAACTTCAATGAACAAAAGAGGTATTTTGAGCTTCTATTATTGTACTCACCGAGTTAACTGCATTTCATTCAGAAGTTCTGACTTCCATCAGCAGATCTCAAAGCACTTTAAAATGGTGTCATATATATTTGGGATATGAGGCGCAGATGCAGAGATATATTCAAACTCTTTCACCAGACCACTAGTCAAAGCAGGAATAGAAACCAGGGCCTCCAATCTTAAGACTTTTCTATGCTTTCCATTTGTAAGAATGTTGTAATTTGTATTTAATAACAGTGTTCAGGAAGAATTTCATACAAGGAAAATACTATGATTAATGTTCTGGTTTGTATCTACAGAAGGTACTGGATAATGAATATAGAAATGAGTCGTGTGGCTTGCTACTTCTTTTCCCCCTCCTAAGTAGCATTTTTTAAAAATATTATCCATTCCTTCATTTCACAGGCACAGGAGTTAACACTTTTATACTCAAAATCCCTTCCCTCCAAATTCTGTCTCTTTGTTAATACCAGTCCAGCCTGAACAGATACAGGTTCTTTTGGTAGGGTTGGGAAATTAATATAATCCTTATGTGCAGTACAGCAATTAAATCATCTCCTTCTCTTCCTATTGTGTCCAAGCCCTTAAAGCTCTGTTACAGAATATTGATTGACATTCCACTTGCTGTTAACATGTCAGTAGTAATGCTACACCCTGCAGCAGGACTCTCGTCACAGCTCTGTCTTTTTTTTTGTATTTTTTTTCCTATGTGTCTGTGTGTTGTTGTTGCTGTTGTTTATTGGGGTTTGTTGTTTTTTGGATTGTTTTGTTTGAAGCTGATGGAATTGTTTCTGCAAGTGGTATATGGAACACGCTGCATGTGCTTGATGTAGGAAAGTCCAGAAAGCTTGGACTCTGAGCAACAAAGCAAGAAAGGGGAATGAGCCTCTCAGTAGAGGCTGTGGGCACAACTAAAATCCTCACTGATAAAAAGACCTTAGTTAGATATTCTTTAGCAGTAGAAAAATCTCCCCAATGCATTGGAAGTCTCTGCCCTCTACTGGTATTCCTGAAGATCAGCCTGGCTCAGCCGTGGGAGTCGGTGATCATACCCCTGAGAGTCCTCGCAGACCGTGTTGAGATTGGCCGTATTTATAGAGCAAATCCTTCAGAACGTGGGGTTTCAGGAAGTGCAAGAATGACAGTGTCTGACAAGGGATCTAAATCTCAAGTAACATTTGCTATTGACTTCTGCAATGCTTTTCAGATGTCTGCCTACTTCTCACCTTGTTCAACACTGCGAGGGTTAGTCTGAAGCATCTCCACATGCTATTACAGTCCCCATCTGTTTTCTTCCAGTGAGCCAATACAAGGAAGGAGAAAGATAATAAATGTTAATTTTTTGTTGTAATGGTAGTTTTCATTCCACTACATTAAAAAAAAATTCATGCTTGTTTAGCATAACTAATTATTTCAACAAAAGATTTCAAAGTGCAATTTTGGGTTAATGTAGAACTGCAAATGCTGAATGACTCAGTTACCATCGTATGTAGAAACCTTTCAATCTCTTTTCTTTGGATGCAGGGCATGATTTTAAACCTTTATTTTGTGGCAATTGTTATTAAATAATTGGTAGAAAACTAATTTTCCCATGAAAATATAACTTTGAAAGACAAATTAACCCTGTTGGTAAAATATGCAAATGTCACTTCCCAAAGAACTCCAAAAAAATGTCAGACTCAGTCCTGCAATGGACCAAAGGTTCTGGAAACAACAGGAGCCTAAGTGGGTCAGGCTCCACAGAACAATAGCCACATTCCAGACTGCAGCTCAGGTTCTCACCCACTTAACACCTGGAATGTCAAAACAAGCTTCTTGTCTTTGGATTTTTAACCATACTACTGCTATCCTACTGTAAAAGTCTATTTTACAGTTATTTGTGTTTTATTAAAATATTTTTCTAAATCTGTAGGAAAAAATATCTGTACAGAATAAAAAAATATTCATGTTCTCATATTCTGACAAAGCCATGTTTTGTCTCTGCATTTTTGTATGTGATGCCATGTGCAAGAGACACCCCAGTATGGGGCGATTGCAATGTTGTGTATGGACATACCGTGCAATTGCATCATCTTTTCAAAGGCCGATTGGTTCAGATCTGGAAATATCCCTTTTCAAACAATATTACACCTGTGAAGCCCAGAACACTGAGCACAAACAGATTGAAGTGTAAGAGCAAGACTGATCTGGCACAATTTGTGTTTTAATTTTTCCCAGACCTCACCAACTTCATTCTTTCAAAAATAGTAGTATGCATCTTAGAGAGGAGATTGTATAGAAAAGTGCCTTATTAAACTAGTATAAAACTTGTACAGTGCTAAATAAAAAAAAAAAAAAGTGAGAAATGCAAGTGCTTAATATTTATATAAGGAATTAATAAATATTGCATTCCTTAAATTAAAGAAAGATACATTTCTAACTTCTGCAGTATTACATTGCTGTTAATTGTGCCATATAAATAATAAAATATGAACAATTCAGGAGGTTTCATCAACATTGGAGTGGAAATTCATCAGGTACTCTGCTTCTGTTAGAAGCAGTAAGTTATCCCTGCCTCACTAGGAGGTTGAACCAGATGATCTTCAGAGGCCTCTTCCAGCCCAAACTATGCTGTAATTCTGTGAAAATCTTCACAACAGGCCCACAGGCTCCAGTTGTGTCTCTGTGTGTGTTCAGCATGGATTAACTCCTTGCAGTTCCCACAGACTGCACCTCTCCTCCTCATTGCAGCAGCACCAGATTTCTGGGCCTGCTGAAGGTGCCAGGCAATGCTGATGTTTGCAGTGTGAGGGCGGCTTCTTCTCCTAGACAATAAACTGAAATAAAATTTGTAGAGATACAAGATGAAACTGGTCACATGAAGCCTCTTTTCCATTTAACTCCCCAGGTTAAATAATTAGCTGCAAGCTTGACATACGCTTGCCTCATTATCATACACTCGCATTCATTCTCACTCTCAAGCATCAATAATGTCATTTTTGTACCTTTCTGCTCATACCTGCAATCCATACCTGTAATCCAGTCAAGTCTTCCATTCACAATTATGTTTTAACATTATTCACTGTTTCAGCTAGCTTGGCAAAGGGAAGGCTTCAAATCATGTTAGCTTGTAGTATGTAGCTATCCCCTTTTCCAGGATTATCAAGCAAAACCTTAGTGTTTCATACCTCACCAGTGCCTTGCAGTTCCTGTCTGTACTCTCAGCCCATAGAAACTGCTGGTTCAATAACATGGCTGAGAGTGTTCCATTTAAAATCAAAAGCATATTTATGAATTGGCAGTCCTGGACTGGTTTGATAGGACACAAAAATTCCCCTCTCCACCTCTGCATCAAGCAAAACAAAATAAGTGAAGTGATAGTTATACCAAAACAGGCAATCATGCCATGTCAAAATTGACTTGGGTATGTGAGCTTCCCCAGTGAGAAGAGGCAAAAGGTTTCCTGACTCATGGCAGTAAATCCTTCCCCAACACAACCCTGAAGTTGGGAAACAAAAGAGTGCAAATAGAGAACATACACACAATTTTGCACATTCAACTGTTTTCAAGATGTTCCAAAAAATCCAACAGTACTGGTTCTCTGTATGTCTTGGCTCAGAACAGGCAATGTTTTCACTGTGCATCTGAACTGTATTTCTATGTAACATAGCTGAATTTAAGAAAACATTTATGCATGGTTAGTAGATCTTTTGCACCATTACCAGAGAAATATGTTATGCACCATGATCAGAATGAAATAAGAAAAAACTTAAGTCCTTTGCCATAACTGAACTTCACATTCAATTAAACTGATTAAAATGTTATCCAGATATTGGGATTGCAGTGACAGAGACAGCCTAGTATATAAAACAATATACATTTATTTAGCACAAAAAGTTTCATATTCAAATAGAAGTGCATGCATGCTTTTTTCTACTACTTTACGGCACTTTGCTTTTTAAAAAAGTGACTAGCAGAAAGATATAGTAATCATTTGACAGAGTGACTGTTTTATCCTACAACTGTAGGCCTGAGAGCAGCTTATGAATTGTAAGGCAAACTAGGAACTCCTTCTCAAGTGAGTAATCTCTATACAGTTCCATAAACTCAAGTGGAACATTCACAAGAAAAATGTTATACGACTAGGACACGATTATATGACTCCATTTCCTGTGGTTACAGCCAACATAATATGCAGTGGTGGCATTATACTCTCAGACAGAAAAAGACAGAAAAATTCACAGCAAGTTACCAGACACACCTAGTGACAGAGAAAAAAAAAATCCAACCATGTATGTGATCACATGACATAATTAAGTACAATTCCCATTTCACAGAGAACAGGTAAATTGACATTTAATGCTCAGAATCACAACATCTACAGACTTTAAAGCCTGCAACTTTCATTTAGAGACAAGTACTTGATATTATTTGGTAAACAAATGCTGATAGCTCACAACTGACAGCACTGAAATATTATGTGAATTCTGGTTCCATTAATGGCATAACTACAATCACTGGATACAGAAGACCATCCAAATTATACTGATAGACAGATTTTCCACAGCTTCTCCTTCGCTGAAGTTCCATCACCTTCAGTGACCGATGTCAAAGATGTGCTGCTGAAACTAGTTCCGTCTTCCCACCTGTAGTTATCACCTGGATTAGACTCCCAGAGTTTGGTCGATTCTTTCCTGTTATCCACTCATAAAAGGTTCTGTTTTAAAATAAATGGATAAAATAGGCTGAGGAGAGTAAAAAAAACCCTCCTACTATCGAGTACACTGACAGGAAGCATAAAATAAAATAAAAGCCTACCTACTTTTCCTTCTTTTCCTATTGCTCTCTAGTGATTTCTATGCATGCTGTAAACCAGTGATGCGATCACTGGATTCAGACCCTCAAAGCTGAGCAGAGGTGCAGGGAAATCCCTAGGGCTTTACAGCACACACATGAGATTTTCAGAACATCTCAGAGGAAAAGGCTAGGAGCTTAAAATGTCAGAGTGGCGAGGTTTTTTCAAAGTTACAAAAAAAAAAATGAAAAGGGGAAGAGGGGTTGCTTTAGTTGACTTTATAACATATATATCAGAAGCACAGTTTTGTGGCTAGGATAAAGTTGCTAAACCCATTACTCTGTCAACAGGTCATTTTAACACTTCAATATTTAACTGTGAAAGCAGTCTCAGCAGAAGCCCAAAAAGCCTTAGGACATCCAAAATAGTGCTGAGTAAGATGGATTCATTTTAGGTAGGACACTCCTTATCAAAATGCAATACAGAAAGTGCAGTATATTCTACAGGTCCATCAACCCTTGCAATAATGCAGACATAGCAACTGCCATGTTGGAACGTCCCACTGTGACAACAGCTTCCAGGGCACAAAACTCAAATGCCATGTTGGAAAGGATTTCCTTCATCTACCCAGGATGGAGATGTTGCCAACACTTTAATAACATTGCATGTTTCCTGATGCACAGACAGCGAGATTTTCAGTTTTGAAATCTGGAGTTGAAGTTTAGGGAATTAGAAACAAAACAATCAACCTAACTCTCCTACAAAGTTAAAATACTTAAAAATAAAACTAAAAAAAATTAATTTGCAGACCTACAACATCTGGCTAATCAGCCTCTGGAGCATAATAAATAAAAGACTGTTTTCTGAACATTTTCAGGCCAACTAAATTCAGTTAATGGGGCCCTTGTAAAGAGCCACATCAGACAGCTGCATAGGCTGCAACTAAACAGCTGCAACCAAAACCATTTCTGACTCTGGCATCCACCTTAAAAAAATTCACATAAAGAAGGAAATCAAATGTCAGAACTAAACTACTCTCTGAACAATTAGCAACAGGTAAATCCAATTTCAGCATCAGTTTTAAAAAGATTTTAAAAATGTGCAAGAGTAAATCCCTTTGTAAGAAAATGAACGTAAAAAAAAAAACTTTGTTTTTCCTCAAAGAAGCAAGACAGGAGTACCCTTATTTTCTTCCTTTGGACTGTTTACCCTCAGTGGAATGGGAGCTGCTCTCCATCACAAGGCAGAAGGCAATACTAATGCTGCACCTTCTCTAACAATGAATGAGAACAGTAAAGCAGATAATCACAGTCTGCCATTAGAAAAGCTACAGCTGAAGTTTCAGCATTTTGTAGTATCATTCAAGACAAGCCTTTGTGGATGATGAAAAAAAATATCTTTATTGAATTTTTCTAAACAGGAGCGGGAATTTTGCCAGTTGAGAGAACTGAACTACAACACTGTAAAACAGGTAGTAAAGAGTGTGTGAAAGAAAAGGAATCCCACCCAAGTTTACATGCCTATTTGCAGTTTATCTTTAAGCCAGGTGTCTCCTGCACCTGCTGTCTGCAGTTTAATTTGTCTACAGGCTTTATGAGATTCTCTGGCTTCCAACTCCTTCAGGCTATCTCTCTAGCTGAAATAACTCATGTAGAGAAGCTGAAGTTGATGGAGTTGGGCTAATTTTCTCCAGTTAAGAAGCCTGTGCAATAAAACCCAATGTGATTTAGAAACATACACAATGAGGAGACAATGGAGGAAAAAAACCCACTCAGATCCAAGGCAGCTATTTAAAAATAACATGCACTAAGATGCAGCCTCATGAGGTTCAGTGAGGAACTGCTCATGGATACTCACTCTGCAATGAATTCTAAGGGTGTCCAGGAGCTGAAATCTGCATCAGGCATTGATTTCCTGTTTGCTGGTGTATCTAAGGTAACCCTGTAATTAAAAAAGATAAGCAAACCTTTTCTTTATTCAATCATGCTTCTGATGAGCGCCACCTGCTTCAAATCATTGCCATAACATATGCTTGACTTTTACACCATGTGGTATGGATTTCCCCTGCATCCTCCCATTGTGTTACCAGCATAGAGTCATTGGTTTCAACGTTCATCCAAGGCTCCAACCTATAATCTCTCACCTTTCTGGCTCACAGAGGAGTTGCCCATTAGGGCAATCACTCAGCCCACAGCTCCCTTCCCTCTCATGCAGACAGGGAATGGCAGTAATGTGCTTGTTCACATGCACTGCACAGCACATGTGCACTACATCCATGTTTTCAAACAGCCTCATGCCAGCAGCAAATGCAGTGATTAAGTGCAAAAACATAGGAAGTTTTGAATTTGATGATACATATCTACACTACACACAATGATATTAAGGGGTGAGCTTTTCACAAGTCCCTCACCCAGATGCTGTATCCAAGGTATATTTACCCTTGAAAAATTAACTCAAGGACAGAATTTTGCATAACTACATAAGAACAGCATGCACACAAATACAGTGATCTTGGAGTCTGTCTGCCAGTGGAAGGTGCTGTCAATTATCCAAACACATTTAGTGCTGTTCCTCTCTGACCTAAAAGACGTGTGCATTAAGAGTGTGTGTGTGAGGAAAACAAAAGCAGGGAGAATTCAACAGCAGAATGGATAAAATTAGACACAGTGAAGACCTACTAAGCCATCCACTTCTTACTAGCTTTCCTCATCAAAAAGAAAATTGTGACAGGCAAATAAAGCTAAACTTTTTCTTTTCACAGATCCTCAGTGACCTAATTTTACTAATCAAACATAGATATGCGGCATCTTATGAAGAAGCATCTTTAACCAAGTGAAAATGTGTCAAGTAATCCTTTGCTTTACTGCTATCACACAGCTAAGTCTAAAACTGTGCTGAATAGCTCATCTCATTTTTAGAGTTCTGTTTATACTGAAAAAAAGAGAAATCACATATTAATGCATGGCTACAGTCAAAGTGGTTAAAAATTAATCAAACTTTAATCCCAACATCCACTACAGTTTTTCAAAGGAAAGGAAAAGAAGGTAATCATGTTTAGGGTTTCTTGCATATTGTTTTGTTCACACTTTCAAGCATACCTCTTTTCTCTGTGAAACTGTAAGGAGGTCTGAGAAGCTGTTTGTGTACTGTGAACAGACACTACAAGCATATCTGTGTGGCTCCAGGTTACAGCAGTAATTAAATAAAACAACACAGGCAGAGACAACTAAGTAACTACTTACGGTAAAATGGCAACAGCAGCAGAACCAGATGGCAAGCCACTATTGGCCCCAGCTAAACTCTGACAAAGCTGATGCACTGCTCCTTTGGCCATGCCATAGGCAATCATCCCTACCAATTAAAAACAGGCAAATTGGAGCACAATCAAAACAGCTCTCAATATCACCAGTAACATGATAGAAACTCAAGACTGTTTAGTGAATATTAAGGCCACTTACCACAGCCAGAACAGAATCAGACTTTCAAAACATATTAAAACATATATATGTTAAAAGTAAAAAAATAGAAAAAACCCCAAGCTTTCATTAGACATCCAGGAACCGTCACACAACTCTGTTTACTCAGCACTATAGAAATAAGCAGCTTACTGACTTAAGCACATTTAGTTATGTACCAAAACACACTCTGAAAGATGTGACCTACAGGGCTAAGCTTACAAATGTAACAGTAAGTGCGAAGATGCTCATTGACTTCATTAATTTTTATCATATGACTAAAGTATTTGCAGTTTTGGACCCAAATATATACAGTTCACTTCTCTCCCAAATGGTAATTCACTCAGTCAGAATCCCAGGTCTGGTAGGGCCTCCCAGGAAAGGCACAAAAAAAAAAAAATTTAAAAAAAAAGCCAACCAAAACAACCTTCATAGTAAAAATTGACTAAATAAGCTGCAGGGAAAGCAAACTTCTTCCTAAACACTGTTGCTTTCTGGGCAAACAGTATTTAGCAGTGCAAGAGTAACAGCAATAAGAGCATAAGGCATGCAGGTCAGGTATTTTTTATCTTTCTTTCTACCAATCTATATAGTCATACATTCCCTTTCCAGTGTTCCTGTAGAAGCATTTTGCATTGTAGAAGTATTTCTCTCCTATTCAGTTAGACATATTGTATAGCACCCATTTCTGCTAGAAGGAATCATGGGCAGCACTAGCTAACTTATTTTATTGTTATGATAAAAATATTTGCCTCTGTATCATATTCTCGTCTTGTCTAAACCAAGCACTCTAAGTCTTCTTAAATCTTTTTATGCTTAATACATTTCTCAGCCATTACTATCACACTGCTGCTGTAACTATTCATATAATTTTCAGTGTTCTTCAATTTGCATTGTGTGAGGCAACATTTTCTCATAAGAAAAGAAAGATCACACTAACAGCAAACAAGAAAAACATTGTTTCTTCCAGAACGGCTGGTAGTAACAAGCCTACAAAGGCATATTTGCAGAAGTTGAGTAACAACTCTTTCCCAATTCTTCCCGATGTTAATAAGTTGCATGTGTTTGCCCAAAGCACTGCTGTGATTTTTAGAAAAATCCAGACTAGCTGAAAGCAGCTAGTTCAAAACAGGAAAGCAAATCACTTTGATTCCTGTGTTGTGGTCCCTACCTCCCAAAACCACCCAAACAAAAACCATGAAAGTTTTCCAGAATTAACATTTTTTTCATTTTTATGTAGTCAGTCAAGCAGGACACTGTAAATTATTCGTCTGCTTATTTTCACAAAATAAGCCTTCTATCTTTGGACTATAACAGATGAAACTGTTAACACAAAAGACAGACCATTAACTAGAAAATATAGCATATTTTTCCTGAAAAGTTTATTCATAAATTCAGTTTTCACAGTTTAATATTCATACATTGTATATGTTTTAAAATCTTAGTATCTGTGTCTCATAAAAATATTGTTGAAGTGACACTAATAAAAGATTGAGAAATGGGAGTATTTGTCTCAAACTTTCCTCTTGCTGCCTGTGGGCTTGTGTGTCAGTGCCTTTTTTTTTTTTTTTTTTTTTTTTTTTTTTTTTTTTTTTTTTCTTTTTTTTTTTATTTTAAATTGCTCCCAGATTTCTTCCTCCATGCAGACCAACATGGATAAGGAGCAAGATTAAAAATCCAGTAAAGTTCATATTAAACAGCTAGCAGAGGGCAAAGCCAACAGTCAACAAGCTTATCTATGTCTGAAGCAACGGTAGACTGGAATCAGAACGCGAACAGGACAAGCACAGCTCTCAGAATCAGTTGAGTCATCACCAACAGAAACATTCATCAATTAAGGACTCTGTCTTTCAGAACACAAGTAGGAAAATTAACTTTATCGAAGCACTTACAGCTTGCTGTGTCTTCTGGTCTTCATTTCCAAACCTTTTTTTCTATATCACATATTAGCCAAGTACATTTCACCAGTGCACATCAAATATTATTTAAATACTGATTCTATGTGTTTGCACTCCGGCTTCGAGAAATTCAGTAATGCTACCTATAAAATTACACTTTCCTTACATATTGCAGCAGCAATTTTCCATTTGTACTAGAAGTCAAGCAATTGGAGAGAGAAACCACTGCTTCACAAACAAGAATGCTCAGATGAACAAACACGTCTAACTGCTGGTGTCCCTGCAGCCTAGGTGCAGGGATACCATGCATTGCATTTTACCTGGGGTTCCAGATAAAGCAGCTTGAGCTCCTGTCAGCGTCAAGAGGCCACCTTCCTTCAGATGTTTTGTTGCTAGGTGGCTGGAAATAGTCGATGTCCAAACACTCTGCTTCCACATCAGGTCACAGTTTTTGTACAAAGCTGATTAGAAAGAGAATTAGTGAAATTAGCTAAAAGGTGAAAGACCTCTGACTCCAATTTCCTTTGTGTCCCACAGAGCGCAAAAGCACTATGAGAACATGATTTCTACCATTTTCTACTTTCACATCATAAAATATCCATTTATGTCTTTTGTATCTTCTTTCTCTTTGAGTCTGTAACATCTGAACCAGAAGGGAGAAGAACACACCAGATTTACTCCAGACAGAAAACAAGGCTATTTTAATTCCTGTATCTCTACAGTAGCAGGTAAAGTATAAAATTTCACTCTGAACATTACATGTTTAAAAGCCCTTTTTTATCTGAAGGGCTTTGTCTGTAGCATGATTTGGGGTCACTAGGCAGTGCCTTCCAACACTATATTGCACAGCAACAGCTCAGAGAACTGCAGGAGGTAATTGAGGTTCTATTCATGAAGAAATGAATTGGGAAACATCGATATTTCCACCCATCACTGTCTTTCGCAACTTGCCTGATACAGGTAACCTTGGCAAAGTCAGCTTAACAGTGCTGAAACTCCTCTATTTGAATAAAAATTGGTGTGTCATCAAACACCACTGAGGAAACTAAGCGCTGTGCAAATTTAACAGGCAGAAAAAATTCAGAGAGGCACTAAGAAGCACTGTGACTAAGCTGTTTTGTACTTCAGTGCTCTTGTCCTCTGCCGGCCTCAGGAAGAATGATAATCTCAAATACCTTTCTCACCATGATTTTTAAGGATTCCTTTCAGATATCATTCACATTTTCACCAGCATGCATATACCAAAAGCTTACATTTGGCTTTGGCGCTGCCTCCAGCCCATCCTCCTGCTACACATAAGATCGCATCCACCTTTTCTTCACCAAGAAGTTTTCCAATCTCTGCTGTCACCTTCAATACATAGAAAAAAACGTATTGAAAACACTGAATCAATAACGTAAAGGAGTAAATATCATAAATGCCTTAAAGTTACTTTTTCCCACCTCTATGATTAAGTAAAACAACACACAGCAATTTAAACAGCTATAGAAAATTAATATTTATGAGCCATGAACTCAAAACAAAATAATTATGTTGAAAGATAACTGTAGATGACTGTCAGGCCAATGAAAGTCAGATCATATACAGTGTGTGATGCCACTGGAAATAAATGATCTGAGCAGGATTGAAACATCTGACCCTTATCTATACTGTCAACAAAAATTATCACTGACTTACTTTTGACCAGTTCTCTTCTGGGTATGGTGCTGTTTAACATGGGAAATGAAACTCCAGGTCTGATCAGGACTACTGGTATCACTTTTGAAGACAGTACCAGAAATGAACAACTAAAGATTAGCCTTCTTATTGCTTCTATGTAGACCACAATCATCAGTTTGAGTGTGGCCCCTAAATTTCAGTTTGTATATTTTTAGATATCCTATATCTTTTTCTCTTTCAAATATAAGACATTACAACTGGTAATGAATTTGTTGGCTATGAACTTTCTCTGCTAAAGTTAAGAGCAAACAATTCATCTCTCAACAAAAGAACAAAAGTCCACTTGTTTTCAAAAAAGCGCATAGAAAATTGCGTTGCAAACATTCTACGTTACTCTTTAAAAGGCTCAAGAGTTGTATAGCTATAAAGAAAACATATTATCTAGAGATTCAGTTTATCGGTAGGAGAAATAACTTCAGAAGTTAAAATTCAAAAAACAAATCCTATATGTTGAGAAAAAAGCAGAACAGTTTTTGGGCTGGCTTAGATTCTCCCATATTTACCTTTGTAGAAACCAGTGCATGCCCTAGGAATCCCTCAGTGCTTTGAGTACACATCTACCTATACACAGTGCGTTTTTAAGACAAGATATTCGAAAGAAGCACTGTATTTTAAGATGTTCTTATCCATCTTCATTACAGTCACCAGATTCAGTCTGAGACTTTTAAAGTCACCAAGGCAAAACCAAAGCAAACTGCCTTACTTGCTTATCCAATACCCCGGATCTTTCTGCACATACATGCAGTTAAAAAGAATTACAAAACAACCAAACAAACAAAACAACCAGACTAAAAAGAAACGACAAGCATGAAGCCGGACCCATTCCCGCAGTCGCGGGAGAAGGGATGCACACACGGGGAGAGGCTGAATGCATTGCTCGGGAGAAGGGATGTACACACCCGTGGACAGGCTGAGTGCATCGCTCGGTAGAAGGGATGCACGCATTCGGGGGGAGGCTGAGTGCATCGCTCGGGAGAAGGGATGCACGCATTCGGGGGGAGGCTGAGTGCATCGCTCCACCTCCTCGCCCGCCGTTGCCCGCCCCGCGCCCGCCGCCGACTCACCTGCTCGGCCTGCTCGGGGAAGGAGTCGGTGGCCCTCACCACCACACTGGCGCTGGCGTCTGCGTTCTCGGCCAGGTCGATGCTGACGACCCACTGCGGCGGGAGAGGAACGCGCGTTATCGGTCCCGCAGCGCCCGGCCCGGCGGGGCAGGGGCGCTCCCCCACGGCGGGGCTCCCCCGCTTCGCCACCCCCCGGCGCGGAGCTTACCCAGTTCTTGGCCTTGAAGTAGCGCACGCAATGGGAGCCCAGCGCCCCTCTGCCCCCGTACACCAGCACCTTGCCCGCCGCCATGCCCGCTGTCACTCCGGGCTCCGCCGCCGCTCCACGGCCCGGCTCGGCCCCGCCTGCGGATGCGGCCGCCCCGAGGGGCGGGAGAGGGGCGGGAGAGGGGAGGCAGCGCCGGCCGGGGGTGGTGCGAGGGGAGGGTCCGGCTCTGCCCTCTCGGACCGTGCCGAGCCGGGAGCAAAAATCCCGGTACCTCGTCCAAGCCACGGCGACGGACTCTGTTACCTGCCCCCAGGGCTACTGCGGGGGTTAATTAATTAATTAGTGGTTATGAAGGTCCCCGCAGGGCTCGAGTAGCGGTAACCGTAGAAGTGCTGGCAATTACGGCCGGTTTCCTTTAGCACTCCTGGATCGCACCTGTAGCTTGAGTTACGCCCCCGCAGCCCCCGAGCAGCCGGGCTACGGCACGGCTGGCCGGGCCTCCCCGGCTGCGGGGTCTGTGCTCGCCCCGCTGTCGCTCAGAGCACTCCAGACACATCACTTCTGTCCCTCAGCTAACAGGCTTTTTAGCGATGGAAGGCATCGCTCCGAGCGCACGGACGGCCGCGGGAGCTCTGACAGCTGTGACATTTAGAGGCTGGGCGGGAGCAATCCCCGGGAGAAGGTAGCTCTCAGCACGGCTGAGGTGCCAGCCGAATCCTCCAGCCAAATTATGTGGTTTTAATACTTCGCCCCCCGCACACAGCTGTTTAACTGCTTTTTTTAATAATCTAAAAAATTGGATTCTCCTAGTTTTCTTCACATGAGATTACAGTAAAGAATTTGATGTCATTTGAACAGGACAATTAAGCCTCTGATGAAACATTAGCCAGGCCACAGAGATAGGATTACTTGCTGCAGAAAGAAGCATCGCTGCACTACAGTGTAATGAAGCTGTTATTCGCAGCCATTTCAGGATGCTGTCATGGCAAAATGTATTTTAGACCTTGATTTTTAACAGTACAGATTAATTGCTGGAGCTTCAAAATACAAAGAGAAGTATTTTGAAATGCCTGCTATTCAGCTGTGGATTTTGGAGCATGAGAAAAAATGGAAAATATGCCTGACTGTTGCAGAGAGGCCTTGGAGATGATCCCTTGAAAGCACTAGGATGCCTGGCTGCTTTAAAAAGACGTTATTCGCCTTGGCTTCTGTGATAAGTTTTGTGTCCTTTATCTTAATTGTTGTTGCAATGGGGACCCCAAAGTGGATGACGGGAAAGATCCTTTGCAAAACAGGAGCTGATTTGGTCAATGCCACAGATCCAGAGCTGATCAAGTTCATTGGAGAAATTTACTATGGACTCTTTCGAGGCGGTAAAATACGCCAGTGTGGGTTGGGCGGGAGGCGTTCCAAATTCACAAGTAAGTACAATTTTGGTTGAATCTTTTGTCTAATGTCTAGTTCAAATATAGCACTGTATTCTTTTTGCTTACAGACCTTGTAGAACTCAAATTGTTATTATTCAATAATTTGTGGCTGACTTGTGGTCACTATGGTTTGGTGTCTGTGTGTGAATATAAAATCCCTGTCATTTCAGCTTTTTGCTTCCACTTCTGTAATCCTGGAATCAAGACGGGGAAAAAAACCTCTAAGGCTAGATGGAGAGTTTCCTTTTAGCTTTATGAAGGGAGTGACAGGCATCTGGAGAGGACCCTGTAAATCACACTTTCCCCTTGACTGACTCTCCATGCCAAGTGCTTCTCTGCCACCTCTCTGTCCTTGCCCTCTCTGTTGAACTCCTCTGAGGTTTTTTCCCCTTAAGAAGCAGAGATTTATTTAGCTGGCTACATTTCTGTATTTCTCTAGCTGTTCTAATGCAAATGTCTGCCATAGCAGATACTGCTAATTTTATTAACATGTTGAAGAAATTTTTACCTTCTTTTCTGCTAACTTTGGAGGGAAAAAAATTGCTGAACTCTTAAAAAATGTAGAAACTCTCATAAACTTATTCCTTTTAACATTAAAGATTTTCTTGAGGTCTCAAAAGCACTCAGCTGTACTCTGGATGATTTCCAAATTTCACTCAGTCTGTGCTGGAGAGAAAATGATAATTTGAATTGAAGATTTTTAGTTCAGTGTGCAGATTGACTGCAGCTTAAATGAATATGAGTTGAAGCTGCTGCAGTCTCACCCTCTCCCTAGCCCACAGCAGTGCTATCCTGCCCTATCCTTTGCAATGTCTCTGGTAGTTGTGGTGATGTAGTTCAGAAGTTAAGGTGGCCAAAACAATTAGCCTACAAAAAAATACTTGTTTTCCCATAGGACTGCGGCTGCCTACACAACTGCACAAGCAACTCTACAAAAACTTTAGGGAGGCAGGACTGTGAGACTTCAGAGGGAATGGAGAAAAGAACCAGAGCAACCTCAACGTAGATCAGCATGACCAGTTATTAAGATGGATGAATTTGGACTAGTTGCTTTTACAATAACCAAGTTCTTGCTTAAGCCCTGACTGCAGCTGCAACTTCATGACGTGGACATAGCAGTCGTGGTCATCCAGTCTCAGTTCTCTCACCCTATCCTGTCAGAGAGAATGAGGAAAAAAGTAGCCAATCTCTTTTAAATCTCTGTACAACCTTCTGGACTCTTTAAAAAACTTTCTGATTTTTTTACTGTGTAACCTGAGAGGAAGGCCTAAGGTTCCACCATCACTCTGGGCTACATTGATTCATATTTGGAGAACATAATCCTATACTCCTTAATAAAGCTGTCACTGAAGCTAGTAAGAAATCTCGCCATTAGAACTCTAAAATTGGGTCATTAAGTGCAGTGGGCAAGAATATGCATTTAGGTCAACAAGTAGGCTGGAGATTTTCCCTTTTAAATATTCTAATAACTATCAGGTTTGATATTTTCACAGTACTGGTTTCAAACAACAGTACACAAAGCTGTTAAATGCTTTTGCACAAAGGTGAGCAGAACCCAATCTGGGTGTTCTGAGTTTGACTTGACTTTTTTGGTTTTGAATGTCCCCCTTAATCTCCAAGTGTTCTGAATTTACTGAGGAGCAAGAAGTGTGAGACTTTTCTTGGGGAATGTGATAACATAAATGGACTTCACACAGAGCAAAACAAGGCTAGCACCTCAAACACTGCAGTACTGCAGTAGCTCTGACACTTCGGAATTTGCAATAATTTGCTGTTATTAGTACAATGGCTTTCCGTGTGTTAACTAGAGTAGGCTTATGGCTGGGACACTCTCTTTTAGCTGGGACAGTGACAGCATGACTCAGTTGCCATGGTAGTTATCCAGTGCTATTTTGTACTCCTCAAGGTGTATCATCTGGTCTCCAGCTGCTGCTTCTGGAAGTGTCCCATACATAATGCAGCATGTATGTTAGACCTCTGCGGTTGTTATGATAGTCCTAAGGCATCTAAGTTGGCATAACATGCTTGTGTTTTGACAGCTGAATCAAGCCCTGAGAATGAGCTGGGGAAGCCAGGCATTTTGCCTGTGCATAGCAAACACTGCTGGAATGTGTTAGGAGCCTCCATGGCAATGTCCTTCCTGAGAATTCTTATTTCTGCATACTAAGCCAGATTCACTGGTCCAGTCTTTGGGATTTGGCTGAGAGCCTCAGAAAAGAGACCAAATGATCCTTACAACTACTCAAAAGTCTCTGCTGATTTGTAGGAAGGCTTAATTCTATGTGCCTTATTGTTACACTGCCAGTTATTTTCCAGTCAGATAGCAAGATAGTTTTTGGCTTCCCATTTCTCATATGTACTTCTGATTCTCATTTACTTCCCTCCTTTCTTCTTCTTGCTGGAGTCTCTTCTGTAGCTCCTATGTATACCAGTCCCAACTACAACCCCAGAATGAGCTACAGAAGAGGTAGAACTGCTGAATTTTTGTATGGAATTTGTACAGTATGAATTTTTCTACATAATCTACTACAATTCTGTCATGTCATGACCAAATTGTATGCCTGATGCTCACTGTTACATCTACCAGCTATTGCTGCCTACTTTTTATGTGGTTGGTCTAGACTATTTTGGGTGGGTTTTTTCAGTTATGCAGCACAGGAAGCAATCTGTTCATTTGTTTATAATATAATGTACCTTCCTTTTAGTAGCTTTTTAGTAATTAAGCAGTAAGTTCTTCAAAACATGTATAAGCATACAGTGCTATGCCACCTGAAGGTCTCTTCTTGATCACCTTGTATATTAGGGTTCCTCTCGATCGGCCTCTCTCCTTCCTGTCAGTCAGCATGTCACCTACAATTCCCTACTCACATTTCTTCTGATTCTCTTACTAAAGGACTGCAGGATGAACTGAATACTCAGGTGCACATTTCCCTGCTGCTGGCCAATCTGGCCCCCCAGTTAAGTAATTGAGTCTATGAAGACAAAACCAAGAAAGATATCACTCTTTAGAGACAGGCAGGTGAGTGACAGGCTGCTGAGGAAGAGCTCGTGCCTATAGCAGAACATGTGAGCACTTCACTGAAAGTCCATCTGACTGCAATACTTTACAAGCTTCTATAGATGTAGCTAATACTCTGCCAGACACCCAGAAAAGCATAAAAGGAGTCATAAATACTAGATGAGAAATCAACAAGGGAATCTTAAAGTGAAAACCTCTGGGATCAGAAGTGTGAAATCAGGACAGGTCTCACTTGAGCCAGTAGTGAAGAAAGGAAGAGAGAGAAAGAATGTGAGAAAATAAATACAGAAAGAAGTCATACTATTTTAGGCAGCAAGGGCCTGGACAAGGAAACCACGACATTTTTACTGAAAAATAAAACATCATACACTAAGATGTGTGTAACTAGCTGAATTAAACACTTCTGAAAAAATATCAAGTCGAATAATTTGAGTTTGAAGCACCAGCGCAGTGTGATGTTTACCATGATCAAGAAAAGCTACATACTTAATATGTGATTTTTTTTTTTTTTGGACAGTTTTCCCACACATGGTGAAAAAGCTGAATACAGGCCTGCATGTGATGATCATAATGTTCCTCTGTGTGGCCATTTGCTTTTCTCTGGTCAGTTTTGGATTCTGCATTCTTAATGCAATAAAAGTTCCTTACCGGGCTATTAAAGGTCCAGCAGGAGTATGCCTTTGGAACTTCCTTGCAGGTAAAGTCATTTACCAGTACTCTTTACTAGTCACAATCATACAAAATGGTAAAAGTTCTTTCTCTTGCCTTATTTAATATCTCTTTGACTCAAATACTTGTAAAAAAATGAAGTTAACAGTGAGTTTTCATCCATCTAAACAGAACTGCCAGGTGGCATCTTGGCTTACTGTGTCTAGTAAACACTTGACAGGAGCTATGAATGCCAGCCTTTAG
>NW_020955505.1:1774508-1776901 GCF_003031625.1 Empidonax traillii
TCATACAAAATGGTAAAAGTTCTTTCTCTTGCCTTATTTAATATCTCTTTGACTCAAATACTTGTAAAAAAATGAAGTTAACAGTGAGTTTTCATCCATCTAAACAGAACTGCCAGGTGGCATCTTGGCTTACTGTGTCTAGTAAACACTTGACAGGAGCTATGAATGCCAGCCTTTAGGTTCTATGTCGCTGATAAAAGGACTTTATTACAAACATTAGTATCACATTTGCCCGTACAGTAAGGTGTTTAAGCCATGCCTATGTCTGTCCCTACTCTGTATATTGCTCACTGTTGTATTCAGTAAGTCTTTTGAAGCACAACCAAAATGTCTGTCTTGTTTTGATTTGATAACAAGGGTAAATACTTATTTCATTTTATTGCAGGTGGATTTGTAGTACTTGCAGTCACCAGCTTTATGGCTGCTGTGAAACTTCATCACCTCACAGAAAGAATTGCCAATTTTCGGGAAAATGTTTTTCAATTTGTTGTCTTAGAAGAACGCTTTGAAGACTGTTTTTGGATTTGTGTGGCCAGTGCGACAGCACACGCAGTGAATTTGCTGCTAATAGCTATTAGTGGGATTAATTTTCCTAAAATTAAGCCTAAAACAGAAGAAGTGAACGTTACAGCAGAAGATATCATGTACTAATAAATCTACACAAAACTATTTTGGTTAAGAGAACTGTTAGAAACAGCTTCTTGGCTCTTCAACCTTCGATTTGGATGGATGATTTAGGAATCAACTTAGTAAAGATGTCAGTTTACAATACCAGCAATTAATTGTGAAATTAATTGTGAAGAAAGAAAAACACAAATGTTATAAATATTGTTATTCTTAAAACTGACTGCTATCTGCAGTAAATATATGTTGTTTCTCATTTTTTAGAAAATTCACACTTTTCAACCTTTAGAAAACTAAGGTGAAATATGATTTCATCAAAACCAAGTCTCTTCTTTGTTTAGAAGAAAATTTGTCTATCACAAGTCTCTGAGAGGTTGTTTCAAAACAGAAAGAATGGACATTCACCAATTCCTTTCACAGAATTATTTAGAAAATGCTGAAAAGGACATACAAAATATATTTGATGATGCTATACAGTACTGAAAAAGAAAACTTCATCATCTGTGAGATGAAAGCTAAGGGGCAGCACAGGCAAAGTATGTGTGAAATGTTTTTAAAACAGAAATTATCCAACCCCACAAGGCAAAGAATTGAGAAATGTAAAGTTTATGGGATGTTATTACTCTATGAAAAAAAAATTATCAGCTGCTAGATAAAGGTTTCATTGCAGCTTCTGGAAGCAAAGTAAACAGGTTATAAGTAATCGTGCTTTTAGATAACATAGAAAATAATAATCTGACAGATTAATTATCTTCAGAACCTTGTCAATTCTTAGACAATTTTTTGTCTGAAATCAGGTAAAAGTGATGTATGATGAAACAATATTAAAATGAATAAAAATTGTTAAATGGATTTAACAATAAAAATTGTTAAAAGTTATTTCTTAGGAAGTATCATAATTTTGGCAGGGATCTGACCAGTTCATGGGTCCTGAGGAATGAATATTTTTGAGGAAAGAACTTGCCATTAAGCATGGTTACAGTGGCCTGTAACATCTTTGGTTTTGACTCTTCAAGGTTAGCAGGATTATGAGTGAAGCAGAAATTTGTGAGAGTGCCTCTGCAATAGGCCCTAATAACCTGTCTTCTTCAAGACTGCATTAGTCATGAGCTTTTTTAGGAGCACTAATTTATTTTTTTTGAAGTCACATAAAAATTTAAGAAATAGATGGAAAGTTATGATAAGTCTAGGGCACTGTTACAATTTTAGCATAAAGGAGACTCAATAACGCAGAAAAAGTGATTTCTTATTTATACCAACCACTTACTTCACTGTTCTAATTTTACTGGTGCTTTCAATCTGTCTGTACCCTGGGCCACACCTCCAGGAAGATGGTTTACAATACCCAGTACATGGATAGGCAGTAAACAAAACCAGTTTATGAAGGTGCCTTAGATGGCAACAACACGGTATTGCCAGAAAACATCACAGTGTTGCCACACTGGCCTCTGTGGTACCACTACCTTCCTCTCCCAGAAAATTCTGAGTAGCTCTGAAACAGAGAAACTTAAAAGTGCAGAGTAATTATGCAAGTAGAAGATGTAATACTTGTAATTTGTAATTGTTCTATGCACATATATAATTTAGAAGTAATTGTTTTACAGAAAGAATTATATTCTGACGTGTAACTTAACCTTTACTAAATATACTTCTCTTTAGGAAGTGAAAAGGAAGCAGATCTTTATATCCTCAAGTGATCTGTTCAGAAGTGCTTGTATTACAACACATTTTTCATACTGATAATGAACTTCTCAATGCCCTTAAATTCC
>NW_020955505.1:1777614-1779986 GCF_003031625.1 Empidonax traillii
CCCCCCCCCCCCCAATCTAGTTATTGAATAAGAGCCATAGAACTACTTAGGTGAGGACCAGATTAAAGATTTGTTGTAGTGGATTTCTAGGTAGGTCACAGTAGCCCTGAAAGAACCCACAGAGTACATTGCGTACCTGAAGTTAAAAAGGGATGGCTGGGTTGATCAGCTTTGTAAATTTCTTGGTTTGAATGTATTCAACAATGAAGTATACTTCAAAAAGATTTCTCACAGTAGATGTGAGGAAGTATGATTATGGGATACTGTAGCTGTACAAGCTGAATGATTGAGTAACATTGTCACCCACTGACTGTGTTGTAACTTCTGAGAAGATAGTATTTTCCCTTCACTTCAGAGTGAACAGAAGTATTGCCATGCATTAATTAAACTGAATGGACCAGATGTAAGGCCAAACAGCCTTTCAGCTGCACAGGTTGTCTCAGTTCAAGCTAAGACACACTGAGAAGACAATGCATAGAGTATTTGCTCTGGGAAAATTTTTCTGGGGAAAAAAGGTTAAATACAACCATACATGTTCAAGGTGTACAATTACAAAACACACCTTGAGGTTAACAATAGGTAAGTCTATCACTTAGACCTTTTCATTTTTCCCTTGTACATCCTAAACTACTTTCAAAAATGTTCAGCTTGATATGTGTGATCTACTTTACTTACACATCTTTCAGTTACACTTCACATAGTGTATCTAATCAAAGTTATGCTCAACATGTGGAAATGAATAATTCTTTGGGGGCACTTCTTAATTTGGAAGATTTGAAACCCTGAATTATAACATTTATGAGCAATATGTGCCAGAACTTTGAAGAGATATGGGTCCAATCCTATCTTTCCATAAAATTAAAGACAACTTCATTTATCCCAAAAATACCCACTTAATTTGTATGTGCAGAATAATATACAGAAGTGCTGGGTATATGGAAAAACTATGGAGCCATCCTTCAACAAACTAAGAAACTATTCATTGTATCCAAGAGCCTTGCCAAAATAAATGAAGCTAAAAACCAATTACCACTTTGCTTCTCTAAATGGTTTAATGTTAAAAAATGAATTTTACAAGACAAATCAAATTGGATGCAGTTTCCTTAGTCATTGTTTCTGAGTGCTGCTGTCCTTAATAAAACATGTTATTTCTCTCTGTACCACTTCATGGAAAAAGCTATTTGGTGAGAAGTTCAATGGACTTCTAGAAAACAGGCCCAGCTTCTTCTTCATCATGTTCTGCTGGTCTAACAGTGTAACTCCAGGTACAAATGTATGGAAAAGCAAACATTGTTATACATAGTGTAGTAAGGTGTCTGATTCTCACATATAACAATGAATTACTTATAATCTATGTTTCACACTTCAGGGGCAGGGAAAGAAAGAAAGAAAGCAAGCAAGCAAAAAAAATCTGGATCACTTGATGTTAAAGTCTAGTGCATATTCATTGCCCTTCAGGCTGACAATACAGTAATGATCAGCAAACCCCAAACAGTCTTTTTCCATACAGTGTTTTTACTGGAGAAGCATAAATCCACTTCTGACATTACAGTGATGACCCATTATTCCAGTGTGAATTTTCCAGATAAAATATAACCATAGTCATTCTCATTGTTTGGTTGTTTTGGTTTTCTATTTTTAATTTTGTTTTCACTTACCACTCCTTTTTTTTTTTTTTCCCTTGTAATTTCCATCTGGGATTGTATACTGCTTTCTCTTAGAAAACAATGTGCGTTTGTAATAAAGCTTAATTTTTTCCTAAGCAATTTACATTTTAGCCTTCAATACACATTAAATGTGCAGTAAGCGGAGCAGGGCTGCTTTTTTTAACTCTGTGATAAACCCCAAAGAGAAGTGCGAATAACCATCTAGAGCACGCTATGAGAATCCAGACCACCTCCCGTACACAAATAGGAAATCGCAGCTCCCGCCGCTCAGGGTACCGGCTTGGGCATCGCTCCCGCGTCCCGCCCTCCATCCCGGCCCTTCCCCCCGCGGGCACCGCCCCGCGCGGCGCCGGCTGATGAGGCGCTGGGCGCGCTGGGCGCTGGGCGGTGCTCCTGTCTTCCTGCCTTCCTGTTTCGTCTCCCAGTCTCCTCCGTGCCATGCTGCTGCCCTGCGTGCGGAGGGTGGCTGCGCGCCGCCTCGGCCGGGATCTGCCCCTGTCCTGCGGCTGCCCCGCACAGGGTCCCGCTCCGCGGGGGTACAGCCGCGGGGCCGGCAAGGTGGGGGGCTGAGCCAGGCGGGAGGAGGCAGCGGTGGGAGCGGGTCCCTTCCTCCCGCTGGATCCTGCGGCTCACGGCTGAGCGGGATCGCTGCTCCCCCCCGGAGCTGAGCCAGGACGGGTGCGACTCCCTGTGCTCCTCCTGGGA
>NW_020955505.1:1780267-1799122 GCF_003031625.1 Empidonax traillii
CTCCGCGGGGGTACAGCCGCGGGGCCGGCAAGGTGGGGGGCTGAGCCAGGCGGGAGGAGGCAGCGGTGGGAGCGGGTCCCTTCCTCCCGCTGGATCCTGCGGCTCACGGCTGAGCGGGATCGCTGCTCCCCCCCGGAGCTGAGCCAGGACGGGTGCGACTCCCTGTGCTCCTCCTGGGAGCACCTGGATGGAGATCTGCGTTGGGTGGGGGAAGCGGGGCAGAGAAGCTCTTTTGTACTTAAAATTACCGACTGGAAGAGTTTTTGTCTTTATTTATCTCTGTGTGTTCGGAAAAATTATTATAAGTTTAGTTATGTTGTATCTAATTTCTTTTTCACACTTGACAGTAGTTGTAGTAATTGATCCTGGTTTACCAGGTGTTGCTCTGTGCATCATGTTAGATAAATAGATAAAACGAGATAAATATATGCAGAAGTATCAGTGGTTTGAACAGTGTACTTGCTGCCTCTCTGATGGGTCTCCAGATTTCTTGTTGTTTACATTAATGTGTGTCCTTTTCTAGGGTCTTTACATTAATGTGTGTCCTTTTCTAGGGTCTTGTTCTGGGAGTCTACTCAAGTGAAAAGGATAATGGTGCTGCCCAGTTCACTAGTGCAGGAGATGCTTTTGATAGACTCGTATCTGGAAAGCTGAGAGAACTTCTGTCCCTGTAAGTGTGTGATAAGCTTCTGAAATTGATTAAAGTACTTACAAACACCAATGGGAACAATCCTTTTATTTTCATTATTAGTGTTTGTATCTGTATCACTGTCAGGCTCGTTATTTGCTTCTACCAGGCCAAACAGTTAGGAGGGTTATTCCCATGATAAAACTAAGCACTGAGGAAGCATGCAAGATGTTCATGGGACCTGTCCTGACTGTGACTGAGCACTGAGCCAAGCATCCCAGTACATTTGTGTGGCACACTGTGTGGTTGTGGAGTGAATGTAGTACCATAAGATTTATCACCAGTAAGAACTTTTGTATTGAAGGAATCCTTTTGTGTCCTAGATGTGGGCCACCTTTGAAGAAAGGCAAAACACGCATATTTCATGGTTTGCATCAGGTATGAACTTAGCATTTTTGTGTGGTAATTGATTAATGTGTGAAGTGCGCCCTTACATCTAATTTTAAGCTAAGTTCACTGCTGTGCTTTTATAAATGGCCTGCTCTTTCCCCCCCTCTTGCCTCTCTCAGCAAAAATGTAGTTCTCATTGAAGCCTCCTGTTCTGCACTACCCATGTTTGCATGGCCTTTTGCAAAGTCCTGTACTCCCTCTGGTGTGCTGCAAATTGAGAGAATGTAAATGAGTTTGCTACAAAAGTGCTCTACTCTGAATAGTTGCTTACTGAATTAGCTGAAACACTATTTTGGATCTGACTTCTACAGGCTCCCCAGGGAAGTAGTCTCAGAATCAAGCCTGCCAGACAGGACAATGGACAATGTTCTCAGGCACATCATGTGATTCTTGGAGTGTCAGGATTTGGACTCAGTGATCCTTGTGGGTCCTTTCCAACTCTGGATATTCTGTTCTACTGTGCTTCCCATGTCCAGGAAGAGTGAGTGCCTCAAGGGGTACCAGTAGGTGCAAAGACCTTCCAGACACAATAGTTCTAACACAAGGTAGTCCCATCGTAAGCTTTCATCAGAGGTGTCAAAGTCGTGTGCTTGAAACCTCTGAAAACAAGACATGGGACTGTTCTTCAAGCAGGACTTTGCCTGCACAGACACGGTAGATCACAGAGGTTTGAGATGGGGAGTCATCTGCTCAAAATCAGGCTTTTGGTGCCATTTGAGAAGCCCTAATACATCTAATGCACCCATGTGAAGCTGGCCAATATGATACTATTTGTACCTTTTTAGAATAGTAGCTAGGCCTAGGCAGGCATGTAGTGACACTATGTGTCCCTAAGTAACTGAATCTTACATTAGGGCTACTTAAATAACCTTAAATAAATTCATTTGCAGTGAGTATTGCTTACCATGTATAAATTCCTGTGTGGACACGCCATGCAGCTGACACTGGACTCAGTAAAAAGGCTCTCAGAAATGTAATGGAGATTGAGTGAGTGCACTAAGGATCCCATGATCCCAGTTCTGCATTCAGGATAGGCTCTGAAGTGAGTAGCAAATCTCTGCCAGAGAAGAGAGGAGAATTTGGCCTTACACACTCTTCTAAGTGTGTTGCAAAATTGTGATAACTAAACCAATGTTATGGAATCACTGACCTTCTGGAAAGCTAACACTTTCCACTTTATGGAAAGTTTCAGCGTCTTGTGGACTAAAAGATTTTACTACAGTGTAGTAGTTGGAAAGCTGATTGTTAGAGGCTGACAGAGATGGATGGGAAAGCCTAAGATTAACTTAATTTTTCTTCAGAGCTGTGGAAATACATATATATATATATATATGTTCACTATATAACTTCAAGTTTTATACAAATTTGACTTCCTTCTTATAAAGCTCCTTTAATCTTTGCTGCTTCTTCCTTTTTGCTTTCCTCTATCAGCTTATAAGGCATTTAGTCTGCTGTGCTACATTGTTTTCCTGAGTTCCGGAGAGGTGTACCTTTCTGCAGCTTTGGTTTGCTACCTGTCAAATCATGCCAGCACGGCTCCTGAGATGAGCTAATAGACTCAGCTTTCAAAGTGATTTTATTTCCTTGAATGTAGTACGGTGCCAGAAAGGTTACAGTTTTCCAGCTCGGTTCTGGCCTTTGTTGCAGCTGGAAAGCTGGATATGCTTTCCAAGGACTCTTACTTTTATGAGTATCAAATTTACTATTACTTTTATGAGTATCAAATTTACTATTACTTTTATGAGTATCAAATTTACTATGTGTTGAGCATAAAGCCCTATATGCTGCAATGCCCATAAGTATTAACTGGATAACAGAGTAACTGCCTGCATGTCTGTGGAAAATGATTAAGAGCACAGGACAGTGGCACCAGAGGGGCACTCTTAATGAAACATGCCTACTGTAGAAACAGTACTGGATGTATTTTAATGCTGTGCTTGGTTTGATTTGATTGGAAAGTAAAGTCTTTATAACAACTCTGCTGTAACAATAAGGAAAGCAAATCCATTTGTGTGTTGGCTTCATTTAGGACTTTCCGAGTGTGGTGGTAGTTGGCTTGGGTAAGAAGAATGCTGGAGTAAATGACCAAGAAAACTGGAATGAAGGCAAAGAAAATATTCGTGCCGCTGTTGCAGGTTAACTGTTAAATTTTCTGAAGCATTTTGTCTATAAAGCAATTGCAGTGGTGCAGCATGCTCCATTTTTGAAGAGCCAGTCTAGATGTGCCTGTGTTTTGAAATGCACAACTTACTGCCTGGTTTGGTAAATGCATTTACTTGTCACTGATATTCATGTAAATTTTTTCTTAGTGAGCAAAGAATTATGGAGCATGTAAATCAAATCTGCAGACAGGTAACTGCAGTTATTTGTATCAAATAACTTTACTAACCAGTGTGATACTGGAAAGGCACTTGTCTAATTACTACTTTGAAGCCTGAGAGCATCGTGGCTCGCTCTGTATTTAAGTATGCACGTATGTTTACTTCTGCCACTTAGTTCATAACTGAGATATTTGTGTTTTAAGCAAATATCTTTCACAGCATCAGCAGTATGGTTCAGTATGTTATCTGTCATAAGCAGAGGAGGCCTTTATTTTAATCAGGGATGACTGCTGCATCTAAGTGTGTATAAAACAAGAATAAAAAGAGTTCTCACTACAGAGTTTATAATCCTTGACTAGGTGACAGATGTATATCTGAATCTCTAGCCTGTAGCTACCAAAAGATTGTTAAATTATTTGGGTACAAAATAGAATTTATGGAATTTTTGTTTCTAAAAATGTGTAGAAACTCATCTAGAAGGAAGAGTAGTCATATTCTTGGCAAAAATATAAGTTATGGCAAATTTCTGCTACCTGTAGATAGTTGTAATTCATAGTACTCCAGAATGATAGAGCTTTGCTTTGCTATAGAATGAGCTTAAAGGAGTCAAAACAACTGTGAACTTTCTTTTTTATTCTTGTGAAATGCTTGAATCATTATATTGCATCAGGTGATATTTTTAGTCAAATTTGTCAGTATATGGTCATTAGCATTTTCAATTATTCTACTACACAATCTCTCTAATTGACTGACTTACAAACTCAGATATCTTGAGTTAAAATTATTTTTTTCCTTGAACTATCATAATGATCATCTCGGACACCTGTTTTGCTGTTCTGTGCAATACTTGGACTTCTAGTTCTGTGATGTATTTTTCAGTTGGCTGTAGGCAGATCCAAGACCTGGAGATCCCTTGTGTCGAAGTAGACCCCTGTGGAGATGCACAATCAGCTGCAGAAGGTGCTGTCCTTGGATTGCATGAATATAATGAGCTGAAGCAAAAAAAGAAACCTATAGTTACTCCTCAGCTTCATGGAAGGTGATGGCAAAGGAAAGCTTGCCTATTTATTTATTTATCTGTTTATTTGTTTATTTATAAAACTGTATGCATGGCATGCTTGTGCAGGAGAAAAGCAAAACTATAAGAATAGCAACGGTTTTCTCTCTTAACTCCTACTCATTTGAGTTGCCTGAATTATTTAACATCTCAAGTATATTTATAGTATTTGTTCTGTGTGTTTTGTTAGTATGCTATGTTGCAAGGTTAAGGGTAAATAAATGCTACTTCATAGAAAAGAAGGCCCAGGATAAAAATATAAGTAAAATATTACTCAAAGCATAGTTGTAACATACAAAGACTTTTGTTGGTATTGTGTGTCTAAATTGTGGAGCAGAGGTATTTCAAAGCCCATAAATGGATGAATCCTTTTGAGAATCAGGAAACGCTAATTGACACCAGACCATGTCACGGTGGATATTCTGCAAGTTCATTTGTCATATTTCCATTCACACACTATAATGCGAGAAGCTTGGGTGCTTCTGGTCTCTAAATAGACATCACTGTTACTTCATGGCAGAAAGTAGAATCAGAGCTTTGGTTTTAGAACAGCTAAACTCACAGTCAGAGTGGACTTTGAACATTCTGTATTGGGTATTCTGTCATGCAGAGGAGAGGTATTTCCTACGTATACTTTAAACAGGAACAACTTTCTTAAGAAGAAGTTAGTGAAACAAAATAAAAATTTCTTTATTTACAAATGTTTTGATAAGCTACGTGCAACACTATTCCCATTTTGTAACACAGCAGATAGTTTGGTAGCCAATTACATTTATATCAAAGAAACATTTCCTGAAAACAAAAATTTACAACTATTACAACTTAAGACACTGGAAGTAATTTTTGTATATAGTAATTTAGGTTGGAAAGGACTTCTGGAGGTCATCCAGTCCAGCTCCAACTTGAATTAGGGATAATCTGGACATTACATACAACTTTAAAACTCAGTCAGGTTCATCAGGCTTTTGTTTACTACATATTTTGTTATCTCCAGAGATGAAATTTCCACAACCTCACTAGGCTATCTGTTCTAGTGCTTAAATACACTCATGGTGATTTTTTTTCTTTATGTCCTGTTGCAGTTTTCCTTGTTGAATCTAGAGACCATCGTCTGTTACTGTCTTAATGTGCATCTCTGGGATGTGTCTGTCTTCACCTTCTCTATGAACCCTATTTAAGATTATAAGAAAGACTGCAATTAGCTCTTTTCTGAATTTTTCTTCTTTAGGTGAAACAAACACAATTGCCTTAGCTTCTCCTCATTTGCCATGTGCTCCAGCTCCCTACCCTTCTTAGAGGCCCTCCTTTACACTTTCTCCAGTTTGTCGTGTTGGCTTTGTATTCTGGAACTCAAAAGTGGACGCAGCTAGATGCAGCCTCACAAATGCTAAGGAAGTAAATAATTATTTCCCTTAATATGCTGGCTCTGCTCTAATCCCCAGCACGTGGTTGGCCTTTTTTGCTGCACTTATGCACTGCTTACTCCTCTTCATCTTGTCCACCAGGACCCCCAGGTTCTTTTCTGCAGTTTTGCTTTCTGCTTAGTCAGTGTCCAGCCTGACTGTTGTGTAGAGCTGTCCTGTCCCAGGTACAGGACTTTACCCTTTGTTAGACTTTTCAGTGTTCCCCTTGAGGCATTCCTCCACCTTGTCAAGGCCCCTGTGAATGGTGGCTTTACCCTCCCCATTTCACATGCTCCCCCCAGTGCCATGTTTGCTGGTGGTATACCTGTTGAAGTCCCTTAGTTACCTTTCCTACTTCTTGCCAGTTTCAGTTGTCAGCCGAGATTTGGCTTCTTAATTCCATACCTCCATATCCAGGCAATACTTCCATATTCCTCCTGGTTTCCTCCATCACTGTCCTGCTCTTTTGAGAGGTGGAATCCAGCTCAATGTCCTGCTTTGTGATATCTTGTAAAGCAAGTTAGTTTTTCAGTTCTGTCTCAGTAAAATGAAAGGGTTTGTACTGGTTGTCTTGCAAAGTAACTAAAGTGACTTCCCCATTTTTCTATGCAGGCAGCTCTGGGAACGTTTGCTCTGTCATTTGTTAGTTAAATGCCTCGAGTGCGCAGTGAAATGAGATCCAAATTCCACTCTTATGGCATAATCATATTTCAGTAAAGGGAAAACCAGAATTGGAGGCTTTATGTGGTAAATAAAAACTTTCAGGGCTGTTACAATTAATGTGATTACAAATTTTGGAAGGTGTGTTAATCTTCATGCTTAGGAATTTAAGCCAATCTCTGATTAGTAAGGATTAGGACAAGACCTAATGTATTGGACAGATAATTTTACATCTGTCTGCTCTAGGATTTTTCTACCTTTTTCTGAAGCATTTGGCACTGACTATAACCACTAGACTAGATGCACCTTGGATTTTGTACTAAATTCCTTATATTAAGATAATTACAATATTCTTAATTGCTCCAAATTAATGGTACTGCATTTTCAGAAAGGAGAGAATATATGAATGCGGACAACATCTTACTTTTGCAAATGTGTATAATCCTGATTATTGTGTGTTGTTGTTTAGTGCTGAAAGTGAAGGCTGGCAAAAAGGCGTTATCTACGCTGAGGGCCAGAACCTCGCTCGGTACCTTATGGAGGCTCCAGCTAATTATATAACTCCAATCAAATTTGCTGAACATATTGAACAGAAGCTCAGAAGTTTCAGCAATGTGAAGGTCCATATAAGGTAAATTCCAATGAAATGACTCCTTTACAGGGTAGGGGACCATGACAAAGATGAGCTACCTTCCAGGTTACTCAAGTCTGCAGTGGGCTCTCAGTTTCCCTCTGCTTCTTCAAATGACAAAAGGAGGGAGGGTTTGGGAAAAAGGCATGAGGGGTGCCCAGACTGCAAGCTACTCTCAGGATTAGAAAGTGAGCTGCTAGTTTGCAGAGGAAGCAATACTGTAATGCAATAAAATGATTAACTGTCAATTATTCATGCAGTCAATTACTGCTTAATTAACACTTGTGCTGTGAAAGGAAGGCTGATAAAGACTCAGTGAATAGATGGCAAATATTAGGTACCTTTTGTTTTCATACCAATTGGGTTTTAAACATACCTTTGCTGTTTTTATTGCTGTTACTGTCAGGGGTAAATATTTAAAAATATTGAGTTGGAGCCATAAAAGCCCAATTTGCTTCTTGCCCCTAAATAGCTACTTTCTATTCAGTGGAAATGAAAGTTGTGCAAGTCTTGGAGGCTGTTTTGTTGACAAGCAAAAGACTGAGGGAAATCAACTTTGCCTGTAGTTAACTGTCTTGCTAGCAGAAAGCTAAACTGTAACTTTCTGCAACATTGTTACTTCAAATACCATCTAGAGCCTGCCAGGCAAGTGGAAGTTTAAAATTTCTGATGCAGAAAATGTAGACAAGCTCTTGTTCTGTTCCTTGTTGTTTTGGCTGCTTTTTAAACGAGGCAAAACAAAGATCGAGAAGCAACTTTGAAGAATTATTTTTCTGCCTCACAAAAAAAGGTAATAATGATTGGATTTAAATTACAGTTTCCAAAATAACTAACTAAAATGAAATGGTTTGTGTACAAACCTTCAACATTTGTTATCTCTTAAAAACAATCACCTTGGTCAATGTGTCCAACTACAAAAAAAAAAAAAATTAATATATATTTCTATTCCAGACCAGAGTCTTGGATAACAACAGAACAGATGGGAGCATTCCTGAGTGTAGCTAAGGGCTCAACTGAACCTCCCATCTTTCTGGAGATTCACTATTTAGGGGCTGCTAATACAAATGACTCCCCGTTGGTATTTGTAGGAAAAGGAGTTACTTTTGACAGGTATGTATGCTAATGTTTTAATGACTAGAGGGGGGAAATGCTTTCCTGCTATTCATGTTCAACAGGGAGATGCTTTTTCTTTGCTCAGCACATCTTCCAATGCCATTCCATTGAACTTCCCTTAGATAGTAGCTTGTGCTGCCTTTTCTGGGGATGAAACAAGATTGGTTGTACAAAGGGATTGTAGGAATTGATATGCCATCATCTTGTAAGGGGAAAATGGAAATTCAGGGGGAAAGAACCAAAGAACATGCTATTTTTTGTTGTCCTGAGCAAATCTCTGGATAAAGAATTTACATGTTTAGAATTGCAGTATGTCACTGGACATCCAGATGATGCTTTAGGAAATAGTTCCTTATGACTGCTTTCCATGTTCTGTATTACTGAAGAATTTACCAGTCTATTCATCTTCCATAGATTGAGTTTACCAAGTGTACTGTTTTGTTCTTGTTTCATGCACTTCTACTATTATGAAGACCATTGAGTTAGTCCACTGCAGGTTATGAAGATTTTTATGGTCTCCTAATTATGAGGAAATAACTCAGGCACATTTTTTATCTGAAATGAAAACCCAGATACCTTGCTTTCAGTATGCTTACTAAGGTTGCAGGAGTATTTGAAAACACCAGGTCTAGCATTTACTGATATTTGGTGTTAAAACATACTTGTGGACAGAATATTATCAATATTATTATATCAATATGCAACACCAAACTCATACACATTGGGTGACGCTTTTGCTCTGTGTTCCAGCGGGGGCATCTCACTAAAGCCGTCATCAGGAATGGATGCCATGAGAGCAGATATGGGAGGGGCAGCAACTATCTGTTCAGCCATTGTGACAGCAGCTGCTTTAAATCTGCCTCTAAACATAATTGGTAAGTGTGTTTGTCGGAGAATCCAAAAATCTTAATTTTATGACATTTTGTAATTTTCTAGTATCAGCAGTGGTAATGGCCTTGTAGAAACATCCTGGGCTCTTGCAGACCTACTTCTCTCGTTCCCTTGCTCAGCTTCCTTTCCATTTTTATTTGCATATAAAAAAAAAACAACTTTGCTTGAATAAAAAATATATCTTTGCTTGAATAAAAAACTAGCTTTGCTTGAGTAAAATATTGCAACAACAAATTAAGATTTTGAAGGCATAATATTTAGACCTTAGGAGAGAAATTATTGCCTATAAACATATTCTCAGAGTTTCTCAAAGTCTTGATCCTTCGTTACAAGAAGGAATGTGGATATCTGTATAAGCAATTAAAATGAAAAGGAGTTAGCTGAGCTACCTCCATGAGTGTTTGCCTCAACTGAACAGGAAGAGGGATGAACTCTTATTTTCTCAGGTGAGTATCTCAGCAGAAAACTAAAACAAAAAAAACCCAGTCTGCTGATTCTGTTAAGTATGAGCAATGCTTATTTTTTTGTCGGGGGGGAAAAGGCTTATTTTTTCTGCAGAGCTAAAATTAAATGAGCTTATTCAGGAACCGTGGCAAAACCAGGTGGTGATGACATGTAACCCAATCTGGGATAAGTTTTACGTTTGAAAACCTCGACTTTGAGGGAACTGGTATTTTAGTTACTTCTGTGCTTCAACCAGTAGAGGGCAGCGGTGCACACACACATCCTCGCGGAATTCCTCACCTGAAAGTGTGACGGGAAGGGCCGACGGTGGAGCAAGTCTGTAGTAATTCCACTGGAGGGAGGTGGTAGTTGTGGTGGAGTGCATTTTATCCCATGATCTCATTTGCATTTGGAGCTTTGACACTGACCCTCTTTGCTCATCTCTAGTTGCTCCTTACAGTTGGAGTTACACGACAGCTCCTCAGACTGCTCTGGTCATTATGCAATGTTTGTTTATAATGAGCAGAGCTTGAATGGCTCACGGTGTTAATTTGAGAAGTGCTAATTTTCATTTCAGAAAGAAATTCCTTTACATGTGACCTATTATTTATATGTGGGAGACATAAAATGGTATTTATTGCTCCTCTAATCTCACTTGTCAGGGCATAAAGTAGAACTAAATCCTAATGTTAAAATTATGTAGGTGGGAGAGTGTGGTAGTGCATCATGCAGAGGAATTTCCCTGATTGAAAACCAGACCTCATATGTCTTTCAGTAACCAGATAAACTTTTGAGCATAAATTCAAGATAAGACTAGTATTGTTTTCTTAAGGAGGTGTTTGGGGTTTATCTGAGTGGGGTTTTTCCTACATCTTTTCTGAGAAGGAAACAAGTAATGTACTTTTCTATTTGTCTCTGAGGTTTGGCACCCCTCTGTGAAAATATGCCCAGTGGTAAGGCAAACAAGCCCGGGGATGTGGTTAGAGCCAAAAATGGAAAAACAATACAGGTATGCGTGAGAAACTTAGATTTTGAATACTTTCAGTGAATTGGTTTAATCAACGAAGTTATATGACTGCAGTCAAGAGTACATGTTTGAGGAAACCCTTTAAAAAGATAAGCAGTGCAAATGTACAGTTTTTTAAAAATGTTAAGAAGCATGTTATTAACTAGAAATTGCTATCATAAGTTTCTTTGAAATATAAATTTAGATTGAAAAGATGAGACACGTTTTATAAATTGCTAGGAAAAGCTGCAAAGTAAGGTCATTTACTGAGCATGCTAGAAAATCTCATTTTAGCACAAGAGGTTGTTACAATGCTTATAAATATAGGCTCTCAGTTTAAATGAATAACATTAATTGCTTCCAGCAGACCCTTCAGGACAATTCCTTGCTATCTGTATAAGACATAAGAGTATTAGTTTCCTGCTGATGTAACCAAGGTCTTTACGCTGCCAAGCTGCTCTGTACATTCAGAACTCTGAGTCATAGGGGCTGTTGGTTCAACTTAGCTTACCCAAAATACATATTTCATATTTATTACCAACTGTTCCATGCTCATCTAATAGATTAAATTGCACTGAAAGTCATCGTGCTGTAGATCACTGATTTAATGCATAAATATTTCTTTCTGTTTGGATTTCTGAGATTCTGCCCCTCCTGACTTGCTGAACCTTTCAGTTCCTTGAGGTTCATCTCCCAAAACTGAATTCAATCACCCTCTGCTCTGATGGAAAAAGACTAGACACATATTCTCCAACAAAGAAGAAAGTTGCAAGAAAGTGGTAGTAGCTCAGAGACATTGTGTAATTAATCTTGCAGAATTCATCATGAAGTTTTCCTGAAAGGGTAAAGGAGCAAATTGATTTTTTTTTTTTTAGAGGGAAGAACTTCTGAGATATAAAGAGAAAGCAGTGTAGCAAGGAACTGTTTCCAGTCATGTCTCCGTGCTTCTTTGTGGTACCCTCTCCTCCTCTGTGGTTTTCCTTGGCAATATCTCAGCCCCTGGGATTCCTGGGGCTTTGCTGGGCATGCCAGCCTGTGTGTTCCACGGGGGTACCGCTCCAGTCTCCAGGCTCTTCTGAGGAGTCAGCAGCATAGAGGCCCAGCATGCAGAGCAGGTTGCAGTGCTGAAAGATGACTTGACTTCAGCTACAGATCTGCTTTTATTTTGTAAACATAACTGTATATCAACACTTTTTCTTTTTTTCAGTGTAGTTTGAGTAAATTTTAATTACCTGAACTTCCTAGAGCCTGTATCCAACAGCTATTTAAGATAACATGTAAGAAATACATCAGTGAAAGGGATGTTTACAGTAGTTTTTCTGTTTTTTACCAATTTTGCTCTGAAGGTAGATAACACAGATGCAGAAGGAAGATTGCTGTTAGCTGATGCTCTCTGTTACGCCCACAATTTTAATGCAAGGGCTATTGTGAATGCCGCAACATTAACAGGTAAGCAATTTCCCTTCCCTGCGCATTTTGCCATCAGTTCTTTGCTACATATTAGGTGGGCTGTGGATTAGTTGCACAGTGTACATAAAACCAGCCTTAATTCTAAGGCAACTGAAATGATTTTACATGTTGCAGGACAACATTGCTCACAGCTTGTGCTCTAACAACCTGTGCAACTGCGCCGTGTCTCTGGGAGTGGGGGAGGGGACTGGCATGGAGGGGATGTGCTCAGCAGTGTCGATGATGCTGGGCTCAGCTGGCCCAGCCCAACTGGAACTAGAAGTGGGAAATCCTACGCAGATTTCAGTGTTTCTGCTCAATGTTTCCCTGTGCTTCCATTTCCGAGCTAAGCCCTCCCAGCTCCCAGGGCTGTGTGATGCAGAGACAGTGCCGTTGTGAAAGAATCCTGCTTGGTCCACGTGTCAGGGCCATGCTGGAGCCCAAACAGCTTCTCTTTGAGTGGCTTGCTGAGAGCCTGAGTTCTGACCTAGCCAGCGCCAGTTCTCCCATTACGAGAGCTAGCTCAGGTCTCCGTGATGGTAGATAACAGGAGAGTCTCCATCCTCTCCAGAACTTGTTTGACTGAAGTATCTCTTATTTTGTGTTCAGTTTGCATACTTTTAGGCAATATGAAATGTGTTTTAATTGCTTCATCCCTACAGTTGCATAATAGTGAAGTTATAAATTTAAACATTAAAAGAGCATTGTGTATGCATCTCATGCACACAGTAACAGGCTGTCATGGGTGAGGTGACTGTAGCTGAAATGAGAGCAAACACAGGAGAGTAGTTCAGATAGGAGTCCACTGTGTTGCTTAATGAATATGCTAAGCAAAATAATTCTTTATATAAATTCTCTACTAGTGCTTTAAATTATGTTTCATCAGTTCTACCAGTTCAAATTCTATGGAAAATTTCAAAAGATCGAAGGGAAACTGATTTTAAGATTGTTGGCTTGTATAAAAGTATTCCTGTTTGGGATCTTTGTGCACCAAGGAGGAAGGAGGAGAGCTCCTGTAAAAATTTCTTTGACATATCATTTTGTTAAACTACTTTTTTTCTTTTTTTTATCTCACTGAGAATTAAGTGTTGGTATTAGAGAAGCAGTTCTGTGGCATCAAATAGATAAATATGCACATAATCCCTCAGTTTTAGACATGGTTTAGTACTTTGATAAGGATTATTTTAAGTAAATTCATACACACTGTGTAAAAATCTATGCAAATGAAATTCACAGAGGTAAAGTATCAGCTCAAAAATTAGAGATCTATAAACTGGAAAAAATCCACTCACATTTTCTATATAGAAATAATATCTAGATCTTTTTTAGAAGATACTGTTATTGTTTAATACATCATCTTAGAAATATTGCTAAGAAACATCAAGCTGAAATAAAAAAATCTAGTTTCATGAGAAACAGAATTTTTATAATTTTTTGTCCTATTAGATTATGTGTTTCAACAGTGTTCAAACTTTTAAAAATATAAGTGTACTAAAGTCTTTAGGTTTTGCAGTCTGATTAATTTCCATTACTGATAATGGGATTTGAAAAGGGAAAGTTCTGTGAGCAGTAAGGATGCAGGGAATAACTCAGGTCCACCTTTGCCTTTGTCATATAAACTTGAAGGTGTGTTTCTATAGGGGCCATGGATGTTGCACTGGGATCGGCTGCGACTGGAGTATTCACAAATTCATCTTGGCTTTGGACTCACCTCTATGAGGTAGGCCATCTCCATTATTGTTAAATCATAATAGTAATAACTCAGTGATATGTTATTGAAAAGTTAGTACATTACTGAAAGGCTTTATGCAAACCTATAAGAGATTTTATTACATTTTGAAATTTCATAGGAATGATGTCAGTACTATATTTAATTGAAAATAATTAATGTTGACTATTAATTACTATCTCTTCAGTGAGGTGTGATATCATACACCAAACAGCATGCACATCATCTCAAGGATCTGCATGTTCCGATAAATTACTGCATATGCATAAGCTCTGGACTACTGACAGTAATTAGTTCATGTTAAAAAGATAATTGATCTTGCTTAACAACACTGAGACAGAAATTCAAAGAGGCCTTGTAAGTAGCTGAAGTGTGATGGATCAAGGAAACCTGTGAGGGGAAAGATTTGTGTTGTCAGGAAAAAGAAAAAAACGGATAAAAAAATGTGGTCTTTTGGTGTTGCCTTTTGGCTGACACCAGATTACCTAAAAAGTAGGATTACCTGTTTCGTTTTGCAGTGTATTCCCAAATACCTAATATTATATTGGACTGGATATTTTTAGACTGACCAAACCTAAACAAAAAAAATTTTGCCTAAACTATCACTATTCCGTTTTCAGGCCAGCATTTTGACAGGAGACAGAGTTTGGAGAATGCCTCTTTTTGAACATTACACAAAACAAGTAACAGACTGTCCTCTTGCAGATGTGAGTAACATTGGAAAGTACAGCAGGTAAGGTGAACCAGTATCTTTCATGTGCCCCTTTCTTTCAGTGTATTTATTTGTGTGCTGTTGGAGTTGCTTTTAGAAACAGTACATTTTTCTGCTTCCTGCAGAGCCGGAGGAGCATGCACAGCTGCTGCATTCCTGAAGGAGTTTGTGACTGCCTCTCACTGGGCTCATTTGGATATTGCTGGTGTGATGTCGAATAAAGACGAGGTGCCCTACCTTCGGAAGGGCATGGCAGGGCGGCCCACGAGAACCCTTGTAGAGTTTGCAGCTCGGTTAAGTCAAGACAGTCACAATGCCAAATAAAAATACTTGTTCTGAAATCATCCACTCTGCCTTAAGAAAAAGAATCTTTAAAGGTACTGTTCATAAATTAATGCCCCAAGCATATTTTCATTATGTTAATTAACTACAAATGCATTTTATAAATTATTACTTGGGTAAGATTGTCTCAACTTTGAGATTTGTCATCCCTTATTATGCAGCTTAAAATAAAAAATACTCTGTTCGAATTATTGAGATATTTAATATAACATGATAATGGAAAACATCAGGACTCCTACTTTATATGTAAAGGAAACATAATTATTGTAAACAATAAACACCTTATTTGGATGTATGTTTTGACTGAGAGAATGCACCATAGGAAATTGTAGCTGTGCCTCAGTTTTGGGTGAACTCTAGATGGTGTGAAAGGTAGCTCTGCAAAGTTGTTCATAAAAATGCCATTCTGACGTTTTTCCCTTGAAAAACTAAACCTGCTCTTGGTGTGTACCGAGGCAGAAAGGATGCTGCATCAGACATTTTAGGCTGTTGCAATTAGCATGATTAGCATGACTTCAGCACTGAATTATAGAGTTAGTTCTAAATGTGTCAGCAAAAGAGTATCTTGTAACTGTTTTTCAAAAAAATAATGAATGCAAGTTACTGTTTCATGGGGGTTTTTTTAGGAACTTGCCCCCATCTCACATACTTTTTGTCATCCTGTTGCTTCCCCCCTTCCCTGGTGTGAGACTGTTGGGCTCCCAGCAGGGACAGTATTCCTAGAATCAGTTCAAACATCAAACAGACTTAAAACGATGGAGTGATGTTGTTTTGACAGTTTGGGGGTTTGATTTGGTTTAGGGTGTTTTTTCAGGATTTTTTGTTAAACGGTGGTGTGTAACAAGAGATGCAGAACCAGTGCTTACCCAAGCTGGTGGCAGTGAGGTGCGGGCAGGGCAGACACTGGAGGAGGAGGATGGCTTTGCTGTCCCTGCTCTCCGTGTTACTAGGAGGGAAAGTAGTATCCTGGGGTCTGCTGGGAAGAGTGGCCAGCAGGTTGAGGGAGGTGATCTTCACTCTTTGCTCAGCCGTAGAGAGGCCACATCTGTAGTATTGTGTCCAGTTCTGGGCTCCTTGGCACAAGAAAGACAAAGAGCTACTGGAGAGGGTCCAGCGGAGGCCACAAAGATGATGAGGAGTCTGGAGCATCTCTCTTATGAGGGGAAACTGTGGGAGCTGGGCTTGTTTAGTCTGGAGAAGACTGAGAGGGGATCTCAATTATGCATATAAATATCTCAAAGGCAGGGGCCAAGAGGATGGTGACAGACTCTTTTCAGTGGTACCTGGCGGCAGGATGAGGAGTAATGGCCATAAACTAAAACACAGGAAGTGTCACCTCAACATGAAGAAGAACTTTACACTGAGAGTGGCAAAGTGCTGGAACAGGCTGCCCAGGGAGGTTGTGGAGTCTCCCTCTCTGGAGACACTCGAAATCGGCCTGGATGCGTTCCTGTGTCACCTGCTCCAGGTGTCCCTGCCTTGGCGGGGGGTTTGGGCTGGATGATCTCTAGAGGTCCCTTCCAACCCTGACGACAGTGTTTAACGCGGGTGAGCTCCCCCAGCTGGGGCTGCCCCGGAGCCCACGGGCCGCTCCCTGGGCGGGCGGAGCAGGCCGGGCCCGCCCCCGCCGCATGCGCCGCAGCCGCCATGGCGGGCGCGCTGGGCGGCATGTTCGGCTCACAGGCCCCGGGGCCGCCGCCGCCACCGGGGCCGCCCGGCCCGCCCGGCCTCATCCCGCCGCCCGCGGGGCCGCGCAACCCCAACAACACGCTGGTGGACGAGCTGGAAGCGTCCTTCGAGGTGAGCGGGGGGAGTCGCGGGCGGGCGGGCGGGCGCTGCCCTCCCGGCGCCGCCCCCCGCAGGCGCTGAGCGCGGTGCTTCCCTGTCCCGCAGGCCTGCTTCGCCTCGCTGGTGAGCCAGGACTACGTGAACGGCACGGACCAGGAGGAGATCCGCACCGGTGAGCCCGGGGGGGCAGCTGAGGGTCGCCCCTTCCCCGGTGGAACGCTGCTCACAGCAGTGGGAGGAAAGGAACCCACCCGGGAGCGGGATCTGGTCGGGAGGTCCCGAGTGCCGGCTGGCTCCGGGAGTTGTGTGGGGTTAGACTGACGGGTGCATGGTTCCAAATCCATGGAGCTCGTGTGATGCATTGGAAAGCTGCATGGAGCGGTAATAGAAAGTGGGAAAGGACAGCCCGGGCTGCTCTGTAGTGATGCTTTAAGGCTTGAGTGATGCACCTCCGTGGAGGCGGAATAAATACTGAACTGCTATTATACAGGAGTTTGGAAAGTGGCCTTGACTGCTTAGAAGTGTACTTGTCCCTGAAAATTTTTTGAAGCTTGACTCTTAAGTGCTGTTTCAAAAACGGCCTACATACTTTTGAAAACTCCTTTCTGGATATTGAGTCATATTGATATGCTGGGATACAACAGCTTTCATTACTAAATCAGTAGTGTGTAATATAGGAATTCTCCTCAATATGCTCATATTTGAGAACCCTACATTGAGCTTCTTGCTTGGGCGTGCAGAAATGTTTTCTTTATCCAACCAAGTGCTATGAATTATTTTATTATTCCTTGTTATCGTCAGACATGTAATAAAACTTGGAAGTGTTGTTGTCTTGCACCTTTAAAAGAAGTTCTGAAAGTCTACAGAACAGTGTCTTATATGGAGACTTAATGCACATCCTGGTTTTATAAACATGTCATTAATAAATATATTATACAAATATGTAATTTTAGATATTCTGAAGATTTTCTTTCTAGAAAGTACTGTGAATAGTGTTTTTAATAGCAAGCAGACCACTACTATTATCATACTGAAGTCTTATTTTTTTGGAATCTGTTCTTTCTTTTTTGCTATATATGTTTAGGTGTTGATCAGTGTATCCAAAAGTTTCTGGATGTTGCAAGACAAACTGAATGCTTTTTTCTACAAAAGAGACTGCAGCTATCAGTCCAGAAACCAGAACAAGTCATTAAAGAGGTACGTTTAAATTAATTCACCTGTCTTGTGCTAGATGAGATGAACTGTGTATGTTAATCACCTTGTTCACATTAATTTTGGGTTTCTCAGCATGATGCTTTACCTTAACTTGGTAGAACTTGACTGTTAACATAACTCTCACTGTGATCCTGGAGAAGACGGATGCCTCCTGCTCTGTGGAATGTTGGAACACAGCTGGTAATTTCATTGGAAGAGACAAATCAGTTAGTCAGATTTTGTTGGAAGTAGTGATCTCTGAAATATGTGATTTAGGGGAATGGCACTAGTTCATTTGCAGTGCTCTCTCTCTGTTTCACTGGACACTTTTCCATTATTCCACTATAAGATCAGCTTGAAAACTCAAGCTAAAACACTTACATGCTCTTTATGTTAGGTGGTTGCTCTTATGAATACCATCTATTTACTAAAACACTTTTTTTCATCTATAGGATGTTTCAGAATTAAGAAATGAATTGCAGAGAAAAGAAGCATTAATTCAGAAGCATTTGAGTAAACTGCGACACTGGCAACAGGTCCTGGAAGACATCAGTGTACAGCACAAAAAGCCTGCAGAAATGCCTCAAGGTCCCTTAGCTTACCTGGAACAAGCATCTGCAAATATTCCTGCTCCAATGAAGCAAACATAATCTTCAGTTTTACATAGCTCAGTATTTTCAGTGGTGCAGAGCAGTGGTGTTCTTGCTTTGTATGCTTTTTGTATAATGTAATTTGTACTACAAATATAAATAGTTAAAACAAACCAAATAAATGATCTTCTTTTTTTCTTTCTTTTTTTTTTTTTTTTTCCAAAATTATGGACTGGTTTTATATTTCAGTGGAAAATATTCAGAGTTGCTGTTCAGGATGCTTTCTGACAGAAGTGTGTCTCCTGGAATGCATCCTGTTCATTCTAGAGAGGGTGGCCCTACTTTTTCCTCTGTCTTTGCTGTTATGATAAAAATACTTGCAAAGATAAGTGTTTGATTTTACTGGAAGATTTAAATGTTTTGTGATACAGTAATTATCCATGAGTA
>NW_020955505.1:1799658-1945705 GCF_003031625.1 Empidonax traillii
AATTATCCATGAGTACCACTGTAGAAACACCCTTAGATTTGACTCTTTTGAAGTGAAATGTCATTCTTCACCAGACTTTTGTTCACCTCTTAGAAGGGGTCTTGGGATATATATAGGTATCTTTCCTCCCACAATGAGTTAGCATGATCTGATAAATGTAGTCATTCCTCCACTTTACATTTAGGCGGGCATAAAAGGTACATGTGCACAGTTCCCATCACTCTGGAACTCTGTACCAATCTGACTCACACTTCAGCATAACATAGCAGTCTTTTGAAAAACACAGAAATGGATCATTTACAAGCTTTAATGTTCATACACATCATTCTAATTTGTCAGGCTGATACATGTATTGAAATGCAGTAGGAATATTGCAATGCTGCCTATACAAAACTATTAAGCAAACCAGAAATTATTTCTAAATCAGTCTGCTATGAACATGCTGTTCTTGAAGGTATACCGCATGCTGTACAGCTTAAAATTAGTTTAACAAAAACCATTAAAAACTTAAAAAATTACATAATTATATTACATCCTTATATGCACAACTTACTTTAAGGAGCTGATGAATCAAATGTATAAATGTACAGAAGTAAGACCTTTCTTCAGCTGCTGCCAGATTGATAGGATGTATCAGAGTCCAAACTTCATATTTAATGAAATGGTGGAGTGTTAGAGTCTCTTGATTATAAAAAGCCTTATAACATTCTTCATTTTTTACAGAGGTTGTTAAAAAAATGCATTTTTCTGAAATCCATGCCTATAACTCCATAGTTAATAGACGTAAGAGAGTGCAGGTGTTCCTAATAATTTACTTAGAAATTACTTTTTTTTTGCTCTCCCTAAATCATATATTGGGTTATCATTCCCTGAAAAAAAAAAAAAAAACCAGGAATGGCTTTTCTAGTAACTGAGAAATATGGAAATAGTTTGCTTTAAAATGAAAAATACTTAGTAAACCATTCTTGATGCTGAGGGTCTTGGTTTTGGTCATCTTTGGTTTCTGGTGGTTCACTGCCATGTGTCCTGTGCAAACAAATAAGCATTAGCATGACTTGCCTACTTACTTACAATCTCACCAATATGTAATACTTCTTTTCCCAGAAAAAATCCTGATCCTATGAATGGTGCTGTGCTCACATGAACGGATAAGGCCAAAAGGTGCTGGCTACAATACACTAATGGGATCTGTGCTAGCCAAGTAACTCAAATAGTTACCTGGTTGTAACAGGCAGAGCTAACAGCTATGGAGTGTTGTTAGAACATAATTCTTAACTTGACATCTTGGAAAAAAGGATGCTTCAAGAATAAGAGGTCTTGAAAATCAGAGAATGGCAGCTGCAAGTCATTCTTCAAAACATGAAATACAATTTATGCATTAAAAATGTTGGATAAAAGTTATTTGAAACTGAAAGATTAATTTGAACATTACTGGCATTTATAATCAATCCTATTACATTGTCCCTTTACCATCCTTCAGGATTTTTTTTAACAAATTATAGCAAATAAGACTTGACTTTTGATTGACTGACCTAAAAGAGTTACATAAGTAGCAGCCAGGCTACCCTCAGTCTCCTTGTGCATGTTTCCCTTTAAAACAGGAATCTGATTTGCCTTGGCAGTCATCTGGCACAATACAGCACTTTTTTATCTTTTAGATGTGGAAATTGCCAAACTGGATCCAAGCCTGATCCAATCCCAGGTTATTGTTTCTGTCGGCAGTCAGCACCATCTGCCCTCAAGGAAAGAACACGAGCATGTAATTTGCAGGATAAGTAATCTCCACCAGGAGATAGGTGAGAAGGCTGGATTTGGGCCTGAAATGTAGTGGTAGGGTTTGTTGTTTTGTTGTGGGGGGTTTTTTTGTGTTGTTTTTTTTTGTTTGGTTGGTTGGTTGGTTTTTGTTTGTTTGTTTGGTTTTGTTTTAATATTTAACATTATTCTGCATATGTTAGCTATGTATATTTTTAATTATTTCTTGAAGAGAGAGTTCAGCTATGTTTATAAAATACCAAACATTGTTCAAATAACTCATAAATTTGAAGAATGCAAGCTCTTCAGAGAGAACACATGAAACAAAGAAGTTTTACTTAAGTATCTGCTAATCAATTTTTTAAGTCTCTAAACTCTTTGTGTAATGATTAGCCTAGATTAATTGAAATACCTCCTAAAATAAAAATATGTCATCTACATCTACCAAGTGCAAGGTGAAGAAACAAAAATAAGAGAGAAGACACATCCTTATCAGAACCACTGGTAGATGCTCAAGGTTTTAAATAGCCATATTCACTATTAACTGCATTCTTAGTTAAGTACTTGCAACTCTTCTTTCTTAGCACCAGAAGGGGTTGTAAGTGTAAGCTCTGCTGGGCAGGGATTATAGCCTACTTCTGCAGCAAAGCTCTGGGTCTGTCTGCAGAGAACTGAACACGTAGAGTTCACTGCACTGCAGGAACCTCACATCCTTTTGTATTTCCAAATGTTTTGAATTGCCTGAAAGATTCTGAACATGAATTCATTTATTGTCTTACAAAATGGATAAATACCTTGTGGCAGCACTGCTGTCTGAGGACTGTGCTGATGGAGAGCCCACCCTGAGGCAGCCAGGACTCCGGTCTAAGCTTGTAGATTTTGTTATTTGAGGAGCACTTCTTTTTGATCTCAAGTCACAGCTCAGAAAGCTCTTTGCGTAGGAAGCTAAATTTGGAACACTGACGACACGACTGGGCACCTCAAGTGTTTTCTTCCTCTGCTTTTTATTGTAACAGAAAACTTCATTACATACACAGTTTTTTCAATTTATACAATAAAACCTCAATAATATCTCATTCCTAGATGTCTTGTGAGGAACCCCCAGATAGAAGAAATCCTGTCTTTTTCTGTAGGCATTTAAATTCTCATGATATGCTGTGAGGATCCATGGATTTGGTCTCAACTAGTTAAAACAACCTGTGTATTTGACCTTGAGGTTTTAGACACATCAAGGTGCTTTCCACCAACTTGACCTCCCTTCTTTTAATGAATATTTATAGACAATATCATGCAAAGGGGATGGAATGACAAAGGGTGAATACCGAGCAACCCAAACAGATCCATAATTTTCCTTGATGCATGCAACTCCTAAATCTGCAAGCAATGGCTGTGCTTATCCCAGTGGAAGACTCATATCTTTGGAGTTTTTGTGTTTTATATCCATTTAAACACCTGTATCTCTGTTGCACATATACTTCTACTGAATTTATGTTATACTCAACACCTGACTGTAGGTTGGCTTACTGGAAAGGATTCTACGAAATAACATTATCATAAAAAATTAATAGCACTTTTGTTGTCCAGATCACCTGTATGATTCAAATAGTAATAAAACTTCACGATTTGTGATTTTAATGGCATTGCCCATCTTACCTTGATGGAAGGAGCCAACCCTGCTGTATTAGGGTTGAAAGAAAATGACCGATTCCTGGAGGATTCAGTGTTGGCTGAAAGTGAATGCTGACATTTTCTTCCTTCCTGAGGGGAAAGAAAGTTACATGTATAGAAACATGTATTTGTTGGAAGCTGGTAGGGAAACACACATTTGTCAAAGTATTCCAGAACAGAAAGAATCGGCAAGTCTGAAGCAATGTGCAAAACACTAAATAGAGACTTTCAACAGATTCCAAGATACATAACTGCATATAAAAGGCAGTCTTACCACCAGCTGCTTGATAATTTCTTCTCTCTCACTTAATTTGTCTTCCAGACAGTTTATAAGGTGTGTATCTTCTGACCTGGACTCCCACTTTCTTGACTTTTCTTCTAATTCTTTAAGTCTGTACCAAAGAAAATGCAGACTGGAAAAAAATTTCCTCAGATCAGGTACAAGAGATACCTGGGCTGTACTCTGGCCTAAATTCCAAATCTAAAATACAGGGGCATACTCAGGCCTTTCTGATAAAATATTCTTTTTTAAAAAAAAATGGGCATCTATAAATGATTTAAATAGAAGGATAGAATCTTGTGGAGTTCCAAAATAAATTGCCACCAAGGTTAATCCACAACACCTGTGGATAAAATCCAGCCTCTGGTGTGAAATACTAACAAGCTTGCACATCACATAGCTAGTCTAGTTTCCTTAAGAAAAAATTCTGCGTCAGAGTATCTATACATACCTATATTCATCTATTTGTTCTCTTTTCTGACCCAATAACTTTAGAATCCTCAAAAATATTCAATTCCTATAACTTTCATGAAGAGAAGCTTGGATACACATGCTGCTTTAATGAACCGCCTAAGTCAAAACTTGCAGTCTGAGTTCAGCTTTTCAAATTCCTTAATCAGGGAAAAAGATTCAAATGGGAATTACACATTCTTAGATATGGTGTGGAAACATACATCTGATTGACTCATGAGAACACAAATCATTGTTTCAATCAGCCAAGTTCATTAATTTTGCTGTTTGAGAAACTGAGTACTATGAAGTTCACCTGCCATAACCAGGACACATACTGAGAAATGTATTACAGAATACAAACCACCATTTTGTGGCTGGGGTTTTTTTTGTGTGTCGGTAAACATTTTTTGGAGGACCACCCCCCAACCTTATCATCTTAGAATTTAAATAAAAAGATAAATCTTAACATCTGAAAGGTTTGGGGCCTGCTTACATGCAAGGTCTCTGTTCTGGTTCTCTGCCGCACAGCTGGGGTGAGGGAAAAGGACAAGGGTATACAATCACAGGGGTTAATTCTAAGGGGCCTCTCCTGTACAATCTGAAGCACTACAACTTAACTCCACAGGGGGCTGCAAAGTGCATTTATTTGCATGAGTTAGTGAGGGCTATCCTGGGAAATTTTCAAGGGAGTGAGAATGATCAAGAGCTTCTTAACCTCAAAGATGCTGCTCTGCTGAACAAAATTAAGTACAAGATCATGGATCAAGGCCTCTGGTATCATCTGCAACAAAGATGATTTTACACTTCATAAAATTGCTAGATACTGCATGCAAGTTTTAAATTAGCATTGTATTAGCATTATGTATAGCATTACATATAGTGCTTTAGACTAAACAATATTCAGAATTTATTATAGTGTCTTTTTGGTTTGCAAAGGCAATACCTATACACTCGTATTTCAATCCTTACAATACTCTAGGTATGATTAATACAAAAATTATACATACTAAGAATCATAAATTCAAACAAAACTCATTGCCAGTACGAGCCACAGTTCATTTTAATTACTTACGATGTTTCTAACGAGAAAATCTTTGCTAGGAGATGTGCCTGAGTGCTGCTGAAATCAGATAATATGTTTTCAATTCCCTTCCGGTGATCTTGTTTCAGTATGTTCAGTTCTTTTTTATGCTTGATATTGAGGTCTTCTACCAGTAGCCTTTCACTGGTATTAAAATATGTCTGAATTATCATGTTTCAATACTAGTTTATTTTCATTGATCAAAGTACGCGGTTTTGAGATCTTTTATTGACTGCAAAGGCAGTTAACTGGGCACAGAGCTGGCTTCTCCCTACTGAGTCAATTTTGACATTTTGGTAGCAATCTGAGCAGAACCATCCTAACACCGAGGAAGAGGAAAATTTTTGAAAAGTACTTCACCTTTCAGGAAACAGAAGGTCTATTCCATATAGTGATGCTATTGATATTCTGTCTAGGGTTAGTTTGTGCATTAATCTTAATGATAAAACATGACAATAGGAACTCACTTGCATTAAGCAAAATTATGTTGAAATCTCTGGGATTTTAACATGAGGCTCTGATAATTTATTTTATCACCAAAATATTTACTATTGCATACTGTAATCCTAAAACTGTTTTTTAAAAAAAATAAAATTGAAAACTAAAAAAGCCTAACCATAACAATGCTTTCTAATACCAAATCTAAAAGCAATAGACATCTATTGAAGAATCACAGTTTGTTGTCTTTTGTTTGCTAATGCTTTGTTAAACCTTAGAGAAACATTTTCATCAACTCGATGGAGAGCCCATGCTCTATGGTTTACTGATTAAAATGGAGATGCTCAACTCAGCAGATTAAAAATTGTAATTCTCACAAAAGACATTCAGTTTACTTTTTTTTCCCCTACTTTTTTATATGTACTCCGAAATCTGTTTCATTTGTTTCTGAAAGGCTTCAGGAAAGGCCAAAAGGCCCATGAAAGGTTTCTGCCCTCGAAAGTAGAGCGCAGCCATGCAAGCGACTGGCATAAGATAGGAAGCAGAAGAATAAGGGTAAATAAGGGAGCAGAATCCCTGAAATAGATCTTGGGGTAGAATAAAAATTATCCTTCAGAATAGCCATTTTAGGAATTGTCCACTCTTCCCATAAAAAACCCTTTGCTCTCATCCTAATCCTTCTGCTTCCAGCAGATTACTGATTTCACTTACTTGGCAACCATAGAACTAGTAATTTTAAATAATTTGTTAAAAAATTTGTCACATGCAAATAACAATCCACTATCAGCTTTCAAATCAGAAAAAAACTATATGGCATAAGACAGAGTCAGTATTGTTAAAGTAAAATAGCACTTATGTATATGCACTCATCAACTTAACTATTTCCTTACACAAACTATTAGTCCTGCAAAAGCAAAACAAGAGCTGCAAGTTAATGTTCCGGGTCTTCCATGGGTTAATTTTAGAGCAGACTGTGGCAGGTGCCTGTGTCCATTTCAGCTCTCTGGTCCTACCTCCTGTTACCTGAAGGATTTCTGCTTATATAATTTCCATTAAAGCTTCCTTCCCAAATGCTTACTGTAGTAGAGCTACACCATTTATTCCCTGTAAAGAAAATCCTCCAGCCCTGTAGCCTTAGCATTTGAGGCCCTTTAGACCTCATCACTGACACGTGAATAATTTTTCTCTTCATGAACAGAGGCTCTAAATTCCTTCAAGGTAGCTGGAGGGCACTGATGAAACTCTCTGGTTTGCAGTTCTTTCTGTTGATCTTGCTTCAAAAGCTTGAAATGAAATTCACTTTGAAGTAACTCTCAAATGAGTGCAAGGGCAGAAAAAAGTTTCTCATTCTTTAAATATCTGCTGACTGGCAGACAGGAATGGAATTACTCTGACCACTCTAACAGTCTGCAGAGAGACATTCTATCCACTGAGTGCTTTTCCCTAGACTATATGGGCCATAATTTTAAAGATTCCTTTAAAGGCATACTTTTCAGAAATCCTTTTATATAAACAGCTTGTGCAGTTAGGGGCATACATTCTACCCTATTGCAAAAATGAATTGAAAGGTACCCACATACCAGATCCCTCTGCCAAGAGAACATGTTAAGTATGTTCATCCAGAAATTTCCAGGTATTCAAAACCATAAAAATGCAGTAGGCAGTGAACCCAGTCTTGTCTCCCATGTAAACTGCACCAGAGGAGGTTTAGGTTGGACATTAGGAAGAATTTCTTCACAGAAAGGGTGATTAGACATTGGAATGGACTGTCCAGGGAGGTGGTGGAGTCACCACCTGTAGAGGCACTTATTGTCACAATCTAGTTGACAAGGTGGTGTTTGGTCATAGGTTGGACTCAGTGATCTCAGAGGTCTTTTCTAACCTTATTGATTCTGTGACTCTGTAATTCTGCCTTTTTTCTGTACACGAATGGGAGGACTGCTTTTACTGCAATGTACCCTGTGTGCCAAGCCTGTGGCTGCACTAACAGATGTGATCCACCTTCTGGAAGACTACAAGTCATCTTGCCCTTCCTGTGCCCTGACAGCATCTGACAGCTCCAGGCTTCCATCAGCCCAGAGGTGCTGTCAGGGTCCACTGTCACTGCCCTTACTCCCCCAGTGCAAAGCTGACTGCTGCAGACAAAGCAAACTCTCATGGAGTATATACAGCATTCCCAAGTGTCCCCTTCAGAGTTAACATTGGTTTCAGCTACAGAGAGTATGTATAAAAATCTGATATTTATTCTCAGAGACTTCTCTGTTTTTTAATAGTTCTTGGGTGAGTTTAAGATTTGTTTATGTCTTCCAGTGACTTTCAAAGGCTAACATTATGCAGATTTTCTCAGGTCACTCCTTTGGGGATACATTAGACATTTTTCTGAGATATATAATGAGCAATTAGTTCAAATGCTTCTATTATGGCTGGAGGGAAATGTGAAATGAACTACTGTTTTTACAAAACTCCTAGCCTCTAAAATTAGTACTTTGGAAAGGAAAGATTCTGACATGCATTATGCTTAGAACACCTCTGATGCTAACATTATTATTGAATCTCTAGATAGCACTCTGAAGTTTGAATTTAAGGCAAACCTTCTGTGCTGTTTATCTCTATCCTGAAGCTGTGGAGCTTCTTGCTTCTGCGATTCCAGCTCAGCACTAAGTAGCTCCATTGTGTCCTTCAAAAGTAAATTCTCTTCCTTGAGTTCGGAAATTTCACTCTGACATTTTTCCAGTTCATCATGAAGAGATCTGATCTGGCTTTGGCTACTTCCTTCCTAAGAAAAAGGCCACATTCAGTTATTCACAGACTCTTATTTTTTTAATGTTAAGATCTTGCTAGAATTTTGTGCATTGAATTTTTGTGATCTGATTTATCAATTATATGTGCCATGCTGTGTGCAAGACAAAATTTGTGATCAAAACTTCTTGAATATATTTAGTCTCCATAGAATTTATTTTATTGTAACATTAATTTACTTCTGTTGTAGATTCTGATCTTTAAATGGAAAAAACCTCTGCCTGTAGGGGGAAAATGATAAACAACACCAACATTTAAAGTGAGAAATAAGGGAAAGAAGCACATTCAATTTCTGTAAGAGACTGTTTATTATCCCTAAAGAGAGAAATGTGACACTATTGCTTTCGCTAAACACAACATGGCAATGAAGTAGGAACTGGTCTCTTGCCTGTTGCTTCTTCAGGGTCCTCACACTCCTCAGCTCCATTTGTAGTTCTTCTATTTGTTTCTTCAGGTTAGTGCAAGATGTTTGTTGCTCAGAGAGTTCCATTCGTAGAGATCCTGGTAACAATCAGACAGACAATCATTTAGACAATCAGAAGTGAGCTGAATGGGGAAGGCAGACATAGGCAATGTAGATGAAAACATTAATACATTACATTTTACTTTGTTCCTCAACTCCTTCCCCATCAGGCATAACAGCCTCCTATTACTAGAGAGGTGACTCAGTCACACAATAGTAAGATGATATGGAGCTACAGGAACAAGGATTCCATGTCACAATCAGAGAGGTAATTCCATGGCAATTGTATTGCAGACTACACCACTGTCATTGCTTCTTCTAATCTTGAACTTTACTGGAGCACCCCTGAGCTTCCCTATTAAGTCCAGTGGAGTTTTATAAAGGATCATAAGAAGGACTGAAGAGAGCTCTGGTTGTGTTAGAGAAGTAAAACACTTATGTAAGCTCATCTGTCACATACTGCAACTTTTGTTTATGTTGGGTACAAGTTTTGGGATGGACCAAGTACAAAGAGAAAAGTTTTTCTCTCTCTCTCTGTTGTCTCCCTACAATTATTCTTGAATAAGAACAGAATCGGTCTATTGAACATACAAATTTTAGAGAGCAAGAAATCTTTCTAGCAAATTTGAATTTCTAAAAAAAAACCCCAAAACAAACAACCAAGAAGAGAATCCACTTTGTGCTTAGAATACTTTCAATTTATTCTATGTTAATTAAAAAATCTTTTATAGATGAGCTTTAAATAACATGAGATTAAACCTGGGGGTATTACATATCTTCTTAATGCAGTGTTCTGTTTAGTTCAGAACAATTTAGGGCACTTTCAAAACTGACTAAACAATAAATACATAGGGAGCAACTGATCTCCACTGCTAAACTCAACAGAACAGACTTGAACAACATATAATAATTCTTGTTATCGTACAAAAAAAAAGAGGAAATTCATACACACTAACTACATCTTTCCAATTTAATATACCTGATAATGCATACATGAATGTTGTACATGAGACCTTGCTCTCAGCAACATTCTGCTGCTGACAGTTGAGGGCCAGGCCAACAAAGAATATTAAGTCTGTATTGCTGAAATTTCAGAGTATGAAAAAGGAGATTCACAAAAACCTGAGTTCCCAGAAGATGGGAAAGAAAATGAATAGGATGAAAGTTGGTGCTTCTCAGCATACATTTAATCGAGCAGTAGGAACTGTGCATGACAAGAGACACTATACCTAGCAACAGGGTTTGCTGCTTCTGTATCTGCTCAAGTTCATCTTGTAATTCTTTCTTCGCTTTCTCTTCCAAGGTTTGTATTTCCAGCCTATGAGACTGATGCTGGATCTTGAAAGTTTCATTAAATTCCTTTTTCAAACGTTCTTCTGCTTCCTGTAAGCAAAAGTCCCCCCCCAAAACAAAGCAGTTGGAGTCTATTTATCAGCTTGTTGTTTTACTTGTAATGCCAGGATGAATCTGACCTTTCACTGTACAACTTTTATTTTTATCACCACTTTACAAGACATTTTATCAATGAAAGCATAAAAATGAGCCAAAGTTAATACTTAGGACTTAATATGTGCAAGACAAATTATCAAGATATCACCCCTTAGATTTGGTGTACATGATGAAATAATAACACTGATATCTTTGCACTATTTGACATTAGAAAGATGTTTTATTATTCAACATTCAAAGCCCCCAGATTTGACATGTTTGCCATTACTTATCACAGTGTATCAGACAAAGGCTTCTATCTTTCCTTGTATCATTCTTGGCTAAAACTTCCACTGTCATTAGAAGTACTGCTGTCACAGTGTAAATGATGGAGCAGTTGCCCTGCAGTGGCTCTGAAAGCAAAATTCTGTCCTCAGTTTCGTTCTTACCAACTCACTGCCTTCAGCTTGGATTTGTTTAAACTGGAATTTTATTCTGAATATATAAACAAGATATTAAATTCTTCTTAGGGTGGTTTTATTACCAATGTTTTATAAGGTTCTGTAAGCTGTGTGAATCAACAGGGACATCTGAACTCCATGTCACAATGACATTTACATTTTAAAATTGATTTTTTTCTCAAACAGCAACAGTCTTTAGATCCTTAGTATATTGTATTAACATTTTGTTGCTGAAATAAATCAAATTGAACCTTTAAAAGCTTTGTTTATCCACTTGCTGAATTGATTTCTTGAAAGTATATAAGGCAATACACATCATTATACATGTCTATTATGCTTTTGAAGTATTTATGTGCAAATTAATAATGAACAAAAATAATAAAACTGAGTACTATTATTACTATACTTAGGAATTCCTTTGTATTTCTGAAGCAAGAGCACAGATAAAGGTGCTTGTATTCATTACAGCCTAACTGTAGGGTATTTTATTTTATGAAGCATTAGTTCTTACTGTGGCCTAAGTTAAAAAGTTACAACTATTTAAAAAAAACCAAACAAATAACCTAGTCTGATGATGATGAGGTTTCAAAATCACAGAATAATTCATTATGTGCAACAATGGCAACCTATCATTAAGCTAACTGAAGATAACTGAGTTTTAATAAGCAGCTCCCATTAAAATTGTTTATCCCATAAATATATATATATATATATATTTACATTTGTATATAGTAAACTGACCTTTAGTTCCTGATTTTTGCTTTTCTCCAACATTTTTAAGACTTTTTGATGTGATGCCTCCAACTGTAGTTTTACATTTTGGCTTTCTTTAATGGTGTTTTGAAGATCCTGCAAAAGCTTCTCTTTTTCTTTGTTGGACTGCAGATTATGTTTCTTCAGTGACTCCTTGAAATTGTTTGCTTGTTGGTCTAATATTTGCTTCAGCTGAGCTACCTTCCAGAAAAGTAAGTCAGCAGAATAAGATTAATGGCTGCATTCACAAGGGAGAGGAATTACGTAAAGTTGAACATATTTTATGTACTCCATGACAAAATAGATGGTCATTTTGTGCAGGGAGCTCTTTTTTTCAAAGAAGAATAACAGCCCTTTTGTATATCCTGTTTTTTGTTCATCAAGTATTTTTTAAAAATTATTTCTTTTCAAATCACCTCCACTTCAGACATGCAATCCGTAGCTCAACTTGCACAATTATTATGTCATGAACCTGGAGGCAGCCCTTAGGCTGTGCTTATTGCTATTCTGGAGATGGAACGCTGCAGAATCCATTTCTATAAAGCAGTAGATTAGAACCAGTGGAAACAAGAATTCTGCACATCAAGCCTCAGATTTATCTTTTCCACCCTCTTAATTACTAAACACAGCAGATATGTGTAATGGTTGACAGAAGAGTAACAAAAAAATACCCATCTGTTAGAATAAGTTAATGGGGTTTGTTTTGGTGGGGAAGGAAGGAGGAGCCTGTTGTCTTTTCTAGTAGGTAACTTCTTTCAACTTTCAGCAAAAATTTGTATTTGCCATACCAAATACCATAGCTGTGAAAAACTGCCCTCTGCATAGAAACATGCATTCTTAATAAGGCCAATTAGTGGTTTTGCTGCTGAATCTGAGTTCCAAGTCATACTTTTTGCTTCCTGCAATACCCTTATGTCTCTTGCCTTTTCTTTTGGGGAACATGTGAAAGAGGATGGCCGGTTTTTCATGTTTATATACTTGTACTTTTTGGCCTAATCAGAATATGAAAGGAAGTAACTGGCATCCTTATGATTTCATGTGACATCATTGAAATGATGTCATCCACATCTGCAATTTGGATACAGTAGGGATTATAACCCATGCCTGTGTCTTGTTCTTACCTCTACACTAATACATGTTCTTTTTCTCTTCAGTGTTGCCCTAATTTGTTTCCATGATACTGTAGACAGACTGTTAGCTGAAGAAGCACTGTAGCTTTAGTTAGATAAATATTTGTTTGTTGGTCCCTTTTGATGCAGCACCACAAAAGCTATATGAAGATTTACTAAATGGGCTAAGGTGTCTCTCTCATTCCATAGTTTATTCACATTGCACGTTCCAGTACATTTTGAGTTACACAGGAGGAAAGAAGGTATGATATGCAAAGACCTGACTTCTTGTTAACTACCTGGGCACAGTAAGCACTGTGCTGTCCAAATGGAGATACTGGTGAACTATGCCAGATCTCTCCAAATCACAGTAAACCTCTCTGATGGTGAACTCCTGCTAGATCATGGCACTGTTCTTTCTCACACTTGTTGAGCATGCTGGCTCCTCTCCTTCAAATGATGTGTTTTCTCCTTTCCTTCTCCTGAGGCCCTTTTCCGTTCCCAGATGGATCACAACCCTTACTCAAGCACTCTCTAAGCCTCTACTATTCTCGTAGGTTTCCAGCACAGAACTGTGCTCTGAAGGCTCAAAATGCTGCAAACCACAAAGCTTGAATCAGTTCCCAGGGTTTCAACTGCTTTTGGAGAAAGGACATTCTGTACTTCCAACTACATTGTCCCTTGACTTGTATTCACTTCTAGTCCTGATTTCTGCTTTTATTGTTTCTTGGCATCTGCTCCGTTCCCTCTAGAATTTGTACAAGTCTTTATGTCCCAGAAATGAATCCTAATAATAAAGAAGGAAAATTAATTTGAACACTTTTTCTTTTGAGCTTAGAAAGAATTATTTCTACTTATGTCCTATTTTAATGGGTTTTTTCTACGCTGCAACTATGTAGGCTCCCAAAAACATTGTAGAAGCTTGTTGTATTTGGTCTGTTGGTAGCTTATAATATTGAGTAAAAAGTTTGAATTTCCAGACTATCAGATGAAGATGATTTCTTTCTGTGTAAGCACTATTAATTTGAAACACAAATGTTTATGAACTTCATATGCTTTGGAGATAGCTCAAAACCTATTACTTGAACAGACACATATATCATGAGAACAACATAACTTCCTTTACTAAATCTGGATTCTACACCTCTGTGAGCAGCTATAAAAATGAATTATTATTTCATTTTTTATTAGAACTGCTATTCCTATACCCAAGCCAATATACTGTGTTCCTTCCATTTGCATAACAGTTTGTTCTTCACTGAAAATCCACACAGCAAGTTCTTTTTTTCCAGTTAATTGGTAGTGGCCATTACTGATCATCACTGATCTTGTACTTCAGTTTCCCTCTGAACCCTTTCCAACAGCTTGCCCATAAAGGGCCAAATTACTATGGATTTCCTTTACCAGATGGGATAGTGTGTTATGTTTGAATTTCAAAGTTCCTCAGCTTTATTACTGATGTTTCACATGTTCTGAGATCTATAGCAATATTTGTAACTTAGACATGACAGAAATCTGAAAAGAGAAACAAACTTTGTTAAAAACCTCTTTAGCAAATCTACCAGTTTGGGTAGTTGACTGCCTTCTACTTGGTGGCCAAACCAAACCATCAGTAAAACTTCTGGTCAAATATTCCAAGGGAGACATTTTTAAATGTACACATTAAATGGAAAACTTAACATTTTTCCTCAAAAATGAATTCAGTGTTTTTAAAAGTTAAATTATTATAAAATTTGAAAGAAAAAAATTGCTTTATTCACAGAACACAGGGAAAGAAGAGGTAGCAGTGATGATTTTGTTTTGTTTGTGTAAGAAAGGAAGCACAGAGGCACAGAAAAAAAGAAGAGAACAAGAGTACATGCATGTGCATATGAAGGTAATTGGGACACTTACCCAATTGATGAAGGCCTAAGGTGTCCAAAGACAACTTTGTATACAAGTGAAAAAATGGCAACAGGTGACACTGTAGCTCACCCTATTTTATCTTTTAACCCTGTGACAAGGGGACTCTAAATAAGTGAGAAAGCTGACAGAAGAAAACCAAACAAACAAAGAAACAAACCAAAACAAGCCCAGATCTCACAAATCATGGGAATGCAAGGTTGGTAGATAAGAAGAAAATAGACATTCCTTCCTCCAGTGTTTTGCTAATAAAGTTCTTTCTTTATTTTGTTCTGAGTGCTGGAAAGCACTTCTTAAACAACTTCAAACCAACATGGTATGTTTGAATTTCACTGAAGCTATCCAACCAAATTGATTTATTTAATTTGAAAGAGTATGTAGCTTCAGCTGCCTCCACTCTGAGTTTCAGTTAACCAGTCAACCAGGTGCTTCTTGGCTTCTTCTGTTGTGTCATCCAATTAAACACACAAAAAATATTTGTCTGAACAAGCTAGCAAAGAATAATTGCCAAATACTATTCTTTATGAAAAACATTATTGTCTTTACTGAGTCTGTGTGATGGGATCTGTCTGTGGCCTGGATACACTCCAAGAACAGGCAGATGCCAGAGCCACTTGCAAACCATCTTTTTGTTTCAGAATTGCAACAATTATATACTTTTTTTTTAATATGTGGTAAATTATAAGATTTAATCAAAAGGGGCACTTTGGCTTCTAGTTACAGGTAAAAAATTTACTTTGTCTTCACACCTCTTGAACTCAGGCCAGCGTTTTCCAATATAAAGAATGGAAACATTGAAGTTTTTCAGTACTTCAGGTCCTTATAAAATTAATCTTTGATGTGAAACACTTAATGCTGTAGAGTCGCCCCTATCAGCTGATGAAGTATGCATTAGTGTTATTACACTCAAGTATGCATTTTTTTCTTTGCTTCCTTAAAGTAAATTGAGTAAAACGAATGTGCCAGAGAAGTAGGCTGTATATTTTCTAAGGAAAAAATTGGAAACAGGAAAAATGTCACTCAGAATACTTCTTAAGCAAATGACACAGTCTTCTCAGCAGGAGGATGAAAAGAGGCAAATATAAATTTCGTCTGCAGTCACAACGTTATAAACCTTCCAGACTCTTCACAAACAATTATTGGCTCAAAGCACTTCTAACATGAAATAAAAGATCATGCTAACTAGAAATAGGCTAAGCAGTAAATTGGTAGCAAAGAGAACACCATGTATGTAGTAAGAAATCAGATGGAAAAGTAGTTTTCAAAACATTGTTTTTCAGTGATGAAGGGAAAACCCCCTACAAAAATGTATCAGGCATAGAAACACATTCTCATGAAGCCTGCTACTTCTAAATTAGAGGTAAGAAACAAACATTTCCATCCCATCAGGTTTCCTCCTCCTGTCTTTCAATTAAAAGGGCTTTCAAATCCACCAGTGGAAATCCTTCTCTGGAATGTTTTGCAGTGCCCAAGTATTTTATTGTGCTTCATTAATTCAAAACAGACAGCCAGACCCTCAATTTGTTTAAATTGGTAAAGCAACATTTAAGCCAATGAAACTATGCCAACTCACATCAGTTCAGAATCTATTTGGATAATTTTATTATTAACAAACCAGCAACACTGTGGGATTTTGTGTTTTATAATGTCTTTCTGCTGCAAAACAAAACTTCTTGAAAAAACTGCACTTCTAATACCATTACTGAGTCAATTTTATCCACAAGAATTGCATAAAGTGATCTTGAAGATGCAAACAATACAGCATAAAATTAAGGCAACAGTATCTTTTTAGGCTCTGCTGAACTCATTTAAAATTTCAGGGTTATGTTTGCTTTTGACCTTTCTTACCACAGCTGATTTTGCCTCCCTTTGTCTTCCAAGTAAAGAAAAAAATGACCAACTATTACTAAAAGATGACTGATGAGTTTTGAAATATTTCAAAAGTCTTTCAAGTTTCATTATTTTCTAACCTTAATTACTGTCTTTCTCCTGAGAAGGATGGCTAAAATCTTTTGAAGAAGTACTTCTCAGATTTTGATAGTCTGTGGATAAAAACACTTGGCAAGTATAAGGCTTTGAGTGCCATCACAATTAGCTCCCCTGTTTGACTTCTACTTTGACTACTGTGCTTGCAAGCACAGTTTCTCAATGCATTTCTAGGTGATGGATTTATATAAAGACTTTAAATTGTCTTTTGATGTAGCATAGAAAAGCCACTGCAACTGAGAATTTGTTCATAGTCAAAATAAGGCCCCCAAATGCTACAGGATTTCATTCCTACTATGATGCTATCACATCATAACAGTAATATGGTATAAGAAGTAACAATAAAACAAAGAAATTGTATTTTACTGGGGTTTTTAGGCTTTTTTTCACAGTTACTTCAATTAAGTTCTCAGGTTACAGCTTTCCTAAACAGCCTTCCATTGTTCCTAAACTTGTGGCAATTCCTGACCAGATGGAAGGCTGTGAACACACTCTACTATTTGGTGGTACCCCCAAGATCCATCAAAACTCTGGGCATTGCTGTGTTAGCATTGTTCAAAGCTGTATATGAAAAGGTGATGTCTGCACTTCCATTTTATGTATCTTCTAATTCCAGAATAGAAGCACAGAATCACAGAATATCCTGAGTTGGAAGGGACCCACAAGGATTATCCAACTTCTGACTCTGCACAGGACCATCCCCAAGAGTCACACCATGTGCCCGAGAGTGCTGTCCAAATGCTTCTTGGACTCTGTCAGTTCAAGGCTTGGTGCTGTGACCACTTCCCTGGGGAGTCTGTTCCAGTGTCCAACCACCCTCTAGGGGAAGAACCTCTTTCTAATATCCAACCTAAACCTCCCCTGACACAACTTCAGGCCATTCCCTTGGGTCCTGTCACCGGTCACCACAGAGAAGAGATCAGTGCCTGCCCCTCCTCTTCCCCTCATGAGGAAGTTGTAACTGCAGTGAGGTCTCCCCTCAGTCTCTTCTTCTCCAGGCTGAACAGACCAAGTGACCTCAGCTACTCCTCATACAGCTTTCCCTCAAGGCCCTTCACCATCTTTGTGGCCTTCCTTTGGATGCTCTCTAAGAGTTTTATATCTTTCCTATATTGTGGTGCCAAGACCCTTTAGCACATATTGAAGAGATCCTGTAGTGCAAAAGCAAGGATCTGGAGGGCCTCAGAGAATTAGCATTCAACCCACACAGGATCTCCCATTCTTCCTTCCAAAGGACCAAACAGATGTGAATCTGATTTCTTTATCCAGAAAAATCTCATTAATACAGAAATACTGCCACTTTGAAGTGCAACACCAGAGAGAAGAAATTAACATGCTTCTGCCTACTCTGCATAGTGCTCTAGCTATGTCTGCCCAACCAAAAATGGGTCTTATGCAGCCAAGGAAGCTATTTTTAGATCTGAAATTGTATCCAGGTTAGAACTGGATTAGTAACAGCACATTGCCTAACCTTTGAGGCGGAAGCTCTGGGCTGAGGCATTGCAAAGGTTCCCAGCTGGGAATCATGCCCTCAGTGAAACATAATGTTGTGTAGTAAACGGTTCTTTCTTGGCTGTGAATATTCATGTGCTTATAGCAGGAAACTATTACAAGCTGAAATTACTTCCCTTCCTTGCAGTACTGCCAAGTAATTCGTTCAGAAAGTAACTTTTGGAGTATCAAGAAAAATGTAAAATTTCTCTTCAGAGGGAGCATTTCCTCTTTTTTGGGACCACTGTTAGGTTCTAAGAAACAATAAAATGTTTCTTAGTGCATCTGTTTATATGTAACATGGCACTGTGAACATAACACATATGTACTATTTTATATTATTTATTTATGTTTATATTTATAGTGGCAATAATTTCCTACCGCTCCTTGCTAATTTACCATGATCTTATGATACGAGAGGATGAGCACTTAGATAACACAAGTTTCTTTCATATTTTTCTGTCCTGAACACATGACATCAAGAAAAGTAATTTGATGACTCACTGCCTCACTTTTTTTATCTGCAAAACCTGAAGAATAATGGCTTCATGTCACAAAGCTTTTGATTTCTTTGAGACCTTTCAGTGGAATGCACCACCTGCATGAATATACACAATACTGTGAGATCATACAGTCTGCCAGTACTCCTCCCTTCCATCTCCTTCCCTCACACTTCAGATAAGTGTAAACTTTCATGCATTACCCAGGGATGCCAGAATATTGTGGTAAGTTTTCATCTTTGAATAGACTATGATGTTTGTTCAGAAAAAATGTGTATTTAAGAGAATATGAAAATTAATAAAGACAACTGCTTTCTGAGAACCCATGTTTTGCAATAAGTGCGTAGAAGTCACTGCAGATAGGTCAGCAGAGGTTGGATTGACCTGAAATTCTCTCAGACTAGAACCTGTAGAAAACAGTGGCATGCAGAAACATGTAATGAAACCCAAAAATGTGATTTAGCCAGAACTTTCAGAACATTAGGAACTACACTTAAATTCTGTATGTTTAAGGCAGGGAAATGGAGTCAGAATGCCAGTGTTTGATAGCAGAATGTACAAATCTGTTTTATGGGAGAAGTGAAAGAGAAAAGGCCATGCTGCACTCAGGACCTGTAGAGCTAGTATGGGAGAGCTAGATGGGAGAAAAAGCAGGTGTTACATATACCAAACGAGCACAACACTTGCCTCAATTGCTGGAACAGGGACATCAAACAGTAGTGATGGCATGTGGGAAACTGGAAACAGGCAATAGAGGGAGAACATCAACTTGCTTACCCCGTGATGAGCCTATCTGTCATTTCTCTGTCTTCAAAAACTAAACTAGAGCTTATTATGGCTACTCAGAGTCTACAAATATCAGCTGAGGAAGATCTAGCTCTTGAGCTTTTGTGGAGAGGTTGCTACGCAAACTCCCACTGAACTTGCTGGTAGTGAAACTGGTTAAAATCAGTCAATATATAAAGCAATACAAATTATAGACAGCCACTTAGAACACCAGTGGCTACCTGTAATTCAGTAGTTCCACAATGTGACCTACCTAATTCTCACGACTCACTACTTTTTCTTGAGCTAGACTGAAGAAATTTTGTGTGTTTGGGAATATTCTCATTTTGCTTAATAAAACCTTGGAGCGTCAAAACCTGCATTAGCAGGTAAAGAAAAAAAAAAAGTATGGCAAATTCTCATGATGGAAACATTTCCATTTACCCATGATCTCCAAGAATGGACAATCACAAATAATTCCATTCTTTTTCTGAAAAAGGTCCCAAATGCAATTTTATACTGGGGGTAGAAAAATACATGCAGCACTGAGCATCATCAGAACTTTTCACCAAGGCACTAATTTCAGTGTTGTTAAAGCAGTTGTTTTGTAGTTTACCCATGAGATAAAAGTATCAAAATGTTCAGGGGCAAAAACTTCACATGATCACATTGAAGAAAGGGAAATATCCTGTACATAACATTTTAAAGCAGACAGCGTTTGCCAAAAAGAACTGAACAACAAAAAAGGGGAACACTTGAGGGGAAGAAAATATACCTTCACAGCTTTCAGAAATTTTTAAGGTGCACTGCTTGTCTGGGTAAATAATTACCTTGCAGGTGTTCTGGTTTTGTTTTGGCATAAAATTTTTTGGCCAATCTGTAAGGGCTTTTCAAATAATGACTCTTACCTCTAAAAATATTTTGGCAGATGTAGTAATCTGGAAAATTTGTATGACTTGGCCTGCAACTGACTATACATTACAGATGTTACAGGTAGACAATCTAATAACAGAGCTCATTTATTTCCAGATTAATCCATGTCCCCAGATTTGTGCTACGACTTAGGTGTAGTCAGAGAGGGGAACAACGGATAAGCCACGACACCCTCAAACCTACTTTGGGGTCACCATGCTTTCCCCATTTCATTCTTGACCTTCAGAACACAGAGGGAGGCATACCTAACTACTACTACAGACTAAATTACTGCACGTTCCAATCTCCTTCAGTTAGCACCCTTACCAATAAGCAGGCAGAACACAAACAACAATCTGTTTGATATTTTACCATTCAATTTTCTTGCAGGCAAGCAAACAAGGAGGCCTTCCTAGATCTCTAAGCATTAAAAAAACCCCAGAAAGTCAACAAGAGCTGTAAGGAAGATTCTAATCTCACTTAGTACTGTAAACAAACAGTCAGTCACTATGCAACCCTGATATAGCCAAACTCCTCACCAGAAGCCTCAATATATCTCCAAAGAGTGATATATGAAATTTATCAAAATAAATAGGCTTGTCAAAATCCTCATAGATGTTTAGAAGTAGTAATTTCTGTTATTTCTATCTGGAGTCCTTTCATGTTTTCTTGAATGAAAGTCACAACAAATACTATTAATATCTAATCCAGAATCTCTCAGATGGGATGAAAAATGAAGACCCCTTTTATTACTGGGTTACCTTTATGCTCAGTTTACCTCAAGTGAAGAGTTTTGAAGTTTCCCAGTTAGCACTTCTTTCTCTTTCTCTAGTTGCTTTAGTTCAGACTCTGATTTTCTTTGAAATTCATCTAGCTGTGTCTGAAGCTCCTAAGATTAAAAAAAAAAAAGAAAGAAAAGAAAAGAAAGAAGCGACGAGACAAAAGCATGCAATAGGTGGGACAAAATATGCAGCAGAAAAAGAAAGAACAAATTTCTGCTACATTAGCCTAGATAACAGAGCAGTTTACACAATAATACACACTACTGTTTTTGAATGTCACTTATACATTATTCAATTTAAAAAAGTATTAACAGTTTGGTTTTGTTCTTTCTAACACTAGCATGCAACAATACAGTTCACATAATCTTAATCTACTGAAAGCTTCCCCATGGTGGAAAACTGTACAGCATGAAGAGTCAGATTGTTTTGCCTCAAGTGGTGTTAGTGTTCAAAAATAATTTAGTATGCAAGAGTCATCCACAAGATCTGAAAAAACATAAATATACCTTGTCCATATAAATACTGAGATGAGTAACTAATGGGCAATTAATGGAAAAGATAATCAAAGGAAGCTGATAGTATCCATAAAGAAAATCACAGTGAGGAAATAAAAATAAATAAAAATAAAATAAAATAAAATAAAATAAAATAAATAAGAAAAAGAACTGAGGACTATATTCCACCTCATTGCTGGAAATAGTTGAAAAATTAGTGACAACCCCAGTTGCAAGACAGTGACCAAAAGCTTGTATCAATTGTTCGCAGCAAGTGTAAGCAATTGTTTATTGTGGAAAGACAGAATGTGCAACTTCTAGAAACTTCCTGAAATGATACACATTACAAGGTTATTAGTGCACTTGCTCTTCCTATTTGTGTCAGTGTCTTGACTCAAAAAATACTCTGTAACTTCAGACACCACAAATGGAGGAAACAGAGAAAAAAATAGCAATTTAACACCTCTCCCGTCCTGTACAGCCCCTTCTCACACATCCCACTCTGTTTAAAACTTGAGTAGCAATTAAAGGATGGAATTAAACAGTTGTATGAATACTGCAAGGGAGAAATTAACTGTAGTTTTGCCTGCATAACAAGAAGAGCATATAACAGTCATTTTGATTAAAACCAGAAGATCAGGTGCAACATTCCCACTACAGCTCTGCCAATTTACTTTCTTATCTGCATCTTAATTTTTCTATCTGGAAAATAGATATAATACTTCTCAAACAGCTTTTACAGACCTTAGTTGAATCAGAGGATATAAATAGTATTAATAATGAAAAATATTGTAATTGTAATTAAGTTTTACTAACAGAAGATTTTTCTAATTTAATTAATATGAACCTCTAAGAAGAGATGATTACAAGCAACAGTATTTATTGCCTATAACCAATAAATGTCTACTACTATGCCTTTTTTATAAAGTATGAATGTTTGATATTCAAATTTGATTTGACTCACATGAAGAGCTTCAGCCTGGCATAATTTTAACTATACCTGTACAAATTTATAATAGGAAGAATATACTATAAAAAAGGCAAAATCATTTTCATGATGTAACTGTGCACCTTGAAGCACTGCATTTTCACTTAGTGATCAAACATGAGCTCTTTCACAAGCAGATAAAATAATTTGCTCACAAGGGTTCCATTTTGAGAAATGAGATTGCATAAATGTATAAACTTCAACAATGTCAAGGAAATTAATTCTTCTGATGAGCACTAAATACAGTTCCTAGTGTCCAAACTCAGGAAGGTGCTATGAAGCTCAACATTTAGTGATGGCAGCTGCGTGCTTTTTATGACTTCACAACTTGACAGCAATTGGTTTGATTATTCTCAAGTCAATGCTGAACTCAGAATGTTATAGCAGTCTTAACCACAAAAAATGGGTAGAAGTACATTTTTAGCACCAAGAAGGGTCTAAAGGACTACTTGACTGGTAGTCTGATTGTCCAGTTCTAGAAACTGCTCCAATTAATCTTTCTTCTGCCTAGAAGATGTCTGACAAACCCACAAGTACCTTAGGAATCAGAAACTAAATTCCTTCTTAGTTTATGCCCAAATTTTGCAAACCACTTGGACATGCACTGAGCTGTAAGCTTCTCTAAGCAGTAAAGCACATGCTTAAAGCCAAACACGTTTCAAGGTTCTCCTCTGTTTGAATAGATTTCAGCTCACATTTAGGCTGCTGCTGCATAGAAACATTAGAAACTGCAAATTTCCTAAAGCCCAAGGATTCAGTCACAAGCAGCAGTTCTCATGAAAGTGAAACTCTTTGAGAAATCTCTTAAGCCAATCGCTGCTAATGCATATCAACAAGAATTACAGCCCAGCCACTTAAAACACATTCAAAAAAGGCATTGCTCAGGTAAGCTGCCTGGATCTGTGAGAAGATTAGCATTCTTTCTGACTAAAGTTAAATAAGGACACTATATATATATGCATATATGTGTGTGTGTGTGCGCATGTATTTGTTTGTAAATAGTTGTAATTTCATTGGTAACACGTGCACTCAAATTTACCAGCTCTTTGCAGAATTAGATCTTCTGCCTAAACAATGCAAAATTTTGATTAAATCAATTTATTATTTCACAACAGTGAAAATTTAAGTCAGAAATTAGAATAACACCCACAATACATTTTTCTCCAGGTGGGTTCTTATATAAAGCACTCCAAATGCCATATGCAAAGCATGCAAGGATAAGTGTTGCTAAGAAGGCCGTTTATCACATGAAGGATAGATTCACCTTCCTGTCGTTGGAGCTTTTCACAGAAATGCATGTGTGACCTTTTTTTTTCCTTTTTTTTTTTTTTTTTTCAGTAAGACCATAGCAAGAAAATTCTGGCATTTTATGTTAATTCAAAGTGCCCACAGTGAGCATAATTCAGATGATGTTGCTGTGACCAGTAAGATTAAAACCAGATGAATTAAAGCATCTATAAATAAAATAACATTCCTACTTTCTGCATTTTTTTCTTTCAGATTCTATGAAGTTTTAGACTGGCCTGATTTCCTTTGTATCCTTCATTGCAAGATCTACCAGCCTTTTTAACAGCTTTTCCTTCAGACAAGCCTTTTCCTTATGGGACTGATGCTTGACTTTACAAAGACAGTTCTCTCTTATATTCATACCCTCTTTGTAAATAGCTACAGTTTCCATAGTCTATTTTGTAGTGAATATCCTATTTAGGTGGAAATATTCCATTGAAAAATACTGACTTTATTTTACTTAGCAATATAGAACTGCACTGATTCAGAATGATAAGCCTCCTCTGTAGTCTAGGAATGATTTGGGGTTTTTTGGTGTTCTAGTTTGAGCTTGGCCGTGTAACTCACTTCCAACTATGCAGGCTTCCTCAAGAACAACCTTAGTCCTGTGGAAAAGTACAGTAGACAATTTGTTTTTTCTTATGTCTCTGAGGCCAGGTCTAGGTAGCATAACAGTAGTTTTAGAGAACTAAAAAATATAGAAAAGATTCAGGGCTGAACAATTGCTCAATGCTGAACATTGTACAGAGGGAACTCTCAGGATATACACATTCCTCATTGCACTGAGTTTATTCCTGGTACTATTTCTGCATTGCTTTTCAGAATAACTGTTTTCTATATTTAAAAATAAATACATCAGTATTCCAACTTGACCTCAACAGAGAAAGTCTGCCTTGGACATTGTTCTCTTCAAGGTTTTGGTTACAGCAGCAGTTGAACACTCAGCCCTCAGAGATGTCCAAAGTTTCTTTGCTGCCTTTGCAGCAACTTCATGTTATGAATATGAGTCACTGTTCCACTGAATGAGCTCAGAGATCTGGGAATCTTACAGGATTGACTACTGTATAATAATCCCAAAGCCATTAATTTTAAAAGAAAAATCACACTGATTTCAGTACTTTTGGTATGCCATGACTTTGAATATTTGAGAGCAAAACACCTGTTAAAACTCCTGCACATCTTCAGAGATGCTCTTTTTCTGACTCTGTTTGGGACAAGTCATTTGCTGCAGCTGTGTTATTTGATGTTTCAGTTCATCTAATGTATTAACAGCTTTGCTATGGGAATTCAACATAGTTTCCATATCTTCTGTGGTATCAAAATTTACATTTCAAATAGCATAAATAACTTGCAGAATTTCCAATATAAGTGACTACTAACAGGGAAAATACTTCAGAATGACATTAATGAGCATCTCACCTGCTTTATGCAGAATTTCCTTTTCTTGATGTGTATTTCTGCCTTTGACTACACTTAGATCTTCTTCCACTTTTTTCACTATACCTTTGATCCCAGAATTTCTTGCTGTGTTCACTTAAGCTACACTTCCAAATCCTGAAATATGCATGACATTACTTTCACATTCATTACATATGTCCTTTTCTTGTCATAAAAAGTAAATGGTCATTTTCTCTGTTGGTGTAGCTCCATGACATAAATCTTTCACCTAGAGAGCTGGTTTAAATGCATTTTTGGCTCTTCCATACCCTTCAACTGCCTCTGCTGCCAGAATATTTGTAATGTGGAGCCATTACCTCCCATGTAGTAAAAATCATTGTAAAGTGAACACTCATCAAGAGTTACCATCTAAAAGATGTCTGAGATTATCCTAAACTTGAAAAAGGTTATACTTGCAGTAATTTCATGACAATTTATGCTAAAAGTTATTGTATATTAGTTTGGGGACTTTTTCAGTTGCTGGAGTACAACAGTTTGTAACATACTCAATGATGTCTAAACTCTGAAAAAATTGGCTCCATAACTAAAGGCAAAAATTTGAACCATATTTAATGTTCTATTTCTAGAAATTCTAGTTTCAGTCTTCAGATGTGTAGCATAATACTGCAATACTCAGTTAAAATTACAGGTTAAAACTAAGTGGTTAAAACTAACTTATGGCTTAAAACTAACTCATATTTGACACTCTCTGTAGCTCAGAACTTCAAGGTAAGCTTGTTCTTTTTACCTCTGGCATATGCCAAAATTCTTCCAAAACTAAACTGAACAGCTCAGACTTAATGACTTGTCATCCTTTGCATTCTCTCTTCTGCAGTAATAACAATAACTGTGCACTAACGTGATTCTTTTCATCTCTGGGCATACACTAAGGAGAAAACAGAAAATTCATCTTGCTTAAACAACAGTCCTTTCGCCTTATAATAGCTTTTCCTGCTAGTATTTACCAATGCTCAGAGGTATTACAGATTAAAAACATGTTTCTATTTCACAGTCTGTCACTGTCCATATGAGTCAAAAAAAATATAGTTTAATGGTGGTATAAGAAATATTCAACTTAGAAGGAGAAACTTCTACTTTTTTATTTAAACTGTAAGGAAACAGAAAATAACATCATGTCTCATGCCCTTTTTCCAGATTTATCCTAGTCTGAGGCTATCTCTTCACAGATTCAAGGCAATATGCTCCAGTGGTATGTAAATCGGCCTCATTCCACAGACTCTGAGGATCTGAAATGTATGAGTTGAGCATATGTCCTTCAGAAAATACTTCAGTTTTATCCAGCTGAAACTGAATTTAGAAAATAAATTGCTAATGACACCACCTTCTTATTTCCATTTCCTATCATATTTTACATTATTTATTTCTAAACGACTACTTTTATTATGCAATGAATCAGGAGTAAACCACGTGCATAAATTTTCATGTGTCCATTCTTCATGTTTCCTGGATGCTATTTCAAGTACCCACCAAAAACAAACCAAACCAAACCAAACCAAACCAAACCAAACCAAACCAAAAAAAACCCACAAAAAAACAGGATCTTACTTTCCCTCTTCCCCTCTATCACTTCTAACTTTTCTGAGCCAGGACACTTTTTGTTATTGAAACAGATATTACTGATTTCTCTGACTCTATTTTAAAAAATGGCTTATCTGCATCTCTGTCATTCATTATATCATCTCCACTTTTCTGTAGAAGACAGAGGTTGTTCTTCTACAGATCTACACGCTGAGAGAATGAAATCTGAATAATGTTGGGGAAGGTTTATTCGTCCTCTGATCTTGCAAAACAAAAAGGCAGTGACTCTACTGAAGGTTGAACTCCCTCAAAGATCATCCTCGAAGAAGAATCCCAGGACTCTGCACCATCAGCAAAATGATACCAACTAACAAGATGTGAGGGCAGATGGTGAAAACAATTAAGAGCTGTCTTGGAAGAACATAGCTGACTGGGCTGACCCTGCTCTCTACAGAATTCCAGGAATCTCTTGCTCTGAAAGAAATAAACCTTTCCCACTGGGGAACAATTCTTGTTATTCTGTAATATTCCAAGTCTAGACCTTCACGGTGTTTTCTTATCTAATATGCAGGACTGTTGTCATAGGGGTGAGGGCAGGTCTGGTAGGTGAGTTTACGTGATGTGAAGGAGCAACAGCATTAGAAGGAAGTTGAACCATTGAGCACAGAGCATGGCTGGATGCTTCAACTTCAGCTCAGCTCATCAGTGCACTCTGATCTTATGTACCAAATGCAGCTGGCTGGCAGACTGCCCATGACAAGCCAGCCTCTCAAACTGCATCTGACACATGATGCAATTAACCAGAAAGGAGCTGCAGAGCTGTGCTGCAAATGTGTGAGATACACAGCAGTGAGGGTAGACAGGCAAAGCGTGAGGTGAGAACTAGTGGTGAAGGTCTCACGGCTCAGCACATAAACCTTCATGGGTGTAAAGGACACTTCATTAAATAGTACTTGGTAAAAGCCAATGCTGCAAGAGCCATACAAGGCACTTGATTCCCAACCTGCCAGCTCGGGTCTCTTATCTAATCCTGTTCATATCCATGCACTGAGCTATTGGCATCCAGAAGGGAAAAGGAGAATGTACTCTGTAAACACTCATGGCTAGGAGTAGTGCTTGCTTGCTATTCTTTTCTCATTTCTGAGCAGGAAAGGTAAAATTCTGTTCAGCCAACACTAGACTTTGTATTCCCTGAGGGAGGAGTGAGGTTCTCACTCCTCCCTCAGGGAATACAAAATCTAGTGTTCAAAATGTTCTCCTAATGAGTTACTAATCATCTTAACTCTGTCTTTAAAATTCTCAGCACTATACCTCTCCTATTTCCATTCTAAGTCTCTAAAACCGTTTTACTTCTTAAAAAGCATTTGACTCAACATGATATGTAAAAGACCCCTCCTGTCCCAAATTTTAAAGAATTGATGATTTGTACTTTTATAGGCAGAGACAGGGATCACAATCTCATACTCTACCTGTATTCTCTCCTTCAGCTTCTGGGAATGCTTCTTCCTCTCATTTATCTTCTGGCTTTTCTCCTCTAGGTCTGCCTCCAGCTTCTTCACCTGCTGCAGCAAAAAACCTTCCTCAGTCTCTGAACTCTTCCTTTGCTCTGTTTCTCTTTGCTGACAATTCATCAGTGTTTCTATCACAGACTGATGCATAGTTTTTCTCAAAGTCTCATTTTCTCTCTCATAAGGGACTTGCAGTCTGTATGTTTTCTGAGGATATTCTTCAGTTGCTCTCTGGTTCTTGCTCTTCAGGTTTTCCATCTCATTTATTAGAGCAAGTCCCTCCACACTGCATTTTTCATCTAAATGTACTTTTTTGTCTAGATTTTCTCTTGTAGATGCTTTGCATTCATTTAGCAGTTCATCAAACTCCTGATTTAAATATGGAAGCTTGTTTTCAAAGCCTGCACTGGTATCTACCATGTCTTTAGAGAGGACTGTCTGTGCTTGTTTCACTTCTGTTCTCAACTCCTTCTCTTCTGCCTGCTTTTTGCACAATGTTAACTCTGCCAAGGCTTCTTCCTTCAATCTCTTGTGTTGTTCTACTGCAATTTCAAGGGCCTGAATATGTTTTCTCAGTAACTGTTCTTCTTCAACTTTGCTTTTACACTGGAGAACCGTTTCCCTTGTTTCAGCAAGAATGTGCTGAATTTCTTCTTCGTGAGCCTCTCTCAGAGCCTCTATACTGGCCTCATGTTCATCATTCTTAGCGTTTAGGGCATATATCACCTGTAGAAAAATAGAAAATTAAAGTAGCTAGTGAACAGTAGCCATGCATCCAGTTACTATATTTATCAAGGTGTTAAATGCTAAAAGGGAATTATTGCAATAGACCAATACTTTTTTGGGTGGTGTGGTGGTTCGTTGTGTTCTTGTGTTGTTTTTCACCAGGAACAGAAGGCACAATTTTACACTGCAAAACCTTATAGGAAAGGAATACAATACTGTGACAGGCAATAACTTTTTCACTTTTTGTCTGAAATTTCCTTTTTATTCTTGGCAACTTGTTACTTCATGCCTGTAGCTGGATTTCTAATGCAAGGAAGAAAATCAGGTCCCTTCTTAAGCTAAATGACTCCTTATCTGTAGTGCAGTTCACCTGGCCTTCAGTGCAGGAGGGCTACCTGCCACACTGCCTTTAGCATTAGGAAGTGCTGCAGACCAGTACTGGCAGATCTGTGCAGTGAAATCTTAGGTCCTGACACCCAGTTCATGTGCACCAAAATCACTCTGTGATGTAAATGAAAGTAAAGTATGAAAGGTGGATTAAATTACTAAAGTACCATGGAAGATGCATTCCTGGAGGCCACATGCCTCGCAGTTAGTTTGGTCAGCTTTTCGTGGTAAGTATTACTCAACTGCAAGCATCTTTTGGCTTGATTCTGAGAAGTGTTCAGGCAATGTATTTTTTTCCCCCCCACATTTCAGTAACAGTCATAAATCTCAGATAACAGCTTTTAGCAGATTCAAGTGCCCCTCTGATGACAATAAGTAATTTTTCCAAACAACTGTTTTAAATCCTTTGACGTTTTATTTTCTTCTATAAAATGCACAATGATGATTGTCTTGGCTGTAAGACAAGTTATCAGGCTTCATTTGTTACCCACAACATACACCAAAGACCTCTCATAGAAGCTAGTGTACAAGCATGCTACTATTGTTTTGAAAAGAAAATGCAATTAGAAGCCCAGAGTGGCCTGAAATGAAGAGTAAATGTGCACATTAAGCTTACAAGACAGTTACATGTAGTTGCACAACATAATAAATGCCTTGAAAAAAACCACATTCGTCTTTTCAGACCTTCATTAGGACATACAGGGACTAATCCAGTTTCTACTGGACATAGTTATCTAACTCAAAGAGAACTACACATTCTGTAATTACATGTATGAAGGTTTTCCACTTATTTGTTTGGTTACATTTTTTTGAGGGATAAATTACTGCTCTACAAAACCAGGTTTGGAATTTGTACACAAGTTATGACAAATATATTCAGTCTGGCCTGAGGCCACAGAGGTCAATCAAAAGATTCTTAGACAATGTTTGAGAAAATCATAGCCTTAAGTAAAAAAATAAATAAATAGAGAAAAACATCACAACTAATTCTTTAATTATGCCAGAATTTCAGCCCTGTAATCTTCAAGCCTTCCTCAGGGCAAGCCTCAGTTGAGAGTCCAGTAAGTATCTTGACCACACTAAGTGTCACAAGCCTGTAATATATTGTATAAGTCCCAAAGATGTCTTCAGAACTACTGAATTTGCATATCTATGTCTAAACACTTTCTGTGCTATCTGTATATGAATAACATTGAATTTCAGTCAACCATAAATGAAAGCAAGCACAAATATACATCCTGTGTGTAGTCAGCTTTCTCCATGGCAGTAATGAATTAAGTAGAGAAGTCTTAAAAAGTCACAAATGAAAAACGTGGTCTGGATATATTTCTGGATAAATACATGACAAAAGATATTAACAGCATTATATTCCTGAAAAATATCAGACAAGAAGTCATTGTCTACATTTAGATACATATATTTTTGGGTCTTAGATTACAAACTGTTAATTATTCTCTGTTATTTTTAACCATTTTTACTTGAAATTGAAATAGTTGTAGGGTACTGAGCAGTTTCCTTCTCACTACCTAAAATCCCTCCATGAACAGTGATTTCTTAACTATTAACAATGCTTTTTAACTGTTCAGGAGACAGACATAAAAACTACAAGGAGAAGATTAATTTTGCCCACATTCTACACACTGAATGACCAGTAATTAGGTTGGTCAATTCTTCAGTTAATTAGGTCAGGTGCTGATGATCATATTTCTGCAATCCATTCCATCTCGATTCCATTTCTGTAATCAATTCCGTCTTCCACTCTTACTGGTTAATTTATCTAGGTAACCACCACGGCCTGTCTCATATTATTTTGTGTTCAGGCTCACAGCAGAAACTGGTTCCTCTATAGTCTGACTTAATCATGGAGATTTCCCAAAATCCACTAAGCATTTGACCACCACCATCACCTTAAGTGAGTTATCCAAAAGAATGGAAAAAAATGGCCTTTCTGCTCTATATATTATTCCTACACTTCTGTTGAACAGTGGCTAGAACCACAATGAAGAACTTTGACTTGCACGACCTTAAATTTAATCTTCATGCTTGAGTGCTGAAACTGACTTCTCAGTATCTTAACCTTCTTAAGAGATTTAATTTTTACATGGCTGATGCTCTGTACTTCATGAAATTTAAGCTGCTCAGACTACTGAATATAGCTACTATATTCCTATTCCAGATACCTCATTTTAGAGACTGGAGTTATATGGGATGAATCTGGGTCTTTATGTGCTGAAAGGAAAAATACTGAAAAGTTATTTTAGCATCTGTACCTTGTGAGTGTACACACAGCTGGGTAATGTGGTATAAATCCCTTAACAGTTGTGTTGATAAACAGCTTTTAAAAAGCAGCTCTAAAACTGACCACACGACAATAGCGACAGAATTTCTTTCAAATTAAAAGAGCACTTCACTACTCTTGGAGTTGCTAGCATAATACCAATAGCTACTGCCTCCTCACAGTTTTCCAAAACCAAATGGATTGGGAAACATTGTACCGAATTTATAGCACCAGAAAGTTGTATGGCATATTGGTATAAACACTATTACACACATACACTTGAGTATTAATAGTGCAGTGAATACGAATACATCTTCTTTGTCCTATTCTATTCTCCAAATGCTGTAAATGTAAACGGTATTTCCTTTCTCCTTTTATTTACAGTGATATAAAACAACAAAAAGAAACCCCAAAAACATTCAACTACATGTCATCAGTGAAAACAAAGCTAAACCACTCAAATAAAAAAGGACAGTTCTCTCTTCCTACAGTAGTGTTAAATACTACTCTTACAGGAACCTGACTATCATAATGAAAAAAAATATTCTAGCAGGTTGCTTTACTAGCTGAATAAGAAGGAAGACAATTTGGTATGGAAGGTGAGGAGCGAGGATACTAAGGTGAATCAAAGAAAAGCAGACCATAAGTGTTCTTTTCTCAGGTTCAAGCTAGTGGACAAAAATCCTTCCTGATGGAGAAAGGGCTAGAAGTAAAAAAAAAGAGACGCAAGAAGGAGAAAAGGCCCTAGATGGGGGTGCCAAACAGGGTTCTCCTGTCAGCATTCTAAACAAAGCAGTGAAGGGAAGAAGCTTTGATTTACACTTAGCTTGCTAGATGACTGGGGAGTGTGTCATCTCCTTTTTATCAGCGGCAGCAGCATCTTGTCTTCATTGGCATGTGAATTTGTTTCTTTGAACTCATCTACTTCCCAAGAAGACCAGAGCAGAGTATCTATAAACATGCCAGCCTTAAAAGGGTCTCTTTAAAAGCAAAGGACAGAGAAATTATTACCAGTAACTTCAGTTATTTAAATGAATGGCTTCTCTATCCCTTAGCCTCCTCTGTCACTAACTCTACAGGTTAGAACATAAAATCACCTCCCACAATTTATTAATTAATACTCTAACAAGTCTCTCTTTCTATCACTGAAGAAGGTCTTTTAATTGAGGTAACAGCCTGGGTTATGATTACCTACAGTACTCACCCCATTTTATATCTATGCTGATTTCAGCTGAATGATAATGGCCAGTCTCTTCGCGAACGAAGAACCGGGGAAGGTCTTTCCACCTTCCAGCCTGCGCATTGGATTTTTTTTTTTTTAGGTGAGACACAGTGTGCGCGGAACTGAGCCCACCCTTTAATCCTGAGGTTCATCTGCCGGGGCCAAGCACACTTGGACGGTGGCAGCGAGGTCCTCAGGACGTAGATGGATTGCCTTACAGGGCTAACGAGCTCCATCTGCCCGGGGAGGGGCCCCGACCGGGAATCGAAACCGGGTCTCTGCAGTGACAGTGCAGTGTGTTTTCCTCTACACCACCGGGGGCTCCCTAGCTGAATGATACTGCTCTAACGTACGAACTAAATCCTTTGCTTCCTGAAAGCACAACAATAATTTTATGCATCCAAATAGTTTCAGCAACTGTTGATAACATAAACATATAAATGGGTAGTATGAGAGAAGCTTTAAAAAAATTAGCACTCCAAACATCCAAACTTCATATTGACTTCATTTCTGTACACCCACTTCATGCTGTTTTACCAACACCATACAAACCAAAACAGATATTGGGTGTTTATTAACTGAATGCAGTTTATCTTCCATCTATATTCCTTATTTCTCTCCATTTTGTTTAGATGTTTATGACTCTCTTTGAGTTAGTATAATCTATTAACTTTAATAGGTTGTTTATTTTTACTTCCAGGTCATTACTTAATACATAAAATAATGCAAGATCTATCCCAGATCTTTGCAGCACTTGTTGTATCTTATTTGTCAAAACCCCTTTCTAAATAACTTGGGAATAATTTTGCAAAGCTTAAATAGCAAAAGCACTATAACTTTTTTTTTTTTAATTTTGTGTGCAATTAAGAACTAGAATAAATAAAATCAGTCAGCCTGACATTTACATGAAATAAATTTCATTTCTTTGTTCTCCCTGAGGTGATTCAAATTCATCTTGAGCATATTTATCAGGTTAAGCTGTATTAAAATATTGCCAGAGGATCACATTATTTTTTAGTAAATATTAGATTAGGTAAAATTTCTGTTTCTTAAAAACCACAGACCTAGATGAAAATACTTTAAAACATTACGCTTAAACATTGACAATCAATGTAAATTAACACTCATATGTAGGCAAGCAGAAAGATCACATTGCTTGATTTCAGAGTACTTTCTCTCCACAGAGAGAAAGACAGATTTGTAATCTGTCTTGGTGAAATTCTTGCATAACTGCTTAAGATCTAAAATATCCCCATAAATCTTAGGCTATTACAGTCTTAGATGAGTTCAACTCTGTCTCATGAAGCTCTTTCAGGTGGATGATGTGCAAAAAAGAGAAAATCTGTTTGGCACGAGCCACATTTTTATCTATGTCCTGTCTGTGCATTGTTGGTATTGTAGTCCAGGTGAATTTCTAATAGAGAAGTGAAGTCAACACTTCTGTGTGAATAGAAGGGAAAAAAAGCCTTATTTCCATGTAATTCACTGATAACTTAGCTGGCTGGTTTTTTATTACATATGTAAAACTCACAGAACAGCTTGATAGGTCTATATCCTAGAAGCTTGATCTCTATGTTTTGCTTTCAGTGTAGTTCTGTGGTAAGCACAGATGAGCTGTTTCTTCCTAATCAACACAGACATTATCAAATACTATAAAGACTCAACCAAATTTTTACTCTCCTGTAGTTTGCAGGTAAAAATCTCATAAAAGACTTTTAAAAATTTAATAAGACTTCTTTATATATTCTAGATAATTTGCTAATTAAGAAACCATCAGAACCCTCAGGTATCCATGAATTAATAATGCCAGTTTCCACTTCTGCAAGCACCAAAATTAAAGTTCTTGCTGCTATAAGCAAATTCAACTAAAAGTTCACATGGATTCAAGGAGTGATTGGAGAAACGTATTGGATAAAAATCCACTCAGGGATATTAAATACTAAGATACTTCACCCACCCCTGGAAAAACTCAGAGATCACTGCAGGAAGTGAGAATAATTCACACAACTGCACTAGAGGCACGTCATATCCCTGTAACTCACTGGGCATAATCATAACCAAGCTACCGGCCCAGATGGATCTCAGCATACAGTGTTTTTTAAAAGATATTTTTCTTTCAGCTTCTCCCCTCACTTTCAAAGCAGCATTGTCAGAGCCAGAGTCAACACACAAGTCATTCAGTAGTTACAAGACTACATAACAGTACACATCATAATACCACACTATTATTCATGTACCTGTGAAATTTTTACCCAATCACACGTAACTGTAAAACAGAACTAGACTGAATACAGCCATTACTCCTATTCCCTTTTCAGGATGACATTCTTATTAAGTATATGCTGGACATCTCCTGAGCTTGTATTGATGATCACAAACGCGAGAGAATTTAACCAGTATTTATCACCAGAAAAAGTACAAACAGTCTGTGAAGACTGCAGTGGCAACACACTGTAGTTGCATTGTAACGTCCCATAGTCTTGGGACAATTCGTTATTTTTATGAAATACTAAGGTGTATCAGCATCTTAGTAAAAATATTTCAACATTGTAAAAACATTTACAATTACCAGCTAGAGTTCTTAATAGCCTTGTTATCAAATTCTAGTAGTAATCTCATCCTGAATGAAAAAAGGAAAATATATTCAACTGCAATCTCATATGTAGATCTAAAGGTAGCTCTTCTATAATCCTTTAAGAGAGTTATATAGTTACAGCCAGTTGGTGCATAGTCATAACCAGATGCTGTAGCTTCCAAAGATAATTAAGAGACTTCTTTGGTACAAACCTGATTTAACTTCAAACTGTGTTTAAGTGCCTAAGGACCAAGTCATACAAAGTTTTGAATGACTACTACATTAAAAAGGTGCAATCTTACTTCAGATGAATTTCACCAAGGTTATTAACTTAGGAAAAAAAAAAAATCTCTATTCGAAAAGTCAGTCAGTTTGTAGTTTCATTATAAAATAAAGGTAGTATTTCCTCAGTAGAAGGTGTGTTCTGCTGCCTCCAAACCCTTTGGAAGACAAATAAATATACATTAAGTAAAATGCCACGTTTAACCAGCACAGCAAAGCTTGAGCTCCTGTGCCCCATTGGGAGGTAGGCTAAATTAACTCAGTCTTGGTACTGTACTAACTACATTCTCACACTTCCTGATGGCTTTAAGCTCAAGCAAAAAAACCCCTCATATGCCTTATCTGTTCCTACTAAAAGTGTAGGTTAAGTGGTCTTTGGCACGACATAAAGTCAGACTGGTTGTGTACAGGCAGGAAGAACAAGTGAATTGTTACAGTGAGCCAGCTAATGTGTTTAAGATGTGACTATAAAGGTGGCAACAGAGAGAGTTCTACCTCAGTGTTACAGATATTTTAAGAAAACATAAACACTTTTATTTAATGAAAATGTGACTGGGGTCAAAAGAACATGATATTTTGTGGAAAAAAACTATTTTATATACAAAATAAAATGCTGAAGTGGTCAAAAACCTAAAATACACAGCTTTAGAATATTTACGTGAGAACATCTTTGACTGAGTTGGCATTGACTTCTAAATGGGGTATAATTTTACATATTTGCAAAACATTGTCATCTACCTACTGGATAAAGGAAACATTAAGAGAGAGGTACGGTTACAGTGTCACTGAAAAAGATACTTTTAAATATTATCCAAGAACAAAGATAATAAAAAATATATAAAAATTAAAGATCATTAGATATTTTATTACCTATTGCCTAAAACGTGAATATTAATAATGTGTAACATTTTGTATATAAACATTATCTAGGGTTTCTTGATAAGGAGACTTGAAGTTATTATGTACTTTCCATTATAAAGTAGGTTTGAGTTGTCAATTACTAAGGCTGTCAGATTTTCTGCAAATTGGTATTATCAGTGACAAATCTGTACAGGAAGGAGGTAATTCCAACACAGAGATATCATTCTTTTACCCTGAAACTAATTTAAATGATAATTTCTATCTATCCAAATATAAGATTCTAGGTTACTTCCTAATAGCAGTAGTGGCTTTAATATCACTTTTGGCTAGTTCATCAGCACAATTATATAACATTGCTCACACTTTTAATGATCCAGAAGTTCCCTTTTAGTTCTATAAGGAAAATGTAGTGAGGACAAGTTAAGAAATCTCAGTCTGCACATTCTTATCAGCTTATAGGCAAAGCTTTTCAATCCTGATAGAAAATTGTACTCAAAAATCATGAAAACAAATACATCATAAAGCACATGGAGTTATTGGTAGCTGATTTTATTAGTCTTGTTAGCACATAATTTCAGCAGTTTTATAAAAAGAATCTCTTTCTTCACCTACATAGAAATATTTTTTATACTCCTTGCCCAAAGGAAAAATATTGCTGCTCCAAAAGCATGATCCTAGTTTTTATGCTATTCTATTTTGCTTAATTTCCATAGAAATTCTCTCTAGAGAACTGAGATCAAAAAGCCTTAAGCACACAGGGGAGCTATGGCAGCATAATAACTAATCCACAACAGCTGAACCACTGCACGCATTGGTTACTGAGTACTATTAACACATCATAGTAAATAAGGTCAATAAACTTATCTTAAACTATGTGAGAAAGGAAACATGTTTCTACAGGAACATGAGTAGACCACAGAAGTGCTCTGTTACAGTTGCTCAGCTGTTAGGTGCTTCCAGAATAAACTATTAGAATTTGATCATCTTTCATTCCTATAAACAAAAAATGGCTAATAGGTTTATGGCAAATAAAATAGGAAAGGTTAAAAGATCTAATATATAGCCATGCTACAGACACTAGGAATGGTGGAGAAAGCCTATGCCCTCACACATGTGCCAGGTCATTTGCTAATTCTTTGGTAAATTTGCACCCACTGAGTGCATATGAGCATAACTTTTTTGTGCAGAAGTCAGCCATCCCTCTTTAAATAACTAAGGAAACTGGGTTTTGCTTATCTGGCTGATTTTCCACCAAAGCTTATTATATAAAGTTCATATTTTCTACCTTGCGCTGAGGGGCTAAACCTCCTAATGACTGGTGGTGATAAGCAGTCAGAGTGTGTAACATTTTGAACTGCTCCACACAGAGTCATTCAGGAACATCTGCCTATGCTGCTGCTTCTAGAAGAGGAACACACTTGCTTCCCTTTGACATTTTTTTCCCCTGAAGGAATAAAAAAGGTTCATGAGTGCATTTTACCAGCAATTAACTTTTCCTTGCATCAGCACTCTCCTCTTTTGTTGACTCATGGTATCCAACACATACACACAAAATTCTTGCCAAGCTGCTTGATTTTTTTTTTTTTTAACTAACAATCTACTTGACCAGGAATAATGCAATTTTAAAATGTGGTTCTTACAACAAGCCTCCCAAATTCACAATATAAAGTCAGATGAACCCCTAGGGAAAAAAATAAAGGATTTGAAGGTAAAAAAAATATTCCTCCATTGGTATTCAGGAATTTGTCTCTAAGAAGGAAACAGAAATGTTTTGTGGTTTAGGTGGCTCTCTGATCACCAGGTAATGTCATCTTCCCAGTTATTCATATTAGATTTGATTCCAGAACTGCAGTCCAGAACAGTAGATTTGGTTTGAGCCCCATGGGCAGAGGTTTCAAAAGAAGCCTGAATAACATGGATATCTGCAGCATATCTAGTTCCTGCCAGCACTATCCAAACCGCCTCATCATTGAAAGTTGATCAACTTTCCTCAACACTCATCTGGAGTCCATTTGCATTTCTCATCCTATTTCAAATAAAAAGGACTGTCCTAAGAATCCATAAGCGCACGAAAATACTGCAGTAGCCAGTGGTTGTTAGAAATCCACAGCTTGAGGCACCAGGGAGTGAAACCCAAAGTGTCTTATAAAAATCACCATGCACTTTAATTCCACATTATGCTCTACAAAGAACAGGCAAGCAGAAAACACCACTCCAAGAGTCCAGAGTTTGATGGAGAAGTTTAAAATTAATTACTAGTACAAAATCATACATGCTGCTACAATCATATGAATATATTGACTTCAAAATAAATGGGCTACAAAAAAACCCAGCAGTTTGCTGCTCAAAGCAAACAAAACATTACTTTTGCTGCTAAAGCCAAAAATGTGCAGAACAGAAAAATGCATGACTGAAGGTATGAAAACTTCCTATATTCTACTTTTCCAAAAGCAGAAATACCAGGGCAGTAGAAGGGGAGCAGCTGTCAAAATCTCTGGGTCCAGATTACCTGCGGAGACTCCCTGCACCAACCAATGCCTTACAACTTAATCACCACTACATGCAACAAGGGAAATCTCACCCAGTTTGGTTCCTGTTGATACCTTTGCACCCCCCTGCTTTGCCTTTGAGAGTAGGAGGAGAACACTACTGACTATGCAACAAAGAAACAGAATGGAAGTCAAGATCTGTATCCTACACCTAATTTACACATTTTGTATTCATCTCACCTGGCACAAGGCTGAGTGGATGAGTAATGAGATCATCAATGAAAATTTAAAGTCACAGAGACAGGAAGCTTCAGCTGAGCAACAACAAACAGCATTATTGCATACTAGCTTAGAAACAAGAAAGGAAAGCACTATGGGCCATTTAAACTTATGAGGGATTTTATTATTATCATCATCCCGACTGCAATATAGCCAAGAAAACAGTGATTTGAAAGGGAACTCTCAAAGTTTCTAGGTCAAAAATGATTACAATAAATTTTCCATATAGCCATTTTTCAGCTTATCTAGTGTCACATTTTGCTTCTTACTGTTTACTATTGGTTCAGATTTAGTCTACCCAGAACTCAGCAGGGAAAGCATATGATTTAAATTCCAGTTCTACCGTGAGTTCTCTATAAGTGCAGTGTTATTGCAGAGAAAATTGGTTCTTAAAGACCATATTCCAAAACAGAATGATTTGCTTTTCAGAGATATTTTTTTGAGCTCCAGGTAAAAATCATATTTGTTTCAGATGGCTGAAAAGTGTCTAGAGGAGAAATGCTATTAAAAGTAAAGAAATGAACTCTCTCACATTTTAATAGCAGAAATTTAGCAAAAAATATTTAAAAAAACCCACTGCAACAAAATTTTTCAACACAGGCAAAAAGGATCATATTGTGTACAAAGCCTATTTAAAAAAGATAGAAACAAAGTACCTGTAAAGCAAGTATTGATATAGTACAATGAATATATTATAGCAAGTATATGTGTATTGACAAGTAGCCCTTGTGTATGTATTGATGGACACGATGTACTTTATTCACATACAGTTACCATGAGATGAGAATGATGGCACTGTAACTAGTAAGCCATTCTAACTTGAACATCTGAATTACTTCCTTTGTTTGTTCGACCCGTATTTTTTCAGTGTTTTTTCATTGTTAAAACGCCTCTATCAATTGTAGCGAGGTTACAGGACATGTAAACGCTGTGTTAGTAAACAAGAGTAGCAATTAGGGTTTTCTTGCTGACAAAGATACATAAGACTATATTAAAAGGTAACTGTCATCTCCTACATATTTTCTCTTATTTCTTAACATGGTCTGGAAAATATAGTGTAGCTCAGTATTTGACCAAAAGTTTAAGTACAATATACTACGTAATGTAGTCCTGCCTCCTCTCTAGCTCCTACCTTTTACGAACGTCATTTGAAGTATCGCTACTAAGGCACATCAGGAACAATTAACTGCGAGTCAAAATACTATTGAACTGTAGTACCTCGCTTCAGCTACAGCTTTGCAACAATATTACTCGTGACCCTATAAAATGCAAATTACTTGCCGTCTTCGTAATTCTAGGGAAAAAAAGAATACACCGTCAATCCCTCCGAACAGCTCAGGGGCAAATCCCGTGTCTTCGCAGAGCTGGAGCTCTTCTCGTTATGGTCTCACGGTAATTAGAGCAGTTAACTGCGAGGCGTCCATCGTCTGCCACAAAGGCAGCCCCCAAGGCTGGGCTGCACCCCCGCTGGGAAATGCTTGGAAGGAAGTTTGAGCACACTGATGTTCTCAGTAGCCGCCCTAAGAGAGGGGACCCGTTTCCCTTTCCCTCCTGTCAGACAGGGGCCATCAGGGGAGACAGTTTTGAGCCACCCCAACCGCCCCGGCCAGGGCAGCCTCACCTCCCTGGGAAGGCTGCAGCAGCGAGACTTACCTTAGTCAGCTGGGCGATCTTCTTGCACATTTTCACGTGCATTTCCCGATTGCGTTCCTCTGCCGAGCTGCTGCGAGAGGCTTTAGATCCATTGCAAGTCCCGGGCTGATGAATGTTGTTTATGCCAGAGGCCATTAGGCTTGAATTTTAATCAGGTCTGTGTGCACGCTCCGGGTAGCGCGATCCCGTCCCCGCTGCTCGCCGCCCCCGGCGCTGGAGGAACTTCAGCCCCAAGCAGGGCACGCTCCTGCCGCCGCCGCTCTCCCTTCTCTGCAGATGTCCCAGTCCTTCAGCAAAACACCCAGGCGAGCAGGCAGAGAACAACACGTGCAAACATCCTGATTGGGATTTTTTTTTTCCCTCCCCTTCTCTTCAAATGGTTGAGCTTCCGCCAGGAGAAGATGCCAGCGGCTGGGTGCTACAAATTCCCCAGCGGAGACGCTGAGCCAGCCATACGGGCAGCAGCACAGGCATTGCCGGGGATCTGTTAGAGCAGAGATCGCCTGAAGATTAAATCATGCTGCCTTCTTGGCCTGCCAGAGCACTGCAGAAGTCATCAGAGAAGGCAGTGCTGGCACATTTCATAAGATCTGTTATTTTGGCAGTGCTCTCTTATGTCTGGGTGGACCATTAAGTGATGAAGAAAACCTTTGCTCAGTTTTTGCTCCCACACTGAAAAAAAAGAATGGAGCCAAGAGGCACGCGAGAACAGCTGAGCCCTGGAGCTGTGTCCAGGATCCAGTTTGCCGGCTTTATCCAAAGAGACTCAGTTCCCCTCAGTTACACTAAATGCAATGGAAAGGTGCCTGAAGAAAACTGACAATGTTGCAGGTCTTTTTTTTTTTTTTAAATGTTCACATTGTTTCAAAGAGACCAAGTCTGTACATGTAAAATAAATAAAAGGATAGAAAAGGCAGAAAAAAGGGCAACAAGAAAAAAGGCAAGCTATTAAGATAATGGGATTTTAAAAAAGGCGGCTTCGGTAAACTGTTACGTGAGAATAAATCTGTTAGTGAACACGTTTAAACAAGTCTAGAAGGGAAAGAGGAAGGAGAAGGCCAAGCAGGGTGAATTCAGAGAGGTGGAGAAAAGGAAAAGTGAGAAAGAACAGGTAAGAGAAGCCAAGAGCTGCTCAACACCCCTTTGATGTGTCACTAGCCAGTACTGAAGACCCCTGGGAGCAGGCCAAGGGCTCCACATCAGCTCACGCTGGCCTGCAGCCAGAGGGACCCGTGAGCCTGCTCCTTCCCCCTGCCCCATGCAGCTAAGGCAGCTTTCCAGTCTCACCTCGTGGCAGTACTTGCCATCCTTCTCGAGCAAGAAGCTTCCACTTTGCTAATGGTGAGTGAAAAAAAGAGCTTCCTGAGGACTATCAGAATTGGGAAGGAGGATTATGTGGTGTTGGCTAAGGGCATGATAAAAGGAAAATGGGAAAGCCTTGATGAGGGCAAGGAGAGATAAAGCACTTTTAAGAATAACACAAAAGAAAAAGATCAGGGCAGAAGTAGAATGCCTACAGGCAGCGGGGAGAAGAAAGAAGACCTTGGGACAGGGAAACCAAACCCTTGAATTGCTGGGAGAAAAGGTGAGACTGTAAATATCCAGAGGCAGAAAGAATCTTCACTCCAGGAATGAGAGGAAATGAGGACTGGGAAATGCAGTGTAGAAAGGAAAATGAACACAGTTGCTGGGAGATTCTAGACAGGCAGAAAAAGTTTAGCCCAGATAGAACATTAGTAAGAAAAGGTAAGAAACAGATCCCTGCACAAAGGAACGCCAAGGTACAATTTCTTCACTCTCTGACATAAATGTCCAAGATGCTGCTGGAACTTCTGTGACTAGGGCACAGGCACATGGCATTGTCAGTTACATGATATCTGATAAGACACTTAATTTTAACTCAGTTAATATGGTTATATCTTCTCTACACAGTCATCAATTTGAGAAAAAAGTGTAGAATATATGTAAAATTTTGATTAAATTGACAAGCTTATTAGGACAATCAACAGAATAGCAAGAGCTGGAGCAATATCCTAGCCTTGCTTCCTAGGGAAATAAAGGAACAAAACTAAGTGAAAATAGAAAGCACATTAAAGAAAATGCAAAATGCTTTAATAGTATTTACAGTAAGTGACCTGTGTTATCGCTCTACCACATGGACAGTAACATGTCACCAAATGTGGAAGGCTTATACTCTTTTACTTCTATATGATTGTTCAGATGAACAGCAGAGGACACCCTGGACCTGGAATCACAGGTGAACAGAGACTTGAGACCCTGCATGAGCACAGGCAGAGCAGAGGAGCACAAATCATCAGGTACAGTGTAAATGGAATAAACCACTGAGATATTTTGGTACAAGATGGTGCTTTAGCAGAACATAATTTGTCACTTGCATACACACAATAAGGTATTTTGAGTCCAGACAAGACTTTTCAGACAATACTTCAAACACTGGAAAAGTTTCAGTCAGATCTAATGCACCAGACAATGCAACCGCAGAACACAAATTCACAGATGACTCAAGTTCATTAGTCCCATTACTCAAAAAACTCCATTTCAATAACAGAATTTCAGCAGATAATGCCAGAGCATTTCAATGAGCATTTAACATCTTTTATTTATTTATTTATTTATTTATTTATCTATTTATTATTATTTCTCACTGATCTAGGGATTGCCTATAAATAAGATGACAAAGCAAGGACATCACAAACTATAATATAAACATATAGTACACAAATGAGAGGTTTGTGAGAATCATATGGAACATATAGGTGGATTACAAAATGTTTGTAAATTTGGGGCAGTATACAGGAAAGACAGTTTAAAATAAAAATTAAAAGTTTAAACAGAAAATACATACACTTCTGTTTAAATTATTATTGCTGCACTAGTAGATTGATTTCCACTGACATTCACTTCTGTCCCAGAGTAACTTTTTGACCACAGAATAGAGAATTCTGGACCTTTTTTTTCCTTCTTAGAGGGGAAAAAAAAAAAGGAAGTAAGGATAAAAAAATGTAGTCAGAAGACTTGTAAGAGTTATCCTGCCCACCTAATTCACTATCTAACTTCCAATAAAACTTGGTTTGGTATTGAATATAAGAAAAATGACAAGTATAAAGTGCTACCACTGGTACATCCTGGGTAATTACCTATATTTTTTATAATTATACATCATCATGATGGCTAGGCTTCGCGAATGAAGACTTGAGAGGGGCTCTACCCACGCTTGCTACAAGCGCGCTGATGGCTAAAAAGGCCAATGTGAGATAGAGAAGTCCGGTTGCAGAAGGTACAGCAGAAAGACTCCCCAGGTGATATCGACAAGACGCGATTCTTTCTGCGTTGTCTTTTCTCCTCGAGAGTGATCCTGCGTGTGTTCTCCAAAGCAGCAGCAGCGTTATAGATGGTGTGTCTCCAGGCCTCCCAATTGGAGGCCAGAGTAGACCAATGGTGGTGATCAATATGGCCAAGGCTGAGGGATTGTTTCAGGCAGTCCTTGTATCTCCTCTTCGGGGCTCCTCTCTTGCGGCAGCCAGTGGCAAGTTCCCCATACAGCATAATCTTAGGGAGGTGGTAGTCCTGCATCCTGGAGACGTGAGTTATACATTAAAAAAAAAAAAATATATATAACTACTTTATAATTTTATACCGATTATTTATATATTTATACTACTTTATAAATTTTATACCGATTTCCTCATTGACTGAACACAGTAACTATTCAAAAACGTATGTACAATTTTCTATCTGATTTACATATATGCAAGTTTTGGAGTAATGTGTTGAAGAGAACCTCTGTTTACTACTGCATAACGATGGCCTAATTACAGATGAAACATTACTGTGCTTACATTTTAAATATGGAAACTGGAACCAACCAAATGCATCCTATACAAAAGCCCTTGAACACCTAATAAATGGGCTAGCAACATCTTCCATTTCTTGTAACCTGTTTTTTATGCAGTGATCTATATCTAATATTACCACGAAGTTACTGCCATGGAGCAAGCTTGGCTTACCCAGTGCCACTGTATTTGCTCACATAACAGGACTGACAAAGGAAAGAGAAGGGATTTAGGACAATGAGTCAGAAGTAGACTATAGCAGATAAGGTCACTACTTCCAAGGACAAGTAAAAAACCTTTATTTAGTAGAGTGCAGTTCCCTCCAGAGCCTAGAGCACCATCCAAGGTTCTGAGTTTCATCATTCTCCTTTTCAGATAGAACTGTGAAACCCACAAGCCATAACCTCTGGGCCTGCATTGGTGGAGAGAGCCTTGCTCCTCTAGTCAGTCATTATATCCGTCCCTCAGGAAGTAACCGGCCCTTCCTGAGCCCAGAGAGTTAGCTCAGCAAAGGACTGAAAGCCCAGGGCTGAGCTGGAAGGGTGTTCCTGGCCCATGGGGAAGGGCTGTGGCTGGAGGCCCAGGTGAGGTTGGTCAGGGCCCATTAAGGTTGATTAGTGCAGTCAAGACATTGAAACGTAAGCTGTAAAAACTATGACAGCAATGCTTCCATCAGTTGAACAAGGTATCTGGTATCACAAAGAGATGGCCAGCATCTGTGATCCTACTTCAGCATATTATTTACCTACACATTAAATGTCAATTATACTGGGAATCTTTTATTTCCACTGTTGCCTAAAAAGCTGTGGAGGAAAAAAAAAAGACTCTGGCCAAATTAGGTAGGAGGTAAGATAAAGAGAGTTGGTCCTGTAATGAGTCCTTGGGCTTAGAGGAATACATACCATGTGTACCCATTCGAACACAGGTTCTGTGATTTTATAATGATGTCCATCCAATCCCAATTCATCCACTCCCCCCCCCGCCCCCTTCCCGGTTCTGCCCTGTTCTGCCCCCAGACACGCCCTTCAGGAACTGAGTCTGGGGGTGTTTAGGACCCCTTCTTCCTCATCTTCATCTTCTTCGCAGCATGTGTAGTCCTTGGAGTTCCTCCAGATTCTGGGCTTGAAAGTCACTGTGTCTGTGGTATCTTCTGGTCCAGGCCTTAGGACGTTTTTCTACAATTCTACCTTGAAAAGAAGACTAAACACACTTAACGGAATTTTAGGGGGATTGATAAGGAATGTGGGGTAGTAGGGTTGGGCATGTGTAAACACTATGTTAAGGGATATAATACAGCTATGTTAAAATCTACATTCACTACACAACTACTTATAAAATCTACAAAAATTAAAAAATCAAAAACTCCAAGGCAACACTACCTATAAATACAAAGCCCAGCAGAAATACTTAAAGCAGCTGGAAGAAATAAATCTCACATCCTAGGTGAAATCCAACTTAAGGGTCTATAAGGTATTCAACAGGAAAGATCCTCATCTGTAGACCTGAGATGCAGGCAGGTACAAATGGGCTGGTAAACATATGTGAATCAAAAATAATTCAGTTAATACAAAATACAAACGAGTCACCCTTAAAAGCAGGTATCTGTTTTAAACATACACAGATGTATGGCAGTATAATATGTTAGGAGAAAACCCTCTGCCTCATGTTTAAATTATTTTAAAATTTATTTTTATCTAGAAAATATAATAATTTGTCTCCTGCTGCTGCCCTCCATTTTTCACATCCAGCTCTTATATCCCATAATCCTTGACACCATTGTAAGGAAAAAATAATTCTATTAGTTCGTTGATGAAAATCTGCTTCTTAAAGAAAACACTGGGAAAACTTAGATCTGAAACAAGACTGACCCCTAGTGTTCTTCTATTTTATTTATTTTTATTTCTTTTTAGGAAAAAAGATGACCCTTCTTCGGCATGGGTCCTGCCTATTTGACCTACTGCCATTTGAGGGTTTGTTACCTGTCCTTACTAAATAGCTTTCATCACTTGAGGTAATCAGACACCTTAGTTTTTTTTAAAGGCCAAACATACATGGACAACAAACAACTTAAGTTCCTACTGTCCACAGCTTCTTTACACATTTTTGAACACTATCTATAACTGTACTTAATATATTCTCAGAACGTTTCCCCTCAGCTAATCACCCGTAGCCTTGCTTCTCATTAAAAGCGTCATTAAATGCTCTTTATACATTCTGTAACCAGTAGCACAGCTCTGGAGTTTGAGCTTAGTTATCTTTCCTGTTTTAATGAGATTCAGAATTTATTACTAGTCTCAAGTTAAAGGATTTCTGGGGGAAAAACCCATCATGTTCACAACAAATGCTTGAAAATTTTGGAAAAAAATTTCCACTAGAAAGCGATTCAGTCTGGAAGGAGTCCAAACAGACATTCCAACAAGTCAGCTATCCATACTATCCATCTTTTTAGCCCTCCTCACAGCATATACACACAGAAGGTTGTTTCAATTATTTTTTCTTACTGACATCGGCTGAGCCTTCTCGGGTTGATGCCCCACATGCTCCTGTGTAAGGCTCCTGTTGACAAAATGCGACTGAACTCATCTTTGCAGATGCTCCCGTCCGGAGAGGACTTTGGGAGAGCGGCTGAGGGCAGTACCACGGCTTGTCAGGCTTATTTAACTGGGGCGAGTCCAGAGAAAGGCAGTGAAGCTGGTGAAGGGTCTGGAGCACAAGTCCTGTGAGGAGCAGCTGAGGGAGCTGGGGGCGTTCAGCCTGGGGGAGGCTCTCTACAACTCCCTGCGGGAGGCTGTAGCCAGGTGGGGCTCGGCCTCTTCTCCCACCTAAAAAGTGACAAGAGAACATAGTCTTAAGCTACTCCAGGGGAGGTTTAGTTCGGACATTCGGAAGAATGGGTGATTAGATACTGGAATGGGCTGCTCACGGAGGTAGTGGAATCACCGTCCGTGGAGGTGCTTTAGGAAAGACTGGACGTGGCACCGAGTGCCACGGTCTAACTGGCACGATGGACGTTGGTCGCAGGTCGGACTAGATGATCTCGAGTCTCTTTCCCAGCCCGACTGCCCCCGTGTGTGTGTGAAAATGGCGCCGCTCCTCCTCCCCTGCTCCCCCCCCGCCGCCATCTCCCGCCTCCCCCGCCGCCATCTCCCACCCCCCCTCCCCCTCCGCCAGCGGCGCGGCCTCGCCTCCAGCGCGCGGCCACGAGCGCGCGCGCCTGTGCGCGTCCGCGTTTCTCGCGAGATCGGGAGCGGCTCCCGCGCCTGGTTTGAAGAGCCCCGCGCGCGGGCGCCGCGGCCGTTGGGTGTGAGGGGCTGGGACGGGGCAGGGGCTGGGCCGGGACAGGGACACCGCCATGGTCACGAGAAAGAAGCTCCTGCAGGTCAGGGAGGCCTTCCAGCTGGCCCAGAAGCCTCGCCAGAGCCACGCGAAGCTCGTGGTGGCTCTGAAGGCCACCTATGCTCAGGTACGTCTGCCCTGCGGCGGTCCGGGGCCGGGGGGAGCCGAGGGCGCTCCGCGGCTGCTCCCTTGGAGGCGTGGGGGGCCTCCTCCGCAGTGCTCCCCTAAAGCTGAAGCCTGTACGCCTAAGGAGAGCCCCGCCACTTAAGAAAAACGGAATAACCCCTCAACCCCCAATCCTCACAAAAAAAACCTCACCCAAACCAAGCCGCTCAATTATTCTATTATTCAACTGCTCAATTATTCTATTATTCAACTGCGAGCTGGCTTCCGCGATCGCGGCTGTGAGAACTGCCCGCGGCAGGAACTGATGGTGTTTGGGTACCCGAGATGTGGATGTGGCACAGGGTGGTAATAGATGGGGGGTGTCGATTGCCACCCTGAAACCTGTCAGCAGGTAAATGTAAACTGCAGGGTGAAGCCCAGAGATCGGGACGTGCCCGCTGTGCACTTAAAGCAAAATCCTCGGTGAGGAGTGCACGACAGCGGGTGTGCCCTGACTGCTGGCTGCAGCCCTTTAAAAATTTAAGCGGAAGCCGTCAGTTATAAGCACATTTATTTTATTTTTCTGGGGTACAGCTTTTGGAAGATGAACGGGGCAGTTATCTTTTGTTGTGGTTTGATTTTTTTTTTCCCCCTCCCCTAGTTGGATGATAAAGAAGACTTTCATGAAAAATTCATTCATTGCCTCAAGTATGCTATGATAATCTACAGTCGGGAACCAGCAGTGGAGCAAGTGATGAATTTTGTGGCTACATTTGTTACTTCGTTCTATCAGACCGAGAAAGAAGATGATAGTGAGGAGGGAGAAGAAGATAATTTACTTCTGAATTATGTGTTTAAATTTCTGCTTGAGGTACATTAATGTTTATTATTAAATCTTTAACATAATAGACAAACTTCCTGCAGTAGGGAAAATTTGGTGGTGCTCGAGATGATACTTACAAACTAGAAGTTAGAAAGTGAAAGCAAGGCAAAGATAGTGCTATATGAGTAACACTACCTCTACTCCCCCAATCCTAAAAAACCTACCACACCGCACACAGTAACCCAACAACTGGATTTCAAAAGTTAGGCTTTTGAGCAAATGTGAACTGTTCTCTTATTTGGCTGTCAGATGTCTCACTGTAGGCTTTACTATAGGTGCATTTATAAGCATGAAATTGGGGAAGTGGTGTGGAAACGAATTTATACTGTGTCTTTGATAACAACAAATATTAAAAGACCTTCCGTACAAGTAGGCTGACATGTGTTAATTACTTTCTGCTTACTGGAAGTGTAACACAGAAAAATCAATGGTTCTAATAGCATGAACATAGAAATAAAAAATTAAGAAATGTGAGAAGTAGAAATGTATTTAAGAAAACTACATTTTCTTAAACTAATGTTTTGTCGTGGAAAGATTGCTGATCAGGCCAGGTTCACCAGTTATCATTGCTAACGTCTTTTTTTTCTGCTAATGTTTATGGAGGCAGAGCAGTAGGTTGGCTAATGCACTGCAGGTTGTATGGAGTGGTAAACATGCTGCTTCCTTTGTGAAGGAAGTGCTGATTTTCTAGAGCCACTCTTACAGGCAATGGGCAACAATTTTTTTTCCAGTTCTGTGATTTTTTCCCTTATTAAAAATAAACAGGAAAAGCTTTTGAAACGTAGAAGTGCATATTTAATTTACTGTATAAAATATTAGCTACTTACATGTGTGTATTAAGAGCTTTATGATAGAACTGAGAAAAGTGTGATTGTAAGAATACTTTTTTTTCTTTCTTTTCCTAAGTCTCACAATGCGAACAGCCATGCAGTTAGGTTTCGAACATGTCAGCTTGTTAGTAAGATTTTGGGAAATATGCCAGAAAATGCCCAGATTGATGATGACCTATTTGATAAAATTAATGAAGTTATGCTGATTAGAATTAAAGATAAATTTTCAAACGTGAGAATTCAGGCTGTCTTGGCCCTGGCGAGACTTCAAGATCCTAAGGATGAAAACTGTCCTGTTGTTAATAGTAAGTACTAATGGTCTTTTTCTTTTCTCTAAGAACGTTTGTTTAGTTACATTACTTTAAAGCATGTTTAAGCTTTTTTGTTTTTTAAGCATCACTTAAATGAATGTTAGAGAGTATTCTTGTAATAATTCATAAACTGTGGAACTCTTTGCCAGAGGAGGTTGTACGTGCAAGAGTTGTATCCATTCAGGGGGGAAAAGACAACTGCTTGAAGGAGATATTTTCTAGACAATCATATTGGGCTTTGACTGCTCTGTGAACTAAATGTAGAAGTAGAATGGTGAAAATCATGTCTTCAGTTCTTGCCCTTTATAGACCCTTTGGTACTATTAATTGAACTGAATTAGTACAAAAACTCTAAGAAACAGTAAAGATGGGAAAGAAAAACTATTATTGTCTTGAATTATGATCACTTTCAGTAAGAGATCAGCAGCTCTGCAGCACAGGTGTCTTGATGCTGTGTGTGGGTTTCTTTGTATATTCTTGACTAAGCTTCTTCTACTTCTGTTGCCTCCAGGTAGACTGAGTGTAGGTTTGTAGCAGCATAGCTGTTATGTAAATTGTGCTCCCATTAAACTTTACATACTGTCTTTTGTGACAAGTTAGTTAGTTGAGGTTTTCTGTTATTAAGGTACCTTCTTTGAAATTTTATTTTCTAAGTGTTTTTTTATAGGTTTCTTATTTAGGAGTACCTAAATTTCATAGTCAATCATTGTGTCACAGAGCAAGATGAATTCATACATACTCTGAGTAAATTAATTTTATAGTAGCTTTTAATTTTGAAGAAGGGTCAAGAATATAATAAAAATTGCATGGGGGATTTACTGTATGAGTTTTGGTAGGCTTAGTGGAGGTTGCAGTTTTCTATTTATAAGAAAATTTGAGCATCTGCCTCAAAGATGCTCAGGAGAAATCTTAAAGAGCCAACATTTAGAAACTTCTTCCCTAGTAAATGACAAAATGGTTATTTATGGGTGGGATCTAGAGTAGCTTTTTTTTTTTTTTAGTTATTAACTGAGGTTCCTACTTATTATTGCAAACATTATTTCTTTTGAGATCATAGCTCAGCACATAATTGCCCTAAAATCTTGGGGTTGTGACCCTGAACTGTTTCCTAAATTATCAGCTCTGCCGGGGCAGGAGAGAGGTTTTAATAACAGCTGCTATCTTTTGTTTGTTTTGTCAGTATTTTCTGTTTTTCTGTAATGTTTCAAACTCTTATGAAAACATTATTATGACTATTTTATTTTCAGTTTACAGCATATTGCTTGAAAATGATTCAAACTCAGAAGTGAGACGTGCAGTGCTCTCATGTATTGCTCCCTCAGCAAGGACTTTGCCAGTAATTGTGGGCCGCACGATGGATGTAAAGGAAGCTGTCAGGAAGCTGGCGTATGAGGTAAATTGGATCACTTAACATTAATTTCAAAGGCTGACTTAATAAAAGATTTAAAACCTTTTTCTGTATTTCACTGGTTAAACACTAAGAACAGTTAGATAACTTATTTTCATTTACTAAAATTTGAAGGGGGAGTGATCTGAGTTTTCTAGTTAAAACCCCTGAACCTGACTGCAGAACTTTCTTGATAGAAATTACTTTTGTGATGGAACTCGCCTCTCAAGGATCAGGCAGTAAAAGTATAAATTATGTATGCAATCTGTTGTTTTCCATCTATGCTTTTTGTGATGTTTATGAAACAAATTTTCTGTTATTGCAAAATAGATATTAAGTAAAGATAAGGTCACAGCAGTAGTAAAAAAATTACGTATTTTTGCTATTCCAGTTTTGAGAGGTATCAACTATTACTTGTTTACATGTAGAGTAAAGGCAGGAAGGTGTGCTAACCTGTCTGTTTCTTGTGCAGGCATCTTAGGCAAGATTTTGAAACAAAATGTTCAACTTTTTCACACAGAGCCATCTTCTGCTCTTTCTTAACTTAGGTTATGTTTTTTAACTGAATCTGTGTTATTAGGATTTACATATTTCAGTAATTTATTGCAGGTATTTATTACTCTTGGTGCTTTAAATAGAGAGGGTAGTTTTTATGTCCAGGTGTTGCATTCAAACAGAGCTGACAAGCTTCTAAGCTATGTGTTAACATTATTTTATTTTACATTTTCTTTCATGCACGAGGATCAACTTGTTAATGTATTGTTACATTGCTGATGGTATAGGTATTACAGACTGTTATTGACAGGATTTCTGTGGGTGGGTAAAAGCGAGAATATTCAACCAACTCAATGGATTGAGTTGTTATCATTCATAGAAATGTATTTTTGTGTCTTAATTCTTTTTAAGGTTTTGGCAGAAAAAGTTCACATGAGAGCTCTGTCAATAGCACAGAGAGTAAAACTGTTGCAACAAGGACTTAATGACAGATCTGGTAGGAGATCATCTTTTTTAACATATTGATACGAATGTTTGAGAGAATACTTTCTAATCTTTTGGGGCAATTTATGTGGAAGCTGTGATGGCAATAATAGGAGCTCAAAGGGAGTAGTGAGATACCAGGAAATGTTTGAGCACATGAAATCTGTTTGCTGCTTTGGTTTTTCAGTCCCCTTAGAGTGGACAAACCAGAAAAGGATTGCACTTTTAAAAAACCTGAAAGCCACTGAGCTTTAAAATAGGACAAAATGCTATTAAAATTAAAAAGCAATGTAATTAAATATAGAAATGGAAAAATGTAATTAATTTGATGTATTTGGAAGCTTTTCATTATAGATATTTTTGTAACTAATACATTAAAGAATTTAAATGTGAACATCAATATGTCTTCTGTGTGCTTTCAGACAAAGCTCAGCTGGTTAGTTTTTCCTTTAACTAGCTTGAATTTTCTTTTAATGACTCTTCGGTTGACCCTTACGCATTTCATCATGAAGCAGTTTTATTCTTTTTAATGTCTTTTGTATTGTATTATTATTCAGAATGTACCTATAATTGGGTGTGATGATGTTGTTGCCAAAAGATCAAAGGCCACGAGCATCTGAGAGAGACAATTTTGGCCTGCCTACATAGAACAAATTGCAGCAGGAGCAATTATATAGATGAACTTCACAGTAAAAGCTGCCAGTTTTGCTAAATGCTGATGTGTAATCCACATACTTTGTTTGGGAAGTCTGTACTAAGCCCTCCTGAATTTTACTCTGAGAAAGTTACTTGCTGAGTGATGTGCTGCTTGGGAATGGTAAGAATTATGATCTGTGTGGATGTTCACTTAGAAAACAAGACTGTGTTCATTAGTAACTAGACCTCCTCAAAGTGTGTCATGCATGCGTGTGTTTTTGTTGATCTACCTTTCTTTTTGTTGGCTAGTTGGAGAACGTGTTAGTAAGTTCTTGATGGGAAAGGGAGAGAGAGTCAGCTGAGTGCTTTCTTACGCTATATACACCTACACTGGGAGCCCCTGGTGGTGAAGTGGTTAAATCACAGCACTGTGAACGCTGAGACCCAGGTTCCAGTCCTGGTCAGGGCCCCTCCCCGGGCAGATGGAGCTCGTTAGCCCTGTAAGGCAATCCATCTACGTCCTGAGGACCTCGCTGCCACCGTCCAAGCGTGCTTGGCCCTGGCAGATGAACCTCAGGATTAAAGGGTGGGCCCAGTTCCGCGCACACTGTGTCTCACCTAAAAAATCCAATGCGCAGGCTGGAAGGTGTAAAAACCTTCCCCGGTTCTTCGTTCGCGAAGAGACTGGCCAGTAGTGTACACCTACACTTAAGAAGAAGCTCTCATTCTGTATGTTCGAGTTAGCACTTTGCCCACCTACTCTGAATTGTTCTGTAGTAGTCTTACAAAGTTTGCCATGTTCTGTTTTTGCAGTCCAGCACTTAAAAACCTAGTTATGACTTAATATTTCTTATCAATATATTAGTTTGCTGTTTGGCCTAAGTAGTTGCTGGTTGCCACCCCACTCAGTAATGCTTGGTTTTGACAGATAGTTCTTTTTCCTAAGATGAATGTGTTTCTGTTTTAGTAATCTTTCCGAACCGGGGAGGAAGCTACCTGCACTGATTTTTCCTGTGATCCTTCATTTGTCAGGAACAAGGACTTGTTGTATTCCCTAAAAGAGAAAGTACAGCCTTTCTACATGACCTGTTTTTCTGTGACGCTGAGGTGTTCAACCTTAAAAAAGTGCCGCCTTTTATGATCCAGGACAGATACTTTCTGTGTTAGTGTCAGTCTCTTTCTTGGGATGATTCTGCATCCCAGCTATTGAGGACTTGCTCTTTTTGTTGACATGTAGAATCACTGGGAAAAACATCTGCCAGGGTATGTAGTTTGACTGATGTAATGGATATCACATGCTCTTTGCTGGGTAAAATGGAGTTATGTTCCAAATTGGCTATTCCGTATTACAACTATTGCACGTCCTATAAGCTTTGAATATATATGTATATAAGCTTTGAATATAGGTGTTACATATAAGGGAAAGATGAATCTTGTCAGTGTGTGTGGGCTTTGTTTCCTTTATGTTGGATATTGTCTTTTAAAAGATTGTTGGAACATACTTGTGTTGTTCCCAAGTTATGTTTTTACTTCCACCAGACTATTAGCCTTTCAACTTCCCTGCTTAAGTCTGTGTGAGCGTGGTAGTGGTGTGTATTCCAGATGTTCCCATAAATACTTTTTGCCTTGATTAAATAGTATTTTATTGATCCGGGAACTATTTTTACCTTGTGACAGTGGGGAGGACGGAGTTAAACTATCATTATGTAAATTTCATAATTTGTTTGCATGATTGAATTAGTGCAAGAATCCTATGTCAATTCAGTTGTAATATCCTGCCTCCAAAAGTGGCCAATTCCTGAAACAGAACAAGTTTATAACAATACTTACTTAGAATATTTGGGACTGGAGCATTTCTCCTACCAGGATAGGCTGAGAGAGCTGGGCCTCTTCGGCCTGGAGAAAACTGAGAGCAGTGTCTATCAGTATCTGAAGGGAGGGTGCCAAGAGGATGGAGCCAGACTCTTCTAAGTAGTGCCAAGCAATAGGACAAGAGGCAATGGGCAGAAACTGGTGCACAGGAAATTGCACCTGAACATGAGGAAGAACTTCTTTACTGTCCGGGTGACCAAGTGCTGGAACAGATTGCCCAGAGAGGTTGTGGAGTCTCCCTCACTGGAGATATTCAGGAACCATGTGGGGTGCAATCCTGTGCAATGTGCTCTGGGATGACTCTGCTTGTACAGGGAGGTTCGACCAAATGACTCACTGTGGTCCCTTCCAGCCTGACCCATTTGATGGTTCTGTTTCTGTGAATATTTCCTTGTTCTACAAGAGTTTGTGGGTTTTCTGAGTTGAGGTGCTGTCTTTAGGTGATAGAGTTAGTTCCCCGTGAGGGAAAATTATGTTGCCCAAAAATGTGTGTGCTGTAGATAGTTCTTGTTAACCTCTTGGGCTTTTTCTTTTTTTAAGCTAATGTTACATTCAACTGTATAATAACTTCTTGGCAAAAGGACTTCTGTAGAACATTGTTTTGTGAAAATATGTTGAAAACTTCATATTTTTTGATCTTTTATGTTTTAAACTGTTTAAATTCCTGTATTATTAGATGCTGTTAAGGAGGTAATGAGGAAGCTACTTCAAGTCTGGTTACAATTCACTGAAGGAGATGTTTTAGAATTGCTTCATCGACTGGATGTAGAAAACTGCCCAGAAGTGGCCATCCAAGTACTAAATGCTCTGTTTTCATTATCTCCACTTCATGGTGTTGTTCAGAACTGTAAAAACCTTGACAACAGGTATGCAGAGCAGTTTCCTTTTCCAAAAGATGAATATTTTGCATAAAAATGTAAAAGATTATATCTAAATAGAGAGCAGAGTAACTAGTGGCTGTGATGTCTCCCTGGTGTTGGTATGCTTAAGTGTTTTGGATATGCTTCTTTTCTTAAAAAAAGATCCGTTTCACCAGATGGGAATGATTGTGCCCAGATAAGCAGGAGGAAAAAAAAAGGGAAAAATATATTTGACTTCTCATTTCCAGAATACCCCAAAAAACACACTCTTAAATTCTAAAGTAGGCAGTAAATTAATTAGTTAAAAAAGCTTCTATATGAGTAACAACTTAGAGTCTTTGTTTTATTTTCTGTACATCTTAACCGTAAAGGCAGTGCTCCAATTTACACCCACAACTCTGATTTCCTCTCTTCATTTAGTATGGAATACTGAAAAGCTCCTTTTTTTCCTTTCTTCCTCTCAGTAATGTCTTCTGGTCTTTCTCCCACATTTCCTACTCCTCTTTGACTTCTCTGTATGTTTTTTGCTGAGCTAAGAGGCAGCACGATTTGGGAGTGGTTCAGTAATCCATGAACTGTTTGGAGAATCAATCAGAATGGAATTACTGGACTTGTGTGTCAGTCTTGTTTTGGAGGTATTTTACTTTTTTAAGAGCTTGACAGAATTTACTGTCTTAGTCCTCTTTTCCTGTGTTAATGTTTGGTAGAATTTGACTGAGTTTCTAAGTGTTGAAGAAGATAGTGTGATGAATATAAAGCATGAAGCAAAAATGAATAGGGGAAGAAAACTAGAAATTTAGGTTGTAGGAAATTGCTAAAGGGGGCAAAAAGGTGTGAGAAGAAATGTCTTGAGTTAATTGAGGCAATGAGAGTGGAATGAACAGTGGTAGGAATCTAGTGTCAGATGATAAAATTAAATGACAAGTTGTCACTGATTAAAAAATGATAACAAAATCTTACTCTGTGCTTTGGGAGTAAATGCATAATATCATATGAAGTGTCTTGCATTCTAGTAGTAGCGTGACAGATGTTTTCAAAGCAGTAGGTGCTATATGTGTTGCACTCCAAAGCTATAGATGTGGGCCTGTTTGCCTTTAAAAGGATCAGTAATGATGAAGTAACTTTCTTACAGCCTCTGAAAGTGTGCCGATGTCTTAAGAGATTCAGAGGAGAACTTACATATAGTTATGGGCTTCTCGGCCTGACTTTGATCCTGCACAAAATGAGGCTTCCATTCTGAAAAACTAGGCTGTGTGAGAATTTAAAGTTGTAGGTCTGTTAGACTATTGACAATTTGAGAAGTTAAATTATTCAGCTTGTAATGAGGTTATTTAATTTATGGAAAATATTAGGGTTGTTCTTGTATGTTGTTCCTGACTATAGCTTGAATGATGCAGTATTAGTAGGATAAATGCTTAGATTTTTGGAGTTCTGTGATTTCTGTTTGTTAAATATACTTATAAATAAAGACCTCTCAGATTAATGAGAAGCCATCAGTTTTCATCCACATGTTGCATAGGTTTGTTTGTTTTGTATGTGAGGGACCTAAAACAAACCTAAAATTGTTGTTGATAGTTTGCCAGTAAAATGGGATTCAAGAGAGTGAAAAGTACCACTGCAGTGATACTGTCCTTTCTGTTTTGAGGTAGAATTAATACACAGCTCTGCATCTGAAAACAAAGATTAATTGCCGTGCTTGGCATGGAAAAGACTGAATCTAAAAAGGAACAGGGGTCCTGTGACTGGTAAATGGAGGATGAGCTTAGAGATATGCTGAGAAGCACTTGTATTACTTTTTGCATTTGACATGTTTGCTACTCAAGTATTGTGTGAAGGCCCTGTATTAAGAAGGGAAGAAGCAATTCATAGACAGAAGCTGAAAACTATTTTAATGCAGTTGTTGCATTTTTGCAGATAAATGGTGTTCAGTTTTCCAGACTTGTACAGTGATAAAAACTTTTCCTAGAGGTAAAGTACTGGGGTGGTTGCTCTAGGAGGTCTGAAAGGTTGAGCAGAATGTTTATGCAAACTAATATGAACAGCCTTGAGTTAAAATACTGAGAAGGGCAATGCAGTAAGAGGTTTGGGAAACTCTGTGTCCTCACTTGAGAAAGGAAGTTTTTTGTCAATCTGTAAGTAGTTCTGTGGGAAATACATTTTGACAGGATTTTATTTTCATCTTAGGAAGTAATCTTTATTTCTAATTTTCTAATATTTCTGGACATTTGTTGTCTTTGACTCTAGCTTATTTATTTCTTTGTGTTTGCTGATTTTTGTTTAGAAAGCTGATTCCACTGGAAGACTTAACAGCTGAGAATGTGTTACATTGGAGAAGTCTTTGTGAATATCTAAAATCAAAAGGTAAAGAAGGTGAAGACTTACTAGAGGAAATTTTGCCAGAACCAGCTATATATGCAGATTATTTATTAAGGTACGTTGCATTTGAAAATCTTTTGCCACTAAAACTGATTTTTTTTTTTTTAAGCAGAGAATATTTCTTTCATTCAAACTGTTCAGGTGTCCTCCAAACCCAAGTGCATGCTTGAACAGTGGTTTTAATTTTTCTTCCCTTTTTTAAAAAGACTTTTGGGAGGATTTACTTCCTTTAAACAAACCATGTAGACAGCAAATTTATAGGCTAAAAACAATGTTTGGAATGCCCTTTCTCCTGAATTATCAGCAAGATGGGACTGTTAGATCAATAGCACATAATTCTGTGCTATTTAAGATAATAAAATGATTATTCTGGAATATGCAGCTATCCTTAGTGTATGTGTTATTATCAAGGTCACTGTGTGTTGGCAGAAAGATTTTTAGGGACTGCAGAAACTGATACTTTTTTCCTTGTAATTTGTGAAAATAAAGTAAAATTTGGTTGCTGTCTCCAGAAGTAGTTTTGTAATTGAAACCTCCCTTCTTTTTTGCCTGCTCAGGCAGGAATGCTTCCCAAAAACTTAACGTTTGAAGGCAGTGACAGACGGCTACATGAGGCAGTTACAGAACATTTATTTCATTTAGGGGTGCGGGGGGGTGGAAGTGAACGTTCTGTTAAGTCAGTCTTTTTCCCAAAGTGAAGGATGGGAATTTTTTTTTCTTGGTGAGATTCTTTAGTCTTAACATAAATTTCAAACAGAATTCACATATGTGAGCATGGAGGATGCTGAGAAGTCTTAACTGAGGTATTGTACTTGTGAAATGTAGAGTGAAGCTTCCTGAAATGCTTATAAATTGTATCTGCTGAAAAATGCATTGTATCAATAGACGTTTCCAATTAAAATATGTGTATTCTTTTCTCACTTCACTGAGTGTAGTATACTAGTGGTACTTACAGAAATCATTGCTACTTTTCAGTGGGGAATGTGTTAATATGTTTCATAAATATTTAATAAATGAAGCATCTGTGCTTCCTTAATTTTGAAATGTGTATCCAGTCTGGTGGGTGTAAATTCATTCATAATAATTTAAGTCCGTAAAATATTTGTTCTCCAAAAAATTTATTATTTGAGAGAGAACATTTGTTCTCTTTCCATCTGGTCTTACTCAAAATGCCTTCAGTTACCTTCATCTTCAGGGTGAGGCTGAGTAAGGTTAATTACTTAGGAAAAAATGCAGGATTGCAAGCTGCCTCTAAGTATTTTGGTGTTACCTGGTGCAGGTGACGTTACTTTTAAGTGATCAGAAACACTTATTTTCGTTCCAGATGTCCTAACTCTTTAGGACAGAAGGATTAGAAGAAACTTTTAAAAATTGCTAAAAATAATGAGCTGTTGCTGAAAAGTATCCATAAAGCTGGGGTAGGAAAAAGCATCTTTTTCTTAGCTGATATCAATATTTGAAATATATTTTGATATGTTCTATTTATTACTGAATTTTCTATCTATATTATATGTTTCACTCTAGGTTTTCTGAACATGCATAACTCATTGATAGATAGAATTTTGATAAGAGAACAATAATTCTAGAAAAATAAAGAAATGGAACAAACTGATTATTCTTTGCATGCTGTGTGGCTGAGTGTATATGATAACAGATTGTTCTTCTAGGATGACATATTTGATCATGTACACTTTCATGATTTTCTTGTATTTGGTCTTGCAGGCAAATATAACACTTCTAAACTTTTAACAAAGAACACAATATATAAATACACAGAAAAAAAAAATGGTACATTTATACCTTTATTCCTAAGATGCTGCCTTATGCATTAATACAGAATTGAAATCATACGTACAAGCATAACTTGTAATTTTATGTTTTTTACTGTTTAACATTGACAAAAGGATTTTTTTTTAATGAAGTACCTTATTTTTAAACTGTGAATTATTTGGTATAAATAGCTTTCTGAAAATAATAATCTAGGAAAAGAACACAAACAATAATTTTTAAGGTTTGTAACTAACGTAACCACTTGTTTATACAGGGCAAGAAAGTGGTGGGATTTTTTTGGGGAGGGAGTGTTTTTGGGTATTTGGTTTTGATTTGTTTGGGGTGATGTTTTTTTAAAATTTTTTACTGTCCAACAGTGATTCTGAATGTAAGTATATCTATTCTGTTTGGGTTCAGTTATCTTCAAAATATGCCAGTTCTTACTGAAGAACAAAAAGAAGACTTTAATTGTTTTGAAAACCTGATGACAAAAGAATTTATAGGCCAGCAACTGATTCTTATCATTGGCTGCATGGATACCATGGAAGAGGGAGGAAGGTAAACTTAAATATTGAAGCTGTGTTATTAAGCTTATGACACTCATGCCTGTGTACAGGTGTAGAACCTCTGGGAAATTAACCTGATCAGTCAGACAAAATACAGTTCTAATGCTAGCTGGAAAAAAAGGCACAGTCTATCTAAAGGAATTGGTCCCAAAAGTGTCTGCTTACTTTAATGGAAAAGTAAGTTTTAATGCAGATTCGACATTGTTTGTGGAGAACAAATTCAGTTGTTTTCATAAAGTGTTCCTGAGATTATGAAGTTACAAGACTGTTTATTTGGAGCATAGTGTATAAAAAATTAAAGGAGAAAAATGGATTACTTTTCAACAGATGACTTGTAGCAAGTAGCCTGTTTGTTTCCTACGTTTGTAAGCTGTACTCTGCTAAGGGCTAAAAGGTCTTAGATGCCATGCTAAATTGGGCTATGTTAACTGAGTTATTTCTATCATTTGAACAGCCTTTTGGTGTGAAGTAAGAAGAGTGAATAAATTTGGAAATTCGTACCATCACAGGCATTTTGTGAAAAATTGCAGTTATGATAGTATAAACACAGCAATAATTCCAGACTCTCAGTGGAATGCATATATGTGTGCCAGATTGGCAGAATAGTTTAGCTGGTAATTCTTTTTGAGTTTTCAGACAGATAATTGCTATGAAAGCCTTTTACAGTATTGATTCTGACTGTTTTCTGCTGGAATGATTTATCTTTGGACAGTAGTGACACCTGATTAAAAAATTCAACATTTTCTATCAAGAAAAATATGGTAAAATCAGGAAAAGACAAACATTGCTAAGCAAGAAAATATATTTAGCAGCTGATACAGCTATGGAGAAGTTTCATAATGTATTATGAAGTTTTCATCACACTAGCTTGAAGTTGATAAGATTAACTCATATCTTTTATTTTCTTGAATAAGCAAACATTGTTTGTGCTTTTTTTTATCTAATGCAGAAAGCACCTGTTAGATATTTTACAAAAGATTCTCATTCTACCTGCAACTTCAGCAGCACTTATACCTCTGCTTGTTGAAAGATTGCTCTGTATTGTTAAGGATGATGACACAAGGATTCAAATCGTAAGTAAAAGCTTATCGTGTTCTAGGCTCTGTCTTCCCATATATCAAACAGCTTTTATGAAGCATTGTAACAGGAATATTGGGAGCTAAAATATTTTAGCTTGGAAAAGTATTTATGTCTCCTTCCCTCTTGACTTTTTTTTTTAGCATAGCTGCATTTTGTGGTTGTCTAGAGATCTTTATCTTTAGAGATTTGACTGGTGTTGTAAATGTAATGCTCAAACTAGGAAAGTATTACGCTTAACAGCCTGCTCCATAATACTTTTTCCTATTTAGATCCCAAAGCATTTTGACTAAAATGTTCAAAGTGAGGATAATATAGATTTTCTGTTATCATATTTCTCTTCCCTCCTGGTAGCTCAGATAGGTGCTAAAAACCCATATAACAAAAGTATTTTATATAGTACTCTCTTTAAATGTAGTGCAATTATTTAAACTTGACTCTATAAAAAAGTGGACCCTTGATTTTACTCAAATATTTTAAATGAACCCAGGACTTGAAGACAGAGATCACTTCTGGAAAAACCTCAGGCCAGTGGGTAAATCTGGATAGAGGTTTGTTCCATTGTTACGATGGAAGAACTATGGTAATTGTAGCATTATGATACAACTGTAATGATAAATGTGTGCATTTCTAATGTCATTGTGAAATACCCTTATTTGATACATTGCATTGATTTGGTACAACTTGAGAGAAGGTTAAACCAGGGTGATCTGATACAAGATAAAACAAATTAAGACTATCTTGCCTTATTCAGTCTTTAGTTTTCCTCATGTTTCATCTCATTTGGTATTTACATAAAGGGACTGACTTTAAAGGAAGCCCCTAACCCACTAAAAACCTCTCAACCTAGTTCTGCTTCTAGTTCTGTGTGCATATTTGGCTTCAAATTAAGTAACTTATGTTGCTTCTTCTACTTCAAATGGTGGTTTATAGACCTTTAAATGATGGTGTTCTTAGTTGTATTTTGATTGATGAAAAGCCTTACTCTTGTTACCAGCAATTCCTTTGAAGCTTGTGTTCATCTCTAGAGGAGAGGGCTAGTGCCAGGAAACTGTTGGTGTAGGAACAACTGGACTTAATGGATAATGTGGTCTTCTCATTCTTTGCTTTCCCAACTGACTGGGAGAAAACACCAGACTTATGGTCACACTATGTATTGTCAAATTGAGGGTTTATTTGCAGGGAATATGAGCTGTTAAGAGAAACTGCACAGATGTTTCTCCTACTTTTTCAGAAGGGTAGTGTCTTAAATCTGGAGAAGTTAAATGCTTAGTATACGACATCTGAGCTGAAATTAATGGCACTAATACACTGTTTGTACCAACAGATTGCAGAAATTATATCAGAAGTTCGTGAGCCAATTGTTTCAGTCGAGCAGCCTGTTGATGCTGCTGAAATAAGAAGGAGGGAGCTTAAGGTAAGCTAGCTAATAAGAAAAATATTTTTTTAAGCTTATGCCTTCAGAGTTTTATATGGTAGGGTATTATTGACTAGTATCAATAGAGTGTTGTTGGCTAATACCACAAAGATCATTATATTAATTTTCTTTTACTTTGTATTTCAGTTGGCTGAAATAAAAGTGAGGCTTTTTGAAGCAAAGCAAGCTTTGGAAGAATGCATTACTCTGCAGGATTTTAATAAGGCATCAGTATTAAAAGAACAAATAACTGAGTTGGAACGCACAAAAAATGATCTGATAAAAGCAGAAGAGCAACCTGAAATTATAGAAATGCATGTGGAGAAGGTCTCTTCCCTTCCTGTATTCCTAAGTGCTGGTTATATTTTAACATTTATTCTTAGTTTTAAAAGAAAGTCTAGCTTGGCTTTGTCTCGTGTACATTTTTTATATTGAAAACAAACATTTATGGTATTAGTATTTTCCTTCTGCAAGTATAGAAGCTGATGGTATGCCCCAGCAAAAAAATTAATTGCAGTTAAACTGTTCTTTTGTCCTTGAATAACTAAAGAATTCTAAAAGGATCTTGTTCTTACTCCTTTTGCTCTCAATTAGCTGAAAACATGAAAGGGGATCTATTTTCATCATAGTTTGTATACAGATGATGATTAATATTCTTGCACACAACAAATGTGTAGTGGACATATTTATTTGGGTATGGACAAATTATGATTAATGGCCCCATTCTTCTTATTACACCCACCATTTGTATTGATAATGTTTTTCTCTTTTCCCTGACCCACTTGAAGAGTGATCCTGAAACACTGTTGAAGTGTCTGATGATGTGTCATGAGCTTCTGAAGGTCATGTCCCTTTCTAAAGGAATCAGTCCAACCATAAATGAACTCATTCAGTCGCTGGTATGTAAGAATAAAAATACTGTTTACATTATAATGAAAACGGATACATTGTAGCTGGCCCTTGCATGCTGGCAGGATGGGTCGTGATTATTTCACAATCACTTTGCTGTATCTGTAGTGCTGTGCTTGGTGCTTTTAAGCCTTCTGAGAACCCAGTGTCTTGGAGGTGAGTGCAGGTAATGCTGTTCTGAGCTCCTATGACAGAACTGGTTGTGGCAGAGAGATACTAAAATACAATAAGAAAGTGATAAATGTTTGACTAATGTGTATGACAGTGCTGGACAGGGCTGAGGTATACTGTGCCAAGTGGAGAGCTTACTGCCTTTAATTACTTGGATTTTTTATCAGTCAAAGTTATGACAGCTCTAATAGATAACTTCTAACATTTGGGGTTTTGTTGTTGTTGTTGTTCTGACTTTTAGTTTGGTTTTAGTCAAAAGCTTTTTATCTTGGAAAGACTGGAACTCATATAGACCTTTTTTTCTTTCCTACCATGCACAAGAAAAGATTCTCCCCTCACCCCACTCTGTTTTCTTAGCACCTTTGAAGAGCAAAACATTTTTGTATTGAAAAATAAAGCAGTGGCATTATTTGCCTCTTGTAGTCTACAAGATACACTTGTTTCCATTGTGAAGACTATGGATTTGAAGATTAATATTTTTAAATATCCCAGCCTTTTAACTGTTACTGAGAGTGCAAACAAAAAATAGAAAAAAGTAATACACCATTGTATGAATGGTGTACTCACATGGGAATACTCTGTGCAATTCTTATCTGTTTAGAAATTTTATATTTGAAGTTTATGATGCAAGTAGTCAAGATAAGGGCAGCAAGGAAAAGTATGGAATGGCTTCTACTGAGGAATGTTTAAATAGGTTACTTCTTTGTAACCTGGAGAGGACTTAAGGGTAAGGCTTGAGAGAGGGCAGAAGTTGTAAGACATTGGAGAAAGTGAGTAAGGATTGGTTGATCACCCCATAAACCTATTCATTAGCAAGCTCAAAACAAATGAAATGAGTTGCGTTGTCACCTAATGTGATCTCTGGAATTCCTTGTCGCAGCATGGTGAACACTGGTATGAATTTCAAGGAAGACTGAGCAAGTTCAAGAAAAATAAATATTATGGAATTATTAGGTTGTTCCTATCTCAGCTGCAAATTCTTGGGACTTTGACAAGAATTCTTAGGATGTATCTGTTTAGTCTGTTTATGTAATACTTTCTAGGAATTTGGATGTGATCTTTTGATAAGAAGAAAATGGACTGGATGACTTTAGAATGGGAATTCTTAGAATTCAGCCTGGAAAGAAACTTGCTGAAATGTAGTGCAACCACACCTGATTTGTTACAGATGTATAGAAGTATTCTTAGAAGTCCTAATTAATGTTGTGTATCCCAGAAACCTTTTTTTAATTTTTTTCCACTTGGTCTTTCTTTAATTTTCACATTTGTTGTTTATTCCACTTTTCTTTGTCCAAGATCTTGGTTTTGTATTGATGTTCCTGCTGGATTTTCATGTATTAAATGACTTGGGATACTTATTTCTGTTTTTTTTTAAACCTAAACTCTTTGAGTAAATGCAAAAATATAAAAAGATGCCACTATAGTGTTCACACTGTATCTAGTCTGGCTTTTTTATTGTGTGGAGTTCTACAATTGTCTTCTCAAAACTATTCCAAGTACATCGAAGTGGCATCTGTATTTGGTAACTTGGGTACTGTTTCTCTGCAAGAATGCTAATGTCTTTTATAAAGAAATGTGTAGGTTTGTTATGTGTTGTCTTTTTTTTTCACAGAGTGATCAATTCCATTTTGTTTGAAAACAAATATTTATGAAAAACACCCACAAAGGAAAACACGTGATTTGTGCCGTTATTTTATTGCTGATTTCAAACAGCATACCCAATCTGCTTCTGTTTATATTTAGATGAACATAGTATTTAGTAGGTACCACTTTCCAAACTTGTATCAAACTAAATTATTTTTATTTTCAGGGTAAACACATTTTAGTAGTCAGTTTTTTATTTTCCATTTATATATTCAACCATAAAGTGTAATATTTTTGTTTCCAGATACTTCCTGGCATAACTAATCTTCATCCAGCTGTGAGAAATAAGGCAGTCTTGTGTTTGGGATGCTGTACCCTTCAAAAGAAAGAATTTGCTCAAAATCAGCTTCCACTGCTGTTACAGGTAAAATGTCTGATCAGAAACTGAGTAATGGTCTTTGTGACTTAGTAAATAAAACTGGTCTTGTATCCATAACAAACTGTTATACATAGTAATGGTCTTTGAGACCAGTGGTTCCTGATTTCCTGCAGATCTGGAGAGTGTGGTTTCATGTATATTTTTCTGATGTCTAATAGTATTAAAGCTTGTATTTTATCTTGGTAGTAGCATACCTTTCCTTTGTAAGGTCATCTGTTGTCTTGAAAGTTTCCAGGAATTCCTTATCTGAAACGTCTCACTTTTTTGTTCAAATCTGGTTGTAATCAGTCACGTATTTATATTATTTGATATGGAAAAGAGAAGCTGTAGTATTGTCTAAGCCTTCCTTGGGAAACCAAACTAAAAATGTGACTGTGATTGTTTTCACATTTCTGTGAAAACATACTTACCTGTGATCTTGGGTGTCTGATATAATTTCTGAATTACTATTTTTTTTATGGATTAAGGAAGAGTTGTTAAGTAGAGGATAAAGCAATATTGAAGCCAAGAAACAATATCATGGCCAAACATCCATGGATATAGAACATGTTGGATGCCATAATACCCGCTTCTCCCACCCTCATTGTAAATGTTCTGATGATGAGCTAATTGTATCGAAGATCACAACATTAACTTTTTTGACCCAGGCTTTGACAGTCGTGTAGGTGACCACTGTGCTTTATTAAGGGTGTGTTCATGTAGACACCTGAGAAATGTCAGCAGATGTCGAAATGAGATGCTGGGCTCAGACAAGATGGTAGAGCTGTCAGGTGCCATAGTAGGAGAACTTTGGGTTCCTAAAAGGTTAGCATATATTACTATTTTTAATTTGCTTTTGAGTATGTCTCATTAAAAACCAAGTTTGTTTAGGGAGGATTACAGTTGTTTTAGTAACTTAGATTTTAGACTTAAGTTATTTCTGTAGGTACTAAACTGCACAGTCTTTCTGTAGGCTGCTATCAGAAGCAGGGTGTGGGCTAAACAGATCTACAATCTCTAGGTTAACCCACCCATGATGTATGGTTTCACTTGAGTGCTAATTTGAACTCTAATACATATACTAACCTATGCAACTTTGACTTTTATTGTTATCTTGGTTCCTGCTGTCTTTTTAAATAGTGTTGATTTTAATTAAGCTGTACTTTTTTAAAGCTATGTTTCTGTAGTGCCTACCACAGGCAGACTTTGTGTTTGTCCAGTGTCTCTTTGAGTTGAACAATAAAATTACATCTCATACATGCGTGCTCACTCCATGAGTGAAATTCAGTTGATTTTGTGTAATGCAAATTGTATAGATAACTTGATTAACTGTTTCCCAGACTGTATTATAAATCCAGGTTTAAACTTGTATCACACCTTACTAAAGTCTGAAAGTTGTCTCAGGAACAATAGACAGTTTCCCAAATAATTAGTTGCCTTAAAGCAAAAAATCTTATGGTGAATTTTAACATTGGTGGTCGACTGGAAGATGATGTATGTATTTTTCTTATTAAACCTAGGTTTTACAAATAGATAATACAAAGATAAAGCTCAGTGCTTTAAAGGCAATCTTTGATCAACTAATGCTGTTTGGAATTGAGCCTTTTAAAACCAGAAGAGACAATGACTCTCAAAGTGAAAGTGCACACATTAGAACTGAAAATGACGAGGATGAAAGCAAAACAATAGCAGAGGATGAAGAGGACAGTGCCACAATTAACAGCCTTCTGAAACTACTTTCAGGTTTCTTAGACAGTGAGGTAAGGAATACTATAAAATTTGCCTTAATTTTGTTTTCAAATTATTATTGCAGATGGCTTACCATCACATTACATTGTATGTGAATATTATGTGATGTGTAACTGAAATCAATGGTCTTGTGTTTAAATGGTCGTCCTAGAAAATGCCTACAAGTTTGTCACTGATACAGACTAACAGTACTCTTGAGGTGGCTTTGAGTTCTATGCAGGTGCAAATATATGAATGTAGAGAATCGATTGGCAAGATAGGATGTAGACTAATACTAGAAATTATCAGTGCAAGACAGTGTGGTTGGTGTGTTTGTAATGAGTTCCCTTTTCAGTTTTCAGAGCTTAGGACAGTAGCTGCAGAAGGCATTGCCAAACTGATGTTTTCTGGGAGGCTGATCAGTGCCAAGCTCCTCTCTCGCCTTGTTTTGTTGTGGTACAACCCCGTGACTGAAGAGGATACTCGGCTTCGACACTGTCTAGGAGTATTCTTCCCTTTATTTGCATATGCAAACAGGTAATGGTCTTTGTCATTTGTTGTGTGACAATATACATTGAGCTAGCAGCTTTAGGAGCCTTTTTTGGTCTTGCACAAGTAGAAATTGCACAATTGATAGACCTACAGGTTTAATTCAGCCTCCTATGCCTATTGCTCTTGAAAGTACATAATCTCAACCTGTGACTATTCTGACGACTTTCCATTAATTCCTTTTTACCCCTGTGGCCTTCCACTTTTTTTTTTTCTTTCCTAAGCCTATAATTGAAACTATTCTCCAAGATACTGAATAAAATATTAATTTAAAAAGATGTGCTTTACTTATTTATGCTGTTGAGCACTAAAGGTAGGCTTTGAAGTGTCACTAAAAGCAGGAATGCTTCAAAAGGATATAATCAGTGCCCAGCAGATATCAAAGCAGCAGGCTGGTGGGCTGTGGCTTGGGAGATGGTTTTTTGTTTTTGAAGTAAAGAATACTCCAATTTAAATTCACAGCAGATTCAAAATCTCCTGTTTATTTTGGTAGTGGACAAAGGAGGTAAAGAGCTTATGTAAACAGCAATTCTCATCTTTCACCTGCTGAATGAAAAAGTTGTTTAACTTTTTGTTAAATTTTGTTAAATTGTTTAACATTTGCTGCTAGTGGTTTGAGTGAGTTAGAACAAACTGAGTATTTGTCTGTTTGGTTTTTTGTTCAAGTTTTAATTTAGGTCTATTATATCTTACTGTACCTATTTGTCAAGCCAAATTGAATTAAATTTTTGTGGCCAATACATCACCACATCAAGGGATGCAGTTCAAACAGGAGTTGTTTGGAGACACAAAAAACCTAACAAATGTATTTTTGCTGTTGTCACGAAAAAAAATACACAGTTTCCTCCAGAATGGGGTTTTCCCTACTTAAGTTCTTTTGAAAATAAGTAACAGAAAAACTGATTTCATATGCTTCCAGTTTCTCTGATATGGATTGATTAATTTAAGCCTTAAAACATTGATAATCTTGTGAATGTCATCTTCTGAAGCTGTGAATGTCTCTTTTTAAATTTTTTTTTAATGAGTTTCAGTGATTGCCCACCTGAGTAATTCTGTGTATTTCCAAATCATTTACAAATAAGGCAACTTCTGGCACCTTATAGATGATCTTTTTCTTGAAAGAATAACATGGTGTGTGTTTTAAGCAAAAATCAGAAAAATCAGTGGAGAAAATAGTCCTAAGCCTTAGCCTGGCTCACTGATTGGGAATCTCTTTAGTTGGGAAATCTTTTTTTTTTTTTTTTTTTTTTTTTGTCTCAAAACATTATTTGTGTCCTGGATAGCAAATGGTCCATTTTAAGATGAATAATTTACTGTTTTCTGTTACCAATACTGTATTTTTAGAAGAGAATTAATTAATACCATGTGTAATTGAGAACTGTCTGTATAGCTGCCATTCAGAAAAGGAGAACTCAGGTAAGTAATAAATGAGATTTGGCTGAGGTTCATGTCCAGTCTTGGCAGTGATCTCTTACTAAACCTTAAATTTCCATTTGTTTTCTAGGTGCTGCTCTGTTAACTTCTCCATCTGGTCACAGATATAGTCTATGGGCTTACTTTTTGAAAATAAATATTTGAACTCTGAGGAAAAAATGTTTATGCTGACTTTTTAAAATAATCTTTGATGTCAGGAGAGCGGCATGGCTTGCTAGAACAGGGACAACAAGTAACCAGTGAACTATTCTTATTCGTGGAATGTTTTCTAAACAGTGTTAAACTCTCCGGCAGCCTAAGAGGAGAAACTTCTCTCTGCCTGGTGCCTTCATGTTACTAGACTTTTTCTTTTTTTTTTACTTTATTTTTAATGTAGAGGAAATAATCTGAATGATACTTCAGTTATGCTTAGCTAAAGCCTCAAAGCCGCTGCTGAGAGTTTTTGCTTGGGTTCTTTTTTGTAGTGCTCGAAAGGTCTTTCGGTCAGTTGGTTTTGCTCAGTAGTCCAGCAGCAAACAATCTGCTATTTTGAAATGATTTACTTTGTTCATTTTCTCCTGTAGTTATTTTGGTTTCATATAGGAAGTTAATAAATATCAGAAACAACAAAGGCTTCACTTCAATTAGTACCCTGTACTTTTCAACACCTTGCCTTTCAAATTGTTTTGAAAAATCTTGTGGAACCAGGCTTTTAGACAACTTGCTGCAGAACTGAGAGCAACATGGTTTTTAGGCTTGTTTAGCAGGAATGATGAACTCTTCTGAGAAAAAAGCATGAGTACTTCTTCCAAAACACTTGTTAGCCTCTGCATTTTTTTTTTTTTTTGCCAGGCTTCCTTGCTTTCTTACACTATGAAAAGTACCCGCAAAGAAAAAGGCTAGCTAGAAAGGAGGAATGAGCAGAAGACAAGATTGATCTAAAAAAAAAAAATTACAGAAATGTATTTATGTAAATGTATTGTCTTGTCCCTTAGGAGTAAATATGTCTGTATATATCAGAAATATCAGTCAGGTTTTCAGTACTAAGGATGAATGTTCAAACTCTTCAGAGGCAGGAAGTGTTACTTAAAACTTGCTTGAAATAAATACCATGTGCTAAAATTTTGATTGGTTCTGTGAAGCAGTTTTGATATCTTGATCTTGCTGGCTGTTGCTACAAAGGTTGGCTGCTCACACTTTGCTTTGACTGATGTGTTGCAATGGGTCGGGGAACTTTCATCCTGGAAGACAAAACAGTTTTGTTTTGTTATGCTACTAATACTTGACACCATTGAAATAGGTCTAACCAGGAATGCTTTGAAGAAGCTTATCTTCCAACTCTGCAAACACTGTTAAATGCTCCTGCAACGTCACCTTTGTCTGAAGTAGATATCAATAATGTTTCTGAACTGTTAGTGGACTTGACAAGACCAAGTGGACTGAAACTTCAGTCTAAAAATTCTCAGGACTATCAGGTACAGTGTGTTGAACTGTAGGAAAATAGTATTTAGTCTAGAGATTAAGAACTGCCCCCTCCCTGCCTCCCCCCGCCACTTGCTTACTGCTATCTGTCTGGGCCTCTGAGATTCCCAGTGCCAGCAGTTGGATTAAATGAAATCTTATACCTTGACACTTTCCCTCCCACCTCTTTCCCCCCCATCTCCCTTGCCTCTTACAATTAAAAAAATGCTCGTAGGACCTTGCACCGTGGCTAATTGTCTATACTGAGAAAAATGTTTATAAAAATCATTTGGTGTACATACTAAAAATATTGCATTTTAGGAAAATGTTTACTCAGTAAAATAAGACAATTAATGGCTTAAATCAGAATGTTCTCACTGCTGTCTCTTTTAAATAGTTCTCAACAAAATGTCTGATACCTAATTTCTTTCCTTTACAGGAGTTAACAGTGCATGATAGTTTAGCCATGAAAATTTGCAATGAAATCCTGACAGACCCAACTGCACCAGATGTCCGTATTTATGCAAGAGCTTTAAATTCACTAGAACTCAGTAATTCTTCCACAGAGAATCTTCTGGTGTTGCTCAATGAGATTCTAGAGGTAGTACATAAATAACACGGTTTTTACTTTTTTATTCATTAGCAATCTAATATTCTGATATACTTAAAAATGAAGTGACTTTGCTTACTATGATGATGTGACTGGAATTTCTCTTTTAAGCAGTCTTTGAAAATTAATTTTTGAGTAATTTACAAAATTAGCTGATATCACTGCATAAACTATTGACAGTATAACCAGGGTGCAACAGGTGTGCCCAATCTGATATATTGCACTACAGTGAGATCTTTTGATAACTGTGATGTAGTTAATATTTTAGGTTAAAATAAAATTCAGTATTAAGTCATTTGCAGTTTGGATGGCTTTTCTCTACTTAATAATTAAGAGCTGAAATGTTACACCTAAACTTATGATGTAATTGGAAGATCATTAGCGAACATGAAAAGGGTACTTGATTTAAGGTGAAGTGGGAAGGGATTGATTACAAGAGTTTTTACTTAGGTGCTTTTATTTATATTGAAAAAAAGGAAAATTTGGGAATATGACAGACAACCACCATGGTATATATAAATGTTGAAAAGAATGCTGAAATCCACCATGCCTATATCATGCAGAGGTAGCTATACTCCAAGTCCAGTTGCTTTAATGTTTTTCAGGTTTCCTTTAAAGAAATGATTAAAAATTAAAAAATGTGAGCTTTCAGTGCCTGGTGTTGATGGAGAAAGTGTTTCTACTTTCAGCTTGACTGATCATTTTCCTGTCACACATATCCTTTGTGCAGTAAATTTAACTAATCCTGTTAGTAGGTAAATTTAATGGATGAAATAAATAGTTGTAAAATTAGGTAGCATTAAATGTCTGTTCTCCAGAAAGTGAAAGATAAACTGTGTCAAAGAACTATTGAGAAGATCAAGATGAACTTGACCAAGGATCCTAATGTGGGCAAAAACGACTCAAGACAAACTGAGGAAACAGGTGGAAGGACACAGGACGCTGACATCACATTGGCTGAAAATACTGTTAACAATGAAGAAGGTAATTCAGAAGAGGTGTAGTACAGTAGCAGGTGTACAATTCAGTGAATTGTTCAGATTTTATGAAATGGAGTTTTAATTTTTTATTCTTTAAATTAATGTACTTTTTGGAAAAAAATAGGAAAAGGTAGCATGTAGTAATAAATATGCACACAGTTTAAAATATTTTTACTGAAGTATTTTCCACTTTGTAGTGCTTTTTGACCAAATTTTGTCATATTACTCTGGTGTGAATAGTGCTATATTCTGCATCTTAAGCTCTGCCCTGCAGCTCTTTTTTTTTTTTACCAAAACCAGAATGAAGATATTTTGTTTTGTTTTAAATGTTTGGCACACTGTGCCTGCGAAATACGGATGCTGACTAACTCACCTTTAGAACGTGACTCGCTAACTTGGAGGAAGAAGGAAGTGCTGGGTGGGGTTCTTAGATTTTGGAGTTGCCATGCCTATGGTTCTTGCAGGCTGTGTTACAGCAGGATAGAGCTGATACCTTCAGTGTTTGCCCCAGTCTGTCCTTGTTGCAGACTCTTCTGTGGGAGCCACATTTCTTTCTATTGCTCTTTAAGAGTTTGAAGTGGAAGTAGCTGGGAGACTGCACTGCCGGCGCAGCTGCACGTGCCTCAGCAGTGTCCATTGTGCTGGGGGCTCACAAGGGAGAATATTTTATTCAGCAGAAAAGCAGTTGAATGAAACTCACTAGGTTTGCTTGCAGCAGCAAAGCAAAAGTACTGACAGGCAGCTGTTTGAAGCAGATTGTGTGCTCTTTTACATTCTTTATTTATATTTTTAGTGCATTATTTAGAGGCTTTAATCTGTTTTTTTTTTCCAGAAGTGCCAAATAGTTTAATTTCTTTTATCTTCTATGTTTATGTCTTCAAATATTTCTTGGATGGGAAGTTGGAAGTGTGCTTTTGAGCAAATAGTTGCAGTGTTTTTGCCTAACATCTGATAAGCCTTTTTGGTGTGAATTTGTCATGCAAAAGGATTTTTGAGCACTTTTTAAAGGCAGACTTAAAAGGAGAAAAGCATTGTTCCTTTTCCTTCTCCCACCCCTCCCTCAATACATTTGGGATTATTAAAAACTAAGCAGCATTTACTACTTCAAATTTGTGGGATTTCAAATTTTCAAAGGGTCTGGAGTACAAGTCCTATGAGGAGTGGCTGAGGGAGCTGGGGTTGTTCAGCCTGGAGAAAAGGAGTCTCCGGGGGACCTTATTGCTCTCTACAGCTCCCTGAAAGGCAAGGTGGGGGTTGGCCTCTACTCCCAGAAAAGTAGCAACAGGACAAGGGGAAATGGCCTCAAGTTGTGCTGGGGAGGTTCAGGTTGGTTATTAGGAAAAAATTCTTCACTGAAAGAGTGAAGAGGTTAAGCATTGGAACAGGCTGCTAAGGGAAGTAGTGGAGTTACCATCCCAGGAAGTGTTCAAAAAACAAGTGCATGTGGTACTTTGCAATATGGTTTTGTTTGGTCAAAGGTTGGACTTGATGATCTTGCAGGTCTTTTGCAACCTTAACAATTCTGTGATTCTGCCCAGTATGATCTTCTCCATAATTTTTTCAGAAGCTGAGGTTAAACTAACAGGTCTGTAGATCCCTTGGTCCTCCCTGATGCCTTTCTTGTAAATTGGAACCTCCCCAAACTCCCAAGACTTTTGGTAGATGATTGAGAGCATGTTGTGCTGTAGCATCCATTAGCTGAGTGACATTAAAGCTTCATGCATGCCTTGATATCTAGTTTTTGATTTAAAGAAAAAGTGGGGTTAGCTTGTGTGGTGTTTTTATATAACAGCTAAAATTTAAAATACTGGTACTTTAGATAATCAACTCTTAATTTCTGACTTCTGTTCGTGCTATTCTGTTTAACAGAAAAGAAACAAGATGCTCTTCAAACTCCAGTTAATGAAGTTAAAGAAACTGCAAAATTAAAATCCACAAGAAACAAAACTGGCAAAGGTACACTAGCTACAATATTAGTTGATTTTAATAAAAGAATTTCATGCTAACTTTTTGTGAATGTATAGATACAAAAGCCAGTCATACTCTGTTGCAGTTTTTACAGTTTTATTTGTTAAAAGATTAAAGTACTCTGTTCTGTGGAAATTTTTGTGCTGTTAGCCTCTCCCAATAACACAAATTTAAAAAAAAAAAAAAAAAAAAAAAAAAAAAAAAAAAAAAAAAGGAAAAAAAAAGAAAAAAAGTCTGGCTACAGGATTTCCAGAGAACCTGGTCACAGCCACTGACAGTAACAAACGTGTTTCTGGGAGAAGTGACAAATTGTGGGGTTTTTGTTGTTGCTTTTGTGTTGTGATCACATTCTGTCTGTGCTGACTGCATATTTCTGTTTCAATGCAATACAAACACTGAAGAAAAATACAAAACTAGTTTAAGAAAACAAATGGTATCATGATATGAAAAGAGACTTTTGCTTATACTTAGGGCAGCGCAAAGCGGCAGCAGAAGGGAGGTCTGTGAGCAGAAGAAAAACTGGCAGAAGTGTGAAGGGTGGTACTGGAAGGTAAGTCCTTGGCTCTTCACCATCAAAACCATGATGTCTCTTCCATCAAGAAAATTTAATTCAAATGTTTTTCTTTCCCAGGCCTTTACCTTTGATATCCTCTGTTCCTAAAACACAGATAAATATTTTAGAAAAATTTCTCTGATCTGATACTTTTGAAAGAGCGGCAGTTTTTTTAGAAAGAGCCTCTAGCCTTTTTTTAGCATACCTTTGGGGTGTAAAGTCAACATATATTCTGTCTGGCAAAAGTTAGATTTTTGGTTTACATTATTTCTCTTCTTCCAATCACTCTTTCTGCTTCTTTAATCTGTTCTGTGGAGCAGTCAATGTTTTTATTTCTCTCACCCCCCCCTGCCTCCCCCCACCCCCCAGTTTTGTTGCTTTTTTCCCATGTATTGATAAGCTTCTGAGAAGTGAAAACGATAATGGATTTCTTTCCTCGTGATCTTGTAGGATATGAGCATTAAAACATTATCTTTGTAACTTTTAGCTGTGCTCACTCTTTCTTAAGCAAGTAATCCATGGACTTCAGGGTCACCAGGGTCAGTCCATTCTCTTTTGCCTATTTGGTGTATTTATTTTGATTTCACCTAATTTTGGGGAGTTATGCTTATTTTGCAACTGCTATATCACTTGGAAAACAATATATTCTTCTCAAAAAATAAAAAGAATTGGTAAGAATTACTTTTGCTCTTTGAGACCATGTTTCAAGTTTGTTAATATAAAAATTCTTGAGTTTGCTTAGTCTTTTTGGCCCTACTTTTAAATATTGTGCATTTCAGTGATGATGAAGTTCCAGAATCGGTCCCAGTGTCAAGTTCAAGACCTCCAAGACGAGCGAAAACACTGGCACTTGAAAAAACAAGAATGAATCTTTCAAGGCTTCTGAATGAGGAGGTGGAGAATTGAAGACAAAAGGAGAGAAAGTGCCCTTTGCCAATGCTGGTAGTGAACATCAGACTTGAAAACTGAGGCTTATTTTCTTGTTAGTCATATTTAACTCATTCTATAATTTTAGATTTCTAGATTAGTTTTTTTTTAAACAGTGTTTTTCATTATTTTACCTGAACAAAGAGGTTTTTTTTTTTTTACTTTGCAGAGAATGCTGCTTCTTATCTGCAGATAAAATTGCTGTTGGTGTTAAGTACTCAATAGTTAAAGCTGTTTTGATGTTTAACATTAGCAGAGGGTTTGACCTGTAGTGGTTGCTTGTGATGGGAGTAGTTTTGAATGTACCTACATCTGTGGCAGCCACTTTCTTAATTTTTATAAGGTTTTGTAACAATTAAACCTGGTCAGCAGATGCACATATTTACTGTTCATGTAAATGTAAAATAAAGTTGATCTTCATTGTGAATTCTGCTTCCTGCAGATACACAGTCATGTCTGTCTGTGTTCCATTATGGATAATTTCAGAGGCAGTGGGAGAAATCTTAACGTTGATTGCTTGACAGGTTCCTCCCAACTACTGCTGCCAAACACAGCTTTCGAAGGAACTTGCATTTGAAGTAGGTAAGTGTACTATAAATGATCTTTGGTAATTCTCAAAAAATTACTTAGGGACACAAGTGAAAAGTAGTGTTCCCAAAGTGTAATGCCTAAACTATTATGCTATTTCCAAGCTTGCTTATAGGAAACAAGACAGGTTTGTGTTGCTTTTCCTCCTTTGCAGTTTTTGTTGGAAACTTGTCAACCTTCAAAATGCCACGACATGCTTTTCTGCTGATATTTGATATTCAGAAGCTTTTGTAACTGTGGTACATTATTTATATTTGTAACATTAAACAGAATTTTGAGGTCCTGAACTCCCTCTTTTGATAATTCTTTTCATATCCCCAAATTGTGTTGTAGGGTGAGTTTGTGTACATGCAAGCACTTGAGATCAGAGATGCTCTCTGTCCCCTTGAATGCTGCCTGAACATAGTTCAAATGGGCAAAGCATATAGTTCAGTTTTTCTCAGCTGATTGTCAATCAGAGCTTCCCTGGGGCTTTCAAGTTGGTTGACTTGAGGAGGGGAGGGAGGGTGTGTTTGTTTTGTTTTTTTTTCAGTTACAAGTTCTCTCTCTTTTGCTCTTTAACCACAAATACACTTTCAACAAGTGGTGCCTGCATTAACCGTAGGTGCTGTGCTGTGGATGTGGCTTCACCAGTGTGTGTTCATCGGAAAGAGACTTTGCCTTTGGCAAACAGCCAACACCTGGGCTGCTGTGGGGCTGCAGTGAGTGCCTTGTGGGGAGAGGCTGAGGGAGCTGGGCTTGTTCAGTCTGCAGGTGTTGGGAGGACCTTCAGTTACTTGCAAGGAGTCTGATGAAGAGATGGAACTGGGCTCTTGGTTGCATATGGTGGGAGGATAATAAGCAGTGGGTATAGGCTGGAAGTCTGGCCAGAATATAAGGGGGTAAAAGGTAGTGGAATGGGTTGAGAACTGTTGGAACCAAGTTGCTTGGAAAGGCCATGTAGGCTCTGTTCTAGTTTAAGACATGACTGGATGAAGTCCTCACAACTGTCTGCCTTTTTAACAGGACATTTGTGATGTCCTTTTATGCCTGAATTACCCTGTGATCCTTTCAGGCTGGAAACCTGATCAGCAACTGGCACTGAATTTTCAGCCCCTCTGTGTGATTTGCCTGCCCAGCTCCCTGTAAAGGGAAGGGATTTCTGTGCAATAGAAAATGTGGTGTGCTCTTGCAAAATTACTTCACCTATCAAGGAGAGGGTAGCTGCATAATTGGGATGATCAGATGTTTGCTGTCTTCTTCAAAGCTCACTATTACTGATAATCACAGTTAAAACGTATGCAGCTGACTTTTGGAGAAAGTCACATGGTAGCAAAAGTACATCCAGAGGTGACGAGGACCCAGGTCTGGAAGTATCTTACTACTTGCAGTGAAAAAATCTTGACTTGGTATGCATTACTCCTTTTACTAAAATAATATTATTTACTGTAATTCTGTTGTTTGAGTACCTAACTTCCTGGGTGCTTAATTAAGGAGTAAAATTTTAATCCCTAAAATATTCTAATTGGTTTTAAAACAGCCTCTTTGTCGCTCTGGGCCAACTACGGTGTGACTTCTCTCTTTTTGCTGGCTCAACACAACAGGGTGTGAGACATGAGCCACACTAGACCTAGACTTGATTCCCTATTATTGATAAAATAGCAGTGGTCGCTTGTCAAACTTTAGGTGATCCCATCTTTATTCCCACACTGCTTTCTGTTTCTTAAAACCAGTTTTGTGATTGTCTCTTCAGACTACACCCCAGTCTTTGGCTGGTCACTCTCCCAAGCCGAAGGGTCAGGGCTCCACTGAGAGGGTTTCTTTTTCTAGTGGTGGGTTTTGTCTGAGTTCCAGCAGTGGCTGGTGAGCTTGGGTTGTGCCTGAACCAACTCCCCTCTGACCACTTTTGCATCATCAGCCAATTAAAAGTCAATGTGATTCAAATAGCAATTGCTGATAGTTAACAAAACCAGGCTGCTGCTTGGAGCTGAGAGAGACATGTCCAAAACAGAAAAGTTCTGGTATTTACTGGGTCTTTGAAAAAATCCACATGGCCTCTCCTCCTGTGGGCACATGGATAAGATGCCAGCTGCATTGGCTCTGATGTCCCTCCTCCCTCCTTACTGTTCCGTGTGCTTTGCTGGGGCTGCACCGAGTCAGTGCCTCTCCCCTGGAAAGTGTAATTCTCTTTCTGGCTTTCTTGCCACGTAGAATCCACACGCATTAAACAGTTGAGATACATAAAGACCTGCTAGACGGTGCAGTGTGATGATGAATGTTTATTCTTTTAATCATGTTCTGCACTGGGTGATGCTTCAGAGCCTCAGTATCCTATTAGGATCTTTGGGAGACTTACCAGAATTTGTAATGATCTTTTTATTTCAGTTACTGGATTGTACCTGCAAACCAAGAAACCTCTGTAAAGAGGAACTGCATCTTCACTTTCAGGTGAATCCTTAAAACCTTTGTTTTATTAAATACAGTGTCTTCCAAGGAAATTTCCTTCTGGAAGATTAGTTCTTGGCAAGCAAAGACAGAGAACTTATTAAGAAGTTGAATTAAGAAACCTCTACTCTAGCTCTTGAATGTATGACTCCAGCAAAGAGAAATATATCATATGGTTTTATTCTAACACTTTTGTTATAGTTCTATTAATAATAAAGTTTTGATGAATGAAGTACATGAACCTTGCTAAAGATCATCTAAGCATGGAATGTCTACAATGTAGTCAGCTACAACCATTTACTACTTCTTTGAGTAGAGTTTAAAACTTTGATTTTACATTGCATTTCCAAAGTACACAGAAAAAATGAAATAGGAAGAGCATTTACATCCATTTTAATTGGTGGCAGGCATGAAGTCATAAAAACAAATGGGGAAGAAAGACCATTTAGCAGAAACCTCAAAAAGTGCAGATACAGATTTGTTGAATGACAATCTCACGAGATCCTCCAGCGGGCTTGTGGTCTTTCTTTTAGACATTATGGTCATTAAACACCGTCACACAGAAGTTCTCAAGGTAAGTGAAGATGAAAGCATACTGCAGGAACAAACTGGTGCTTCCATACATTTCAATCCACTGGTAAAGGAGATCTCCTCAGATAATTTACCTTTGTACTGCTTTGCTTCGAGGTAGTCAGTCTCCACCTGTTACAGATTTGTTTGAATTATTACCATAAATCTTTACATGGTGTTCTATGCCACAAATTACATAATATATTAACTTTCGTGCACAAAAATAAAATTGGGAAATAATTAACTTTAAAGAACATAGAAAAATCACAATACTATTAAAGGGGAACATCCGATTCTGATATAAATTTGTACTGCAAGAATTTCATGATGGTCAGATGTGTAACTGTGTATTTAAAAAAAGAAAAATGTACAGTACATCAAACTGAATAATGCTAGTAGTATATAAAGCCAAATCACACAAGATCATTTCAAGATCAATGTAATAAACGCTGATTATTTTGCAGAAAAGAAAATCAGGAACAATGTACAAAATAATAGTGCAAGAACAGCTGCAATCTATTTGTTCTCATCAGTTTTGAGATTTTGGTTAAAAACTTTACAGCTGGCGAGAGATGCTGCTGAAAAACTCAGATTCCACTCAGTGGGCTGATTAAGGCACATCTTTATGGACTTCAAATGTTCATTTTCTGTGTTCATGTCTATTGAATTCTGCGGCTCCGAAACTTTCACTTGTAGCGTGCTGTTAGAAGAGAAGTGGGGGTAGGAGAGGGGAAAAAAATGAGAAAAAGTTTAGTACACTTTCCTCTTCCCCTGGAAACAAGCTGATAAGAGGCAAGATGAGGTGGTGGCAGATTGTGTGTTCTGGTGGTTTTTTTTGGTTTTGTTTTGTTTTACTGCACTATGTTCCAGAAACACTTGAGATTAGAACCTGACTGTGCTGTGCTCTGTGTTGTAAAGTAGACTGGGCTTGTTTGTGTTGGGATCGCAGAGCCACTCCCAGGTTAGTCTTCTGCTCACGCTGTTCCTTTGCAGAAGTGCAATAACAGGGTTCTGCAGTCTGGCCTTGCTTAAATTATCTGCAGGTGGCACTATGAAGGGATAGAGCAGGACCTGGGCAAGAGTTTGGGGTTTGTTTTTTTTGCTGACAATGTTCACTTGGTAGAGCCATGAAAGGTCTAACACATAGACAGGATTCTGTTTCAAATCTAGGAAAATAAGTAATACAAGAAGGGAAAGAAACCCCGCCCTTTGTAGGGGTCATAAACAGACTAGGACAGACATGTGGACTGAATCATTGAATAGTTTGGGTTGGAAAGGACCTTTAAAGGCCATCTAGTCCAACCTCCCCTAGCACTGAGCAGGGACATCTCAACTAGATAAGGATGCTCAGACCCCCATCCAGCCTGACCTTGAATGTTTCTGGGCAACCTTTTCCAGCGTTGCACCACCTTCATCGTTAAGAATGTCTTCCTTAATATATAAAGCACACTCAGAAGACAATTTCAATCCTAATTTCAAACCTCTTCATTCCTACTTTTTTTTTTATTGTCTACCTGCTGCAATGATTTACCTGCTATGTGCAATTCATTGTTTTTCACCATCCTTTTCAAAGATTTCAAGAACTTCAAAAATGATACAAAGTTGAAAATATTTCTGATTACTGAGATACTAAAAATAAAGTCATAAGTACTGTAATTAGGGGTAGGAGGTAAGCACCATGCTATAAACTACCCAAACAGTTTCCTAGCAAAAGAATATTTAACCAGAAAAAAATATCTCTTAATGGCTTTTACTTGCTGCATTTCAGGAAACAGGTTCATCACAGGACTCAGGTGCAAATTCTGAAGGATTGAATTTGCTGTAGTGTAGTGCTCATGAGTGTGCAGGTTAGCTGAGGATAGTCAGTCACTATAGGGCTATAACCTAAAACATACTGGCTTGCATTGCTCAAATACCATGGACTGACTGATTAAATCTTTTTCTCTGTCCTGGCAAGAGGGAAAGACAGCTTATATAACAATCCACGGATATTTTTCACGGATCATCCGAAACACGGTTTTAATTCTTTCACATTTTGACGCATGCTCTCCGGAAGGTTGGTGTGCCTTTCTGACATGGCCGTGAAACAGGCATTTCTCATTTCCTAACCCTAGTTCCCAACACTCCATAACTGCTGTATGGCTCCCGTTCCCTGCATTTCCTTGTGTCGTTCTTCAGCCTCTCTCTTGTCTCATTTTTGCCTTGTACCCTTTTCCTCTGGTTGCTCTGATCTTTTCCTTCCTGTAGGAAATGGAGTGCAGGCGTAAGTGATGGAGAAGACTTCAGCCAGCAAGATTGCTTTCTTGAACTTACAACTTCTTCAGACTTGAATATTTGCCCTCAGAAACTCAAAGCCTTTTCTTAAGACCATGGCATTGAGTGCATATGTGAGATAGTGTTCAGGCTGACTTCCCAAGTTGGCAGCTTTGCTCACCCCTATTGATTTTGTGCTTTCCAGCAAAACATAAACTCTCCTAACAGCTAATCAATAGCTTAATGGAGAGATAGGGCAGGAATAGTGGTGTTTGGTTTGGGTTTTTTTGAGAGTTAGGGTGGTTTTGGTTTGTGGTGTTCTTTCGTTTTATTTCTACTGTTTTTAAAGCAGGAGTCAGGTAAACCCTGTTTAATGCTGGGAAAATGCCAGACAGAAAAACATAAAGGTTTGGGCTTCTCATATGATCTGGCATGTTACTTCTGTATTTAAACTAGGAATTGTACCAACTTGGTATGGCCCATTTTCCAAACAACACTGCTAGTGGTAATAGAATGTATACCAGGATTTGGTGGAATTTGGACCATCATTGTGTTCCCACGAAAATGCTGAGTGCTATAATAGTACCAAACAGCACTTTCTAAGTAGTCAGCTCTGTGAGGGACTGTCCTACTCTCCATCTTTTAGGGTTTTTTACAGGTTTCTGTACAAGGTGTAAAAGGCTGGACTGAATCTACAAAAGTAAAACTGAAGTATGTGCTGATAATTGTCATGCAGTGATTTATTTACCTCTCACAGAAGAACTCTTTTGACTTCACTTTTGAAAAGAATGCATAAAAACAGGAATAGAAAAATGTTGTTATTTTTTTTTCAGTTCCTGGCAGAATACAAAAAGCTTAAGAGTTTTAGAAAATTTTATCTTGATAAAAATGAAGTGGAAAATATGTTTAGAGATCTGAATTAAGATATTTGTTAACTAAGAAGAACCTAGCTTTTCATTTTGCTGTTCATTCTTTTACCTGTAGTGATTTACTTTCTAGTTGTTGATGTAACAAGGTAAGAAAACTTTTTTGAAATCAGAGAATGCAATTTAAAGGAATAAAGTTAAAGAGAATTAGTTAAATTTCTCCAGCCAAATCCATCAATAGATTCTACTCTTGAATTTTATTTCACTCTGCTTGCAAAAGCTCCACAGGGCACAAAGCATTCCTTGTAAAAGAAAGATGTTATGCACACCAGCCCTCCTCTCGGGAAGAACTGCAGGTGCTACCAGAAGCCATGGAGCCTATTCCAGTAGAGCTTGGAATTAGGCTGTAGAGTATCCCTACTCTACATCTCTCTGGAGTTCCCTTTACCAAAGCTTGTAGCAATAAGAGGATGGAGGTCTCCAACTTCCAATACAACAGGCATTTACTGATCTTACATAAGGGTCTCTGAAATAGAATTTCCAATTCTGAAGCCATCTGTTTACCTCTCCAGCAATGATCATCTGTTTGGTTTTTATTCACTTGGGACTGCCTCAGTTAATCAGCTTCCATGCATGTGATTTTTGGAAGTGAGCTACAGGTGCTCCTATGACATGGGAATTTGAAGACAGGCCAACTGAGCTAAAAGCCCAGACAAAAAAAAGAAAACAGGCTTCATTTTTATCATAATTCTGTGTATGACAAACTAGTGAGGTTTCTTAAAAATTCACATTTTTCTCCATCTTAATTACACTATCCTCTAGCCCTTGCCTCTACTCTTGAAATGCTGGTTACATATTTACTGCTTTATTTAAATGATTTCATATTTCATCATGTATAATAATTGATCCTGATCCTTCTTGTCTCTTCTTAGAAAGTAAACAGAAAAAAGAAGATGGAAATCTGACTCTATTTTCTGATCTGAAACAAGAGCTGAGGCTGCCCTCCTGTGCCCTTGGCTCTCTTTGGATGCTGCTGCACACTAAACTGATGGGTCTAGAAAACTATCATTGATGACTCCATGGGCTTTTGTGTGAGTTCCAACTGTCAGTTCCCATATCACTAGAACTGAATCACCTCTGAATTTACTCTGTTTCAACAGTGCTGAAGAAAGAGTAAATTGCCTGTTATTCTAACAAATCACAGCAGCCAGATCAGAGTAAAGCTGATGGACTCTGAAAGTCCTATCTGGTCTCCCTGGCTAACCAGACAACCCTCTCTGTAGTTACATTTCCAGGCCTGCTAGGGCCTTAAAGCATCATCTCTCCCTTCAAAAATTTCCTGCTATCATTAGAGCAAAAAGAATTAAATAGAAAGGTCTTTGAATTCAACCTGCTACTAAAGTAAGCAACACGTGGCCTTCCCGTGCTCCTAAGTGCAAAAGAAAACCCTGCTCTTTTCTACACTTCCTCCTAAAGCTGTATAAATACCAATATTTATTTGGGAAATTTTGCATTTCTTTCTTTAGTTTTACCCAAATCATCCTGCTAATAGAAATAGATTTTTAATACAGCATGGGAGAGCAACACAGGCGAAGTTGACAGGCTGTCAAGCACAAAATGGAAATAATTTTCTTTGAGCTATGTATTTTCTGTGCTGTTTGGAGCCACATTCTTCAAGAAAACCAGGAATTCCTCCTGGCAAGAGGATTTGACACCTGTTGTATGCAAATGACAAAGTTTAAAAAATCTGGCTAGCTCAAATCCATACATTTCCTGAGTTAATCTGTGTCTATGACATGTCATGGCATGTAAAAAAAAAGAGAAAAAAGTAGGAAAAATAAAAAGTAGGAATAGGGAAAAATATCTCTTATCTCATAGGTGACCCCTCAGCATTTCCCATCAGAGATTACCATTAATGCAGTGCCTTTGTATGCTGTAAAACAGCTATGAAAGTATCACTGTAGGGTTCTGTTTTTCTAAATCATTTGCAATGCTTACTGATAAAAATGTCTCCTGAACCAGCTGAGAGCAAGGTCAAACTGGTTCCTATACCCTGCTGTCTGACAAAAATTCTGCAAACTGCACTTGTTAAAGGCCACCAACAGTGATGTGCAAACCGATAGCTTGGAAAGCATAAGAGCATCTCTGAGACACAGCACTGATTTGAGGCTCTTACAGCTTTCAAAATACTGAGTAGGAATAGTAACACTTTGGGAGCACAAAAAAAATTTGCAGAGTACTCAAACATTTCCCAAAACCAGAAATAGTGGAATACATCAGGTTAAAATCTACAGGGACTAGAGTAGTGTCAGCATGATTTCCAACAGAGACTGATTTGATAATGCAATGTATATTGAAATGAAAGTAAACCAAGCACGCAGAGCCTGATTGATTGTCTCTAAAATTTGAGCTCATCTTTCCACAATGCCAAAATGCAGTAACAAAAAAATCTACAAAGGAAAATTTTAGTGTCTCATTTCCATTTATGAAATGAATTCTCATTGTAATAAGAAATAATATATTTCAGCTGAGTGGATGGAATACCATTTGAAAATCTGACAGAGAGAAAGAAATGCCCTGGAAATTGATCAAAGCAAGCTGGGCAGATAAGCAATATATTCAGGGAGTCTTAAAAATTAGACATAAGACCTGGGTTTAACAAAGCTGGAGTACTAAGACAAATAAAACAGCAGAGTACCAAGACAGGTGGTGAACTGAATGGAGACAAAATGACAGGGATGGAAGTCAGAACCAGCCATAATCCCAGACTGAAATTATGGTGGAAACTTTATTTTGCTCTTCAGACTCACTCAGAAGCATTTTCTTGGTCAGAGGAAAAATAAAAGGGATGGGAAGAAAGAAAATAGGAATGAAATACAAAACATATGAGAAAGAGAGCTAAATGAGGCAAGTAGGAATTGGAGAGCACTTGTGGCACATCAGTGAAAGAGGATTATTTAGTGGTTGGTATTTTCTGAATCTATATATTGAGATATCCACACACTGTTCAAGCTTTAACTTGCACAGAGACAAAATTATAAGCCAAACAGCAGATAGTTGCATTTTCAGGTAAACTTTTGGCACGTGGAATGGATGGCAACAGTTTCAGAGTGCAGTTACAGAAATAACATGACTTTCTGCCCAAAACCAGTCAGTCGCAGAAAACATTCTCACTTCCTTACATGTAACAGATCGTAGGGAACATAAAAGGTTTAAACTCCAATTTCATTGCAAAAATTGGGAACTAAAACTTTTTTACAAAAGAAATTTATCAGACTTGCACAGCTGTGGAAGTACAGAGCTCCGTCCGGGTGGCTCCCCGAAATACAGGACAGATTGGAATACATGTTGACAAGTTTAAATATAGACAACACTGCTTCCCCCCTTTAAAGTTATAATTATTTAAAGCAGCCTGAGAAATTTATATGGAACAGTGATCTTTTTGGCAAGAATCACCATGTTTTGTGGTAATATAGATTATTTAGCAGTCCACAGAAGGCAAATGGTTCTTGAAGAACAAGGAAGTAAAATATTACTGTAACCTGTCACTGAAGTGGGCAGGAAAAAGCCATAAAATTTTAAGGCATAATTTACAAGTGATGATAGTATATAATCTGATAAAAAAATAGTATTTCTATTCTTCCAATCATTCACTGTCTTAAAAGATCTTGGAAACAAAAAGCAGCTAAGAGTCTAACAGCTGAAAGGAAGCATCATTCATTTTATGACAGACATAATGAATTCTTAGCATCTAGTGAAACAAGTCTGCCTCTGACCATCAGTTCCATGAAAGGAAACTACCTAATTTCCAGTTATTACTAGAAGTTAGCAGCATGCAAACAAATTAAAAATTCCCTAAACACCTGTAGTGCAGAAGAGTACTGTTGTGTTTGCATTAGAAACATACTACAACAGAAAAAAAAAAAAAAAGGTTTTGCTATCTTTATTCTACCTAATCATAATCAAAAATGGTTTTGAACAAGGCACAATAAGACAAAGGTTGGAGGTTCAGAACTACATATGCCGCTGGTTCAGGCTGCTCTCAGAGGAAGCAGAACGCCACCATCTCAGTGCTGTGATGAATGCAGCTATGGAATTCTTGTCACTTAAACTCAAATCTTTAATTCGTAATAGTTTTTTGACATTACAAATGCAATTATGTTATGGGGAGAGATCATCTCAGAAATATGATGAGACAGTCCCTGGGTGGTTTATAACCCACCAGACTTCTGAATTAAGGAAGGTCAAACAGCAATTTGCAAATAAGTAATTTCCTTTTCTGAGATTTCTACTACTTAAATATAATTTAAAACCAGCTGTGAGTAGTAAATGATAAATAGGAAATGTCAGCAACAAATATGATACACAAGGGAATTTCTTCAAACACACATCTCTAGAACTTTAACTAGAAAGACTGGTAACAAAACCTGCAATTTTAAGAATTGATACTTTGATACTATAGCTCTTAACTATTTACTTGCAACTTCTTAAATTTTAAAACTAAATTATTGTTACTGAACTTTTTGAAATTTATGCTAAGTTCCCCAATAAAAATACTGAAATCTAATTTTAAGTCTTTTTTCTCCCCCCCCTAAAATTTGTCCTCTATTCCAAATGGAAAACTTTACACATAAATAAGAAAGCACGATCTAAGTGAGAACAAGATTTTTTTTTTTAATGAAGAAAAATGTCTTAAGGCATTCTTACAGCTTCTAGACAAGAATTTTTCAGCTATGCTTCCATTTCATGTACAGGGAAATAATCCATTGTTTGAACAAAGATTTCAACACCTGTAAATAAGATAACTTTGAGGGCAAGCCTGTGTCAGTAAAACATCAACTATAATCTCTGCATATTTGTGAAATACACACCTTAGTTAATAGGAACCTGTGACAAGATCCATCTGAAAAGACTGACTTCTCTAGGCATCTGAATTTTCAAGTATGCATGTATTTTAATATGAAATGTGAAAGTCTCATTACTCTAATTCCTAGCAGGACCTCAATTTAGAAATATTCTTGCCTGAGCTACAAAGTGAAAACAAAGAACACCTACATAAGACCTGCTTGGAAAAACATGAGATACATGAAAAACATGAATATAGTCACATTACTCACTGATGGCTTGACAACTGACATAAAACATTCCAAACCAAGTAGAAATGCATGGACTTATGCTTTTGAAAGGATTTTAAGTCCTAAGTTAATGTTGAGGCCATTTCTACCAGTAGGCACGAAGCAGATCCAAAGCTGATCACTGAAGGAAGAGCTGCAGCCAAGTTAAGATACCTGCCCCCTTAGGGACAAACCACGATAAAAGACACAAGCACAGATTCCTTTTATGGATGCCTAGGAGTGGAGAAAAAAAGGAGAATGTGGCAGTAAGTGGAGGATGGAGAGTGAGCTGGCACAGCCTCTGAACGAAAAGTTTGTGGAACGCCTGTCTAAGTTTAAGTTATGGTAAGGAACTGATTAATCTGAGTGCAGCTATCAGTCAGGTGAGTTTCTGCTGCTGAAAGAAAAATCAAACACTATAATCTGTCAGATTGACAAAACTAAACAAAAGAATACAGCAAAAAGTGCCTCACCTAGATCTCCATAAATCAGGAAGTTTCTCACTAAAGGTTTACATCCTCTTGACACAGCAAGAGAAACCCTTATTTGTACTGTAAAGTTGAAGAATAAGCAGCCTGATGTCTAGAATGTTAATCAGCATCAGAAAGCGGTTGTGAAAACCATTTTTGAGTTATGAAAAAATGCAAAGAAAAAAATTTCTTGACCTGTTTCACAAAGAACAGAATGGGTAAGTTGCTGTATGGGAGCAGAAACAGTAACTTCTCTGGAGTTATAAAGCATTCAGAGGTGCTGGCCCCAAAGCATGGAGCTAGGAGGACAAAACCTGTTTAAGCATCCTGATCTTGGAAAAATCATGTATTGTAGGAAAAAAACCTGAGTTCCCTGGTCTTCACTAAGAAAAAGAGGACTGAAAAGTAGGTATGGCTACTTACAAAGGATTTTCCAAAGAAATCTGTGACAAAGGCTCACCTGACATCTTGCTCGTGGTATTATAAATCTCTTATCAAGTAATATCTCTTATCAGAGATAGTATGGACAACCAAAAGTACACAATGGGAAATATGCAGTAAAAACTGAAGCAGGAATAAAACGAGGCTGCAGAGCATCCTCTGGCCCTCAAAAACTTGTACTTGGAATAAAAGGAAAGCTGATGAGTGATCTGCGAATTAATTAAAGTTTGGTACTAAGGGAGAGCCAAGTATGAAGGGAGGATGCAGATAAATGTGCAACAACCAGGGTGTAATGGTCTGAACGGTCTCAACAGTGGTTCCGACATGGTTCTGAATGAACTAAAAGAATGTAACTGATTTAAACTTAGTCATTAGTCACTATGAGACCAATCTGCTGGGCCCAGTGCAGTTTGTAGGTTGAGAATAAGCAGAATATTCTGCAGCAAGCAGGCAGGGCAGACCCCCTGCACACCCCCCAACCCCACTGGCCTCATAGTCCTGATGAAGTCACCTTTCCAACAAACACATCCAGAGCAGCAGCAACTGCAATGTTACCTGATAATTCTGTGGTTTGTGGAACAATTCAGTGCACTGAGATGGCAACTTATAATATTCCATGTAGGATGGATACACCTGTCTCCTATCTATGCGGCCAGCAAGAGTGGTGATAGTTAAACATGAAAGCTCTAGAGAAACTTTGGGTGAGGAATAAGCTTCAAATATCTGGGTAATACCTTGTTTTACATCCCTATTATATTTTGTGTGGTAGTGACCACCTTTCTTTGCCTTGAAATCAGACTGGAAGTGGAGGATATTTGGTCTATGGCCACACCGCCCTGAGAACGCCAGATCTCAGAAGCTAAGCAGGGTCGGGCCCAATTAATACTTGGATGGGAGACTGCTTGGGAATACTGGGTGCTGTAGACTCTTTTAATTTTAGTTGACAAGGTGGTGTTAAGGCAAAAGTTGGACTCGATGATGTCAGAGGTCTTTTCCAGCCTAGCTGATTCTGTCATTCTGTCTGTCATTCTGAATAAAAGCAGTGCTGTGGAATAAACAGCAGCTCAGCAGGACACTACTGCACTTCTGTAACAAAGGGTGGGCAGCTACTGGGGATCACAGATGAAGCACAAGTCAATGCCATACTGCTGTAAAAATCCAAGTATCATGATATACAGAAAGCAGTGGGATAGTTGACACTGGAAGAGACAGCCAATGGCAATGGTGTAATTTTCATTACAGGAGCTAAGCTGATACGAAGTGGCTCGACATCCTGTGTGGGCTCATCAAAAAGTGTGCACACCTCCCATGCTTCTGTGAGAGAGGAAAAAAGGTAGGAGACTGCAGGGACAACATAGATCATCTGACTTATACAAGTGAGTAGTTAATATTAAGTTCATGAAAAATCACACATTGCGAACGAAATATAAAGTGAGCATTTTAGATGAGAAAGCAAGTCATTCAGCTGAAAGCTGGCAATCCAACATGGGGAAAAAAGAAATAAGAGGTGGAGGAGGTATTATTTTATATTATTTTATCAAGGTACACTGCAACCAATCAAAAACATCAAGTCAACCAGTTAGGAATAAAATGTGTAGAGCACATTTTAATTATTGCTCAGTTAAGTAACTTCAATCTTTTATTTTACTAGCAGTGAAATAATATTTCCTTTTCTAGCTTTTTATAAAGCACTTTAAAAAACCCCTATGAACAATAAAGAAATTAAAAAATTCCAAATAACTTCTCAATTGGGATCTCAATCTTGGTTCACAGTTCACTGGCAGTACATATCCCTTACAAATATATTCAGGTACAGGTCTATAAATCACATATTTCCATATAATTGTATTTGGTAAAAAACATAATTTTGATTTCCAAACATTTTCTTCTGATTTATTTTAAAACATCTAGTAAAATCTTTTAAATAATTACAAAGTAAACACTGTTAATGAGGAATCCATAAACTTGCTTTACTACATTACACATCAAGAATACCATCATATTTTATGTTTCACTGAAAACATGAAGCAGGACGCTACCTCAGTTACCACCAAGGGCGAATCCACCAAGCTGTGATGTTGTGGTGTGTGCATGTGAATGCAAAATGCTGCTCTTAAAATCTTGAGCTTCTCGCATAAAGCAATTCCATTCAGATACATCCATCTAATTAGTTGTTGATCACTGCAAAAATGTCTGTCTTAATTAGAACCTGAAGGCTGTCAACAGCTTTCAGAAACACTCAGTTATGCTTGGGAACACCCAAGCCTCAAGGCCATTTTAGAGGACCTTTCATTTTCATGTTGACCACAGGAAACACCAGAGAAAAAAAGGATTACGATAAGCAAATGGTGCCCTTAAAACATGACAAAAATCTTATTTCTATTAAATTAATATACAGTTACCAAATAAACACAAGGAAGAAGGAATATAAAAAATGAAATATAATTTCTATCAGCTACCAAATGTTAACCTACATTTGAAACAAAATTTCAGGTAACTTCATAAGAATTAGCACCACTCTGTATAGACCTGAAAACAAATGTTTGCAGCCTTTTCCCTAAAATACTTTAAAATAACAAAACAATTTCTATTAGTCTCAAAGCTTATTTAGGCAATACCTTTAAGGCACAACTGTGCGATTACAGCAAAATTAAAGGACCCTGCCAGCAAAAGGATAAACACTGAACAAATACATGGCATTATATTCAGCTTGAAAATCTGTAGAAGATTTCAAATTATCAAAGGTCAGACTAAAACTATCCTTTGATGAGTGAAGGAGGAATTAGGGAGGAAAATCTACCCAAGAATACATGCTAACAACAGCTCAGTCATTTAAATTTCCCCCCTCGATTCTGCAATCAGAATCTGCACTTTTTGAATGTAACTAACTGAAGATTCCAGTGTAAGACACTGACAAATATGTGATAAAAGAAAAAATGCAGCACTAGCTTTAGTATATAAACAATAGAGGAGTGCAAACTACAGCACAGTACACCGGCCTCTATGAATTAAAGCACCTTTCTTGAAGAGAACTATTTTCCCAGAGCTCTACACCAAAATGCAGAATTGTCTCAGCATAATTAACCTGCTCTGTGACAGTCAGACTACATAAATACTTAATTTACAACTTACATCTTCACAGGCTGTGTTGCTTGACCTCTATCCTTTTCTATCTAACAGCAACCGAAGCTCTGCTTCAAGGCTGTAAATCTCAAGAGAGAGAGGATTTTAAAAAGGATGTGTATTGTCAGATTTTCAAAAGTGCAGAGCAGGCCTTGGAACACTGCTATTTTTCTCCTCTAGGGAAAGACAAACAGCAAGACAGAAGCTGGTCTTTATTTATATAACATTTCCAGTTCCCTAAAGAAAGCTGAGAATTCTGCCCATTTCCTCAGGACTGAGGACAAATAGAAAAGCATGAGTATGAGTTCCTCAGTTTTTGAAGAGATAAAATTAAAAGATGACAACAAAATAACACTGAATAAAATTACAAAAGAGCCCCAACTTGAGTATAAAACTAGGTATCTAAATGCTACACAAAGGCTTACTGATCATGGCACAAAACTACAGACAGTTCCTAGCAGGTAAAGGAAATTAAAGATTTCAAAGCTGAGTTCTTTGAAAGAAGTCTATCATTCAAATATGCAAAAGTAAAAATCCTTAGCTCAGAACCCTCAAAAAAAAACATGAGGAACAGCATAGCCTAAGGCAAGATGTAAATGACTCCTATTTAAAAGTAAACAGCACTTTTACACTCTACACTAGATCCCATGATGTGAGAAAAAGTAAAGGGCAGAAAAGACTGTATGTAATTGCCAAATTGCATTTGGCAAGTAGTATTCCAGAGTGTAAAACAAAACGGAGCATTAAACTGTGGTATTGAAGCTGCTGTTGTTGCATTATGGGGATGGAGGCATGGGCCATTAAGTTCATTAAATGAGTCAGGATTTATTGTACATGTATAGTCAACTATATATCAAGTCTACCTTTGTGCTTTTATACATCTGCATTAAAAATGGCCCACTTATAAGAACAGTCATTTATTTCATACTCTTCCTACGTTTCTAATAATGTTCCTTGTTTAATGTCTGCCTGTGAAAAAGTAATTTCTTGTCTGGCAACTACAGTTATGAAAATTTCTATTTGCTTACTCTGCATCACAGGTGAAACATATTTTAGAGCCAAGTAACCCTCCAATGAAGAGCCTTTGGGAAAAGATTTCTTTCTCAAAATCAACAGACTTAAAGACTGTTACAATATATTTCTTTTGACTTTACCTAACCTAGGCTTTTAAATTTGTCCCTCATCAGGAGTGTAGAACATGCTCCTTCATGAAAGAGAAAGCCAAACAGTCCCGCTAAAGGCAATCAATTTTGTTACTAAATCACTGGTGTGAGACTATCTTCCACAGTAGTAAGGAAGCGATTCCCATTTGTAGCCTTATCACGACCAGCTTGCACTACTCCATAAGCAACAATAACAAGGAACAATACTGGAATAATAAAGCTATACTAATATAGATGTGTAAAAAAGAGGTCACAGAATTTTCCCTCCCAGTTTTAAGAAAATCTATGGTAATGGAAGCCAAGCTTAAGAAAAGGTTTGTCTGTAATGTCAACATCGCTGTTATTTTATGTGCACAATGAAGAGACCAAGTAGACCCACAAAGTTTCATAGTTAAGATTTTTAACTCTTGCAGTCAACTTTGAAATTACTATAAAAATTAGCAAATTCTCATTCCATGTACTGCACTAAATTGATTTCATTAAGATAGCATTTAAAAACTGCATTCAAACACGACAAAAAAGTAAAATTGAAAATTCATATTCTCTGCCATCAAATCTGACAGGTTTCTGCTATAAAACTCCAGACTACATGAAGAAAGGCCAAAATGTGAGGAGAAAATGAAAAAGTTCATTTTAGATGAAGAAAATATCCTAACTTCAAGCGAATTGAGTTATTTTTAAAAGCTTTTCTATGCAAAACTCCCACCCTGATATGAAGGGCACGTGAGCAGGTAGGTGATGTCAGCACAGCACTGCCTGCTACCGTAGAAGGTCCACAACCTCCTGTGCATCTGTGTTAAATCCACACCCCCTGAAGCAAATTTTTAAACTATTCAGTACACTGTATGATCATATAATAAAATGTTTTGCAGTGTCCCAGTTTTATTGTTGGATAACAGTTTCTCTTATTTTAGCTTGGCTTTCGTGAAGCCTTTTGGCCCAGTCCAAAGCACATGAATGTGGCCTTTAGTGTTACAAGGAAAAAGAGTGAACTGCTCTCATGAAAAGAAGATATAAAAGCTTTCTTAAAAACATGCTTATGTAATTTTCTTTGCCACCACAGAGAATAACAGTTTCAGTGTTGCTGAAGAGATTACAATGGCCAGAACATAGATTTACAGTAAAAGGGAACTGTTCCTCAACACATCAAACACATTGTTGAAGCACCAGTTCAGAAGTCAATAGTAACAAACATCATATGTATCTACCAGCCACCTTATCTTGAACACAATAAGCAATGTGAAAAAGTGATTAACTCTCTTCTGTTGCTACAATGAGTACATTTGCTTGATACTACCTTGACCTGTAAGAACTCAAGTGCTTTATTCCCGCTTGCACATGACAATGAAAACTAAGTATACATAAAAATTTGGTAACAACATTCTGCCTACCTGCCACAATGCTTCACAATAAAACAGCAGCACAAACCCTCTCTTTTTCAAGAACATTTGGTAAGACCCCAAGATCAGTAAAACTTGAAGAAAAACTTCAAATATTGACCATAAATGTGTATATAACAACATTTCAAGCATGACAACAGAACAATGATATACTTTATGGTACCACATCAACAAAAATACAATCCAAAGAACATATGAACAAATAACGATGTTTTCATATGCATTAAACTTCCAGATGCAGGAATTATGTTTATAAGTCACATGCATGCACAGCTAGAAATCACATTCCTTCTTTTTGGGCAGTAGCTGTACTCTAACTAAAAATGTTTATATGATTTCCTTGGCTGATGTGGAGAGTACACAATGTTGAATCAACATGCCAAAACAAGACATCATTCCTGTATCAGACAATCCCCTGATAATGCAACAGTATCCCTAAAAAAGATTTGGGGTTACAAGTGCGGAGAAAATCATCATTCTTTGTCTTTTAACATTTCCTTTGTCAATGAACTTTCTGTCATATCCTTTCTAAAGACAATGATTGATATGAGAAACTATGAGCAAAAGGGAAAATAACAAAAACTGTAAATGAAATAATGTAAAATATCAAAATAGTTATCAGATTTCCTAAAGATCCAAAACTAAAGGAGGAAAGTTATCAGGTAAATAAAATTGAGTCCCAATTAAAACTAACATGAGACCAATCGCAGTAATAGGTCTTACACTGCTGTAGAAACAAAATGTTTACAGATAAATAGAATTGGAATGTAACATTTTCTCAATGAGTTACAAGTATGAGAGAGCTCTTTCTTCATTTGCAAAATAGAAACAGATACATGCTACCTCTTTCCTTTTGTAGTTGGTTTTTTTTTTTTTTTTTTTTTTACAGCAATCTTGTGTCAACGCTTGATCTTCTTCAAAACAAATTATTTATGTTGAGCTTGGCCCCAAATCAGTGAATTAAAATACAAAATAGTAGTCTCAAGATAAAAGAATGCTGTATTTTGGAAAAGCAGGGTTACACTGAATGAGCTAAATATGAAGATTTCTATATTATTACATGAAGTACAAAAGAAATAAAGCATACAAGAGCCATAATACTGTTTATATTACAACTTAAATTAACTTTTCCATTTATTATCAGAGATCCTTTTCTACAATATAGAATACAAAGGGGGACCTACAATTTTGCTCTGATATTTGGAATAGGTTTTTTTTTTGGGGGGGGCAATGTATCAGATTAGCTAATACAATATTGTTTCTACAAATGAAAACTTCTTCAGTCATTTATATCACATTGCAATAGTTTTATTTTGAGAATATTTCACACCTTAGTTACTTTGTTGAAATGAGTTGAGACTTCTGTTTAAGGAGATCTCTTCACCCAACAGAAGAAATAATAGTACCCTCTTTCTGAGTAATATAATGGCCTTTCTGAGATCACAGTTGTACTACAATGTATTATAAATATCTAGCTTTAAAAATTGATTTAATTTCACACTAGCCTAAAAAGATTCCAAGCCAAGGTATTCAGCATAGTAACTGTATATTGTACTTGTCAAGAATAATTTTGCATTTTAAATTGTTCTGTAAGGATTCAATGTGCAAACCCCTTAGAGTCAGCAGATTTCATCTGGCATTGAATGGATACTAAAACGGATCTCTGAATGAATAATTCTCAAAAGTACAAAGTATTATCTTTTACTGTATAATTATAAAATCATTACAGATTTGTAATTGAAATCATTCATTGACAATTTTTTAAAAAAACAGCTACATGTTAATAATACTGAATTTATGCTTCATTTTAGAATTTATCCTTCCTCACAATATGAGAAACTACACAATGGAATGAAATTCTGTTCCTTTAGAAACCCATAGCCAGTTTTGACTGACTTCAGAATGTCAGAGCTTGATTTGTTGTCTGTCTGAACTATATTAGTTAGCTTATTGGAGCTGAAAGAGTGGTATAGAACATCATATACATTTTAAAATTGCACTTTCTGCATTATTCTGATGTTATACAATGTTTAATTTCATGACTTCTCTGAAATTAAAATGAATGACATGCAATAAAAAAAAGAATTCAAAGTGCTTAGCTGTTTGACTTCTCCAATTCTTTAAGATTTCAATTTCAGGATGAAGTGGGGAACAGGAACTTACCTACTTGGTACTTTGGGTAATAAGGTGCCATTTGTCCACTACTGCATGATTGTCTCTTATGCCTTTTTCTTAAATTTGTATCAGTGGTCTCCCATTGTGGACTTTTTCTTTTGTTTATTCTGATAAGAACTTCAGAACTACCAGCAGGATTATCGTCCTGGTTTATACTACTACTTAACTTTCTGCTGTGAAACTGGTCATCCAGCCTTTCAGTCACTTTAGAAGAATTAGATCCTTTAGATGTTTCCATTTCATTTTCTTGTTTCTTTAATGCATTTTGCTTAGTAGAATGGGACCTTAAAAGAGGATGTCTTTTTTCTTCCATATAGGCCTGAGTGCTTTTACTGTCAACAGTTTCAGAAGAATAAAGGACATTATTTAGCTTAAATGAATTGTGCTGCTCAATATGGTTGATTTTTCTCAGAAATATCCTACAGTCTTTAAAGGTTTTGGCTTTCCAAGTATTTTGAAACAGTTTATCTTGGCTTTGTTCTTTTCTAACATTTTGCTGGCAACAAATTGTTCCATTTGTCTCTGAATGTGACTTAAGTATATTTGCTATACCAGGATGTGGGTTAAAGTCAGAAGATCCCATCATCTGTTGAACAAATGCATCTCTGGCTTCATTTTCAGTTGGCAAGAGGCTATTCTGAGACTCTACCAAAGTCTGAGCAGGCTGGATTTCTAGCATATTTTTTTCCTGGAGCTTGGGTGTTTCATCATCGGTTTCCCCACTTGTACTTTTAAACAATTGGCTTTGGCAAAATAACTGCAAATTTTTCTTTTTTGATTTCCAGCCTCCAGGAGCTGCATTATAGAGCTTTTTTGTTTGTCCCCACCTATCATGCTGCAACTTTTTAAATTCATTTCTTTTTAATCTGGCTAATGTGAAATTACTTTTCATGCTTAAGACTGGAGACCTCACCATGTTATGCAATATTTGCAATTTCCCTGCTGGTTTTGAAGGGGAGGATAGTGCAAACTTTTTAAAGTGCTTTCTGAAAGGGCAAGTACTAGGATCAGATTGTTTAGTTTCAGTCTTTGTCTCTCTAGTACTAACTACTTCTAAGGGATTGCGAGCATTTGCCTTTCTCACTAAAGAGAGAGACTGTGTTTCTGTAGTTTGCATAAACCAGGTGCAGAGTTCATTCATATTACACTTTTTCTGGAAAAGCATTTTTACAGGTGATGTTTCAAGTTCTACAAGGCAGGAGTCTAAAGGATTTGACATTTCAGTATTACAGTCTTGTTCAATGGGATCCCTTTTTTCACATACACATTTTTCAAACTCACTTCCCCCCACACGCAACCAGGTATTAGTTATCTGTTCAAATCTATTATTTAGTTCTTCCAACAAAGTGTCACTTGAAGTGGAAGTAGGCCACCACCTGAGAGAGGGATTTGATGAAAATATGGGATCTGATGATACTTCATTAATGTGCCCGAATTCACCATCCTTAAGATCCTTTTTAGCATTTCCTGAATTTCTCAGCTCTGAGGTATCTTTGGATGCTGTGCTCTGATTTGATTGGGCATGTTTTTCCTTTTGCTCTTTAGCTTTTTTCAAATGGAGTTTATAAGATTTATGTAGTAAGGCACTTCTACAAGTAAATGCACTAGAAGATGCTAATGAATGTAAAAAATGCAGTGAGGGTTTTCTGTCTCTGGCAGAATGTCTTGATGGCATTTCACGTTTTCTTGACATTGCTGTAGTAACATTGGGTGATCCATCCTCTCTAGAATCTTTCTGCACTTGGCCCATATTATTGCACAGTTGATTTTTTCTCTCCTGTGGTATGGTTTTTTCTAACACATTCTGCTGTTGTAAAGGAGGCAAACCGTTGCTAATGCTCACTTTTCTTTCCTGAGGTGAAAGTCTACTAACAGTCACTAATATGCCAGAAATTTTTACTTTTGCTGGCCTACCAGGTTTTCGAACGGTGGTTAATGGTTTCTTAATCTGCCGTATGACATTGCTGCAAGGATGTGGCGATGCTGGGTTACTCTTGATAGGTCTGACATAGTCATAACCAGAGACCTCCTCCTTTTCAGTAGAAGGATTTTGAAAGGCTTTTACTATTTCAGTCAAAGAATTTCCAGTTTCTGTATTGTGCTTCACTTTGCTGGGGTCATTGGCAAAATCAGAATCATTATGTTGTGTGGGCAGCTTGCTAATTACATTTAGATTACCTTCAGAAACATGTCTCTTCGTTCTTCTTGACCTTCCAAAAACAACTGTCACAGTAATATTTTTGTTGCTGTTAGCTTCTTCCATTACTGCTGCATCAGACTTGTTGCTTTTACCACCACTGCTAAGTTCAGGTCTAGCTTTTGTGCTTCCATTCATATCCATTTTTGGTTTTGGAGGCCGTCCAATAGGTCTCTTAACCTGCTTAACTACCTGAGGACCTATTTTCTTTGGTCTACCAGGTTTTCTTTTTAAAACCAATTCACTGCTACTGCTTGATTTCTCTACAACTTCATCATTTTTTTTCAAATCATTTACGTTAGCCTGACCAACTGGACAAGAGCTTGTAATTGCTTCTGCATAAACACAACTTGACTCCTCCTTGGTATCATTTTCACTGTAATCACAGTCCTTAACACAGACTGCATGAGAAAGGTCTCCTGTGGCCTGTTTGTCTAACAAAGTGTTCATGTGCCCTTGAAACAAACACAGATCTGTGCTTCCTTTAGGAGATGCAGTTGCAGATGTCAAAGTGTATTTGACTCCTTCATGACTATTGACCTCTGAAACAAACATAAGCTTAATAGGACTAGAGTAGTTTAAGGGAGATGAGATCTCCCCAGCTTCAGGTGTTGCTTGCAAGTCCCCATTACTGGAAGTTGAGCTGGATGAACTAAAGGTCAGAGATTTCAAAAGGCCGTCATTAATTTCTTGATCTATAACCATTTCTTGTTGGTTTGTTGTGACACAAATTGCTCTGATTTTACTGCTGCTTGGCACATGTGGATGTGAGAGGAAGCTTTGTCCTGTGCATCCCGTTTCACTTAGAGTAAAGGGTAAGCCCCTTCTAGCAACTGGGTTCATAACCTGTTCATAAGCATTATCTTTTAATTTTTGGCTTATTTTGTAACTATCCAATAATGAGTTGTTACTCCTGGCTAAGTTTAATGTATCTTCTAAACGCTCCACAACAACTTGCAGATTTGTGTCTCTCACAATTTTGCTTATATTTATGTCACTACATCTTTCAACATCTTTATTTATTTTAATGTTTTCCAAACTTTCTAAAGACTTTTTTGCACTGGATGACTTTCTAAACATGACATTGTTTGTTACATACACAGAGTACCATCCAGGAGGCACAATGTTACGTTTAGTTCTGCCCAAGATTTCATTATTCTCATCCTTTAGAGAAATCTGACCAGTCTCTTTTAAGGGTGCACCATCTCCTTGTGTATTCGGGAGTTTTGCCTGGCTGGCTGCAATAGCACTGTTTTCTGAAAGAACTAAAAAGCCAGAACTGGTTTGAAAATTAGTAAGAGGTAGTTTGAAAGACTCTGTTTGGTGTACTGGAAAGCACATTGGTTTGGTTTGGCAATTCACACATGGGTTACTTTCAAGATGTTGCAAAGCCTCATCTTCTATCACAGTAAAACGATGTCTTTTATTTGGATGTATTTTATCAATTTTTTTTGTAGATTTTTTTGCATTTCTCTCAGAAATTGACTTTTTTCTTACAAGAGTTTCATCAAGGCTTGCAAGCTCCCTCTTGATTTGCAAAGACTGTCGTCGAATGACTGGTGAATCAGGAGAATTATATGTTGCAAATAAAGTTTCCTGACGCTTGCGAAATCTTGTCTGGATAATTTTATTTTCCATTTGTTTATCGTGTTGGCGAAGTAATTCCATAAAGCTGTAATCACTTGCCTTGGCATTATGCAAAAGAGACGTTACGAAGTCTCCTAACTTGACATCGTTTTCTGGTGCCCTGTCACTGCTAGAAAGTTTTACAAGATTTGTTGCTATATCTGTAGTGTCTATTGATTTCAGCTTTTCATTAATGCGGTCCATTAAACCTTGAAAAATGGCAGAATGTTCACCTTGCTCAGACTTCTCAGAACTAATGTAATCATCACTGCTTTGGGGGTCTGTTGATATCCATGTTCCATCTGAACATTCGGTCTCTTTCCCTTTGCATGTTTTACTTCCATATTCAAATTCTTCTTTGCTTCCTTCAGCTGGCAAGAGGGACGGAGGCTGGTTGATGGATATTTCAAGCTTGTTGTTGTCCAAAGTCGGAAAATCCATAACCGATCCTTCCAATGATTCAAATTCTTTGCTGTGTACAGGTGACAGTGGAGGTGGTGATGGGCTGCGAGATCTATTTGCATTTTTAATGCCGCTTAGGAGATCACAGTCCTTAGCTGAGTATGTACATGCTGCTGCTTTCACAGAATGCCTGTTATAATTTTGCAATTGGTCAGCACAATACTTAGGAGAACTACATGCTTTGTTCACCATTGTCTTAATACATCCAATCGTTACAGCTTGGCATGACAAAGAAGGGAAATCTTTAATACAAACAGAGAGAGGTGGTAAACAAGTGTTTGGCCTTTGATTTTGTAAACAGCACCTTTTCGTCAGCACATGTCCATCGCAATTGCAAAATGAAATGTGAACATCCTCTTCAGTAAGGGAACTGGGAGTTTCAGAGTGGACCAAATGTGTTTGCTTGCAACTGCAAACTATAGGAACATTCTCATCTTGTATTAAAAATTTTAACATAGCCAGAGTCTGTTGCCAGTGATATGAACAAAAAGACTCCAAAACTTTGTTTAATGTTGATTTTCCTTTCTCCAAATTAGCTGTTTCCTCTGAATTTGCATCAGCTGTTGAGCTTGAACTGAAAATGAAAACAAATCAAAACAAAATATAAATTACAGTAAAACACCACATCTAATGGTTGTTATAATGGTTAAACTCAAACCTAAAAACCTGAAGTTTACAAAACAGTTCTGCTCTATTTGCACTATTCAATCACACTTGCAAGTGTCACTAGCAATGATGTGCACCTTATCTTGTCAGTGACAACACTACCTTTAAGAAAAATAACCAGGAAGAAATTAGGGGCAAAAAGAACTATATCTATAATTACAATAATGTTAACTTTCTGATATTTCAAACTATTTTAGCCGTTAATGAAGGAAAATCTCACCAAGAACCTGGTGAGCTTCGTATTGCTCCCATTTCACTAACTGAGGCACAGAGAAGGTAAATGACTAAGGTCAAGGTTGTGGCAGAAGAAAGAATGGATCCATCTCTCCCAAATCCCACTCTTAGATATTTAAATATCCAAGTGTATTGAGTGCTTTTCAGGATATAACTTGAAGATATTTATAAGGACATTTTTATTTCTAGATTTATTTTTAAAGAATACCTAACAAGCTAACAGAAAATGGGAAAAACAGCCACTTGCTACTGTTATTGTTCTTTGAAGGTAAAAATTTGACTTCCAGTTTTCAAATAAATTGCAGTGGTGCATCACAGGCTCTTCATTGTAATATATTACACACACACACACACACACACACGCACACGCACACACATACAGAGATTCCTTCATTAAACAAAAACAGAGATAATTACCATTGGAATAAGTAACTTCTGTGATAAAGATTAATATCCCTTAAATCTCAAATGCAGGGTAGGCCTATATCTAGACAGGACTTTTGAGCAGTTGTTCTCAAAGATATTAACTAAAAATAAAATAACTTATAAAATACTATCTTAACTATTTAATCAATTTCTTATAAATTATTAAAACTAATGTCACTACTTACCTAATCAATCATTTATATTGAAAAGCTGAAAATTTTCCATGGTAGAAATTAATACAGGTATTTCTTCAATTAAATACAAAATCCTTATGCTGGATAGCAACTATCAACAGATAGTTAACACCTAGTTCAAATGTTTTACTGAAACCAATTGCATGAGCAGAAAATGTTAGAAGAATTCTGTTTTAGAAAAGTATGTATTATTTAAACATATCACCAAACTCTGAACATGACACTAACTTTTTTTCCTATTATCCCCTGTAATTTTTTTGCATTTAAGCCTATACTTTGAAAAAATTTCATTTTGATTTGGTTTACAACTATATTGATCAATGAACAAACATATTTAAAATTTAATGCACTGTATTTATATAAAGTTACCTATTCATTAATTAACACATACTCAGAATTATTATATCACTAATAACTTTTAGCTCTAAGTTTCTTACTAGAAATTATTACACACAAATTTGTATTGTTATTGTCCTATGCAGATTTTAAAGTTTAGAGCTTAAAAACAGCCAACTCTACATAATAATTCTTTGTGTTTTTTCCTTCTCCTATAACATTCAGTATGAAATGGTATATATTCAAAATCAAGCATCTACGTGATACTAACTCGTAAAAGTGCAAGATAATTGTGCTGGTATTAGTTGAAATTGTGATTATGTTTAAACTGAAATAATTAAGTCTTAAAATCCTCTTTGAACCTGCAATCTAAAGTAGAAACAACATTATTCAACAGAATGTCATTGCCAGGATTTAACTGTTTTTGCAGTACCACTACTCTTCTGAATCTGACTTCAACTAATTCAGGAGTCGCAAGGTGCTGAAACGTATCAACACTTGTGAAAACAAAGCTTATTCTAGCAATACAATAAAGGACAAAAGGATAAAGGATAAAAGCTAACTGCCTTCCCCACCACCATGACTTTAATTAAACAATGTTTTGAAAGGCCAACTAGAAAAATTTATATAGCACCATGTCTTCATCTTCAATATTTCGTTTGTATACCAAGAGTAAATTTTTTAAGTACTAATTTGCTAAAAAGATAGCTACAGTAGTCTTTTTTTGGACTGAATCTTTAAACAGGTACCTTTCTGTCTTTCTAGACTTTCAAGGTAGGTCTGTAGTTTCACTGGAGAACTTTAATTGTAGAGAACCTGTATCCATAACTGCTACTTAAAGTCTGTTCAGTGTCTGGAACCCTATAACCTTCTCAAAGTCAGTAACCAAAATTTCCACAGACTTTCCACAAACTGTTTTGCATTTGCTAAGTGAAGATCAACTTGTATAAAGGAATATCCTGGTTATCACAGACATACTGGACATTCCTCTAAAACAATTTCTTTCCTCGTTATCTACCCCTGTGTAATGTCTATGACCTGCTTTCCCTTAGCGTGAGTTAGTTTGTAAAGCTGATAGACAACTTAACTTCACCTATTACAATAGCACCACATTCCAAATGATCTTCCAAGTTTGTGGAAACACATCAAGCCCTTACTCAATCACCATCTGGGAGCAGAGCTTACAACACAAAGCATTAAAGCAATACATTTTCCCTGAAATGTCTTTCTGAAGAGATGTCAATATTTTTAAGCAAACTAATATTTAGTAGCTTTTCAATAAAACTATGGAATTATGCTTCAGTCTCTTGCAATTCCTTCCTACAGCTCTTTAAATCTGCATTGGCACACAGCAGTTTAGACTATCCTCAGGATATAAGGCTTAAACAGTAATTTCATAGAAGGAAGAGCTATCACTTTCACAACTGCATGCTTCCTTCACAGAACTGTCTTACATCTCCTCCAAACCACAGACAGAAAGATGGCTGGAGAGTGTGGGACGGAAAGGGAGGGGTTGGGGTGAGAGGGCCAATATGCACTGCTCCCCCCGTACCTTTGTGCAAGGCATCACTGCAGACAAAGGTAAAGCATGGAATGACACTATTTCCTTTCTAGAGGACAGAGGCAGTTAGTGACAAGGAGTGGGGACTGGCTGGAGTCCAAAACTGGCACAAAGGTTCATGATAAGGTTCATCACCTGCCTTTCAACGTATTATTTTATGTATAAAGGCAGTAAAACTTTGCCTCCTCCACAAAAACTATCAGGAAAGAGCTCTACCAGAGGACTACCAGAGGAGGTCCTTCCCTAGAGGTATGTCTTCTGTCATCTCAAGACAGAGATAAGATAGATGAATCTAGCAAGTTCTCTACAGACTGGGAACAGGAACAAAAAACATACTTTCAAGTACTCATACGAACGGCATAAACTATTATGGAAATATGAATCTGTCTTACAGAAATGTTTGTTTTCTGACTTTACTAAGTAAGTAAATACCTAAAAAAAGCTATATGTTATCTGTAATGTATAATTTTTAGCTGCAAACTAAAGAGGGTAACTGTTAGAAAATTAGTTCTCTGAATTTCTTCTCATTAATGAGCAATGAATCAATCTGAGAAAAGAAACCATCCTTAAAGCTGCTATTTCTGATGAAATTCTCATAGCAAGTTAGTCATTATGTGCTTAATTGGTACAGTTCTTGATCTTATGCCACTGCTAATAAACTTGTGCCTCAGGAATAAGTCAAATAAGTCAGTGTACAGGTTTTTGTTTCTTTCTTATTTTTTTACTGAATGAGCAAATCAATCACACATCAGTGTTGTAAATTTATGTGCAAAAGCATTGAAGTGCTTTACTACAAATTACAACGTAGAAACACGTTAACTAAACAATTAAATTCATACAATCAGATTTAGGAATATAACAACACAAAGAAGAAACAGAATTACAGTACATTTACAACACAAGACAAATACATGGAATTCATTAGAAAATATTGTAATAAATAATTCATGAATTATAGTGCAATTGATTTATGCATAAATATAACTAATTGCCTAAAAATCAGTTGTTAACAAAAATCTGTCAAAAATCAAGGCAGCCACAGAGTTTTACTAAATTACTGCGACAATGGAAATACTGCAATTAAAAAACAAATACAAGTATTTGTACTGTAAACAACTAAAAAAATCAGTCTCACTAAAGTTAATATACAATTTAATATAAAATTGTCATTAGCTACCAGAAATGGTTTAAACAGCTTTACTGAGCAGTAGTTCTAAAAACAGAGGCACTGTTTTTTAATATAAAATACTTGAGAAACATTCAAATAAGTAGAAAGCATGTAGGGCTTGCTTTCACCTTCATTTAAAAGTCTGCTGAAACAGGAATTTTCAGAAATTGTCAATTACTAAGTAGTGACTGGTAACTGAATTTATAAAACAGTTCAAAATGTATAATTTAAATGACAATTAATGAAATATATAGGGGTTGGGGAAGGAGAATTTACACATTTCCCTGCCTTTCCTTAGTTGTGTAATTAAAGGTTAGCCTAATAATTAGAAACAAATAATTCTGTTCTTTTAAACACTTACAGGTTGAGTATCATCTATAAACTATCAAAAAATATCTTAATTACTATTTCTGACCAAAAAATAAATACAAATACTAAAATGTTGAAAATTAATTATAATATTACATACAAAACTACTGAGTACTGTTAAGTCAATAGTAAAATGATCCCTGATTTTATGAATCCTGTTAAATTTTTGGTCAGGTCATCTTTTAAACGATATAAAAAGAGTACTGTTACTTGCCTTCAATATAAAGTTCTGACTCAAATTTCTAACTTTGTCTGAGGAGTAGAAAACATCAGTATGGTACAAATAGTAGGCAATGTATCGAAGCCCCAGATTTTTGCAAGTAAAACGGTATAAAGACAGATGTTGAAATGTTTACGTTTTTTCAACTGCATTTTTCAGTGGGGATATATTCACAAATTAATCCTTCTGGCCCTCCCTCACAAAATATGGCTTAATTCTTTTAAAACGAAAAGATGACCCTGACACCTGCTCTTCTGCAAACTCTTGATCAGGTACACTTCTGCCTAAAATCTTAGAATCATAGAATCTGCTGAGTTGGAAGGGACCCATCAGGATCATCGAGTCCAACTCCTGGCCCTGCACAGGACACCCCAAGAATCACACCATGTGCCTGAGAGATTCATTCTGTAATATGCAAGTAAACCTTAATGACTGAAGGAGATTCAGTGTAGATCTGAGAGACCAAAGAACTGAGATACTGGTTGTGCAGTTTCAGAGGATTATTCTGTTTTAAAATAGGAGTTATTTTTTAGTAGTGTTAATAGATATGGGCTAGATTTTGCCATCAGTATTGCAGTATGCTCTCCACTGAATTTAACGGCAAGTTTATCTATAAATAGAATTACCTGATGTGGCCCATATGTATCTAATGTACCAATTCATTTATATAATTAACCCATACACATGCAAATTTAAGTGGGGAAAAAAAATATGTGCATGTGTACCACACCTATAAAAGTTGAAGAAAAGTCTTTTTCTATGCCAAATTAGATGCATACAGAAAAAAACACATGTTAGGAGGAAAAGGGCATTGATGTTCAATAGTAAATGTATGAAGCAAGCCCCCCATTCATATGTAGACATATGCTTTTGATATTACATAAAAAAATTAAGTGTGATAAAAAGTCCAATGTAAATACTTTGAAATTTATGTAAAAACTGCAATTTGAAGGTAATTGGTCTCCCTTAAATTCTATTAAAAGTTACGTATTTAAAATGAACTAACTTCTAACTACCAAATTTATAAAGACTTTATATTATTGAAAGTTCAAAACAGCTTCACTGTTTAATATTTGTATTTCTATCAAGACCCTGAACTGCAAATTTGGTTATTAGCAAAATGATAATGTAACTTGGTATTCATTTTGATAAACTGAAAATGTTTTGAAATGTCACAGCAGCAAATACATTACAGTTACAGTGAGGTTTTTCAATAGGAGTGTGACACAATCCTTAAATAAATTTTAAGTAGTCATAACATCAACTAACCAGCACGTTTAAACAAAAAAACAAACAAACCCAAACCATTCTTAAGCTCATTCTGTGCACATTATGAACATGCTCTAAGTTGCATTCCATCTTTCTTTTTAAACCTTACAAGTTACCTTAATCGTCAAACTAAAAAGGAAAAATTATGTTAAAGTTTAAATTATTTTATGCTCTTAGTAATCCATCTTATTTCATATTTAATAATTCTATAACTACAGTAATTTCTCAGATTTCTTAAGTGTACACTTTGTAAACACCAATTTCTTTCTAAACAAACAACAAAATTTTCTTAAAATGATAAAAAAATGCAGTTTATGCCTGCTAAACACACATTTTTAGTAATGAAATGTTTTTCTTACTTGTATTGGATATTTAAGTAACGATAAACTTTTTTCTTTCACAGAATGTACTATATCCTACTAATACTTCACAAATCCACTTCCTTGTAAGGAACTAGCCTTTTTTTTTTTCTTTAAATCCATTGCTTTGTATAATCTGAGTTACTTACAATTTATTGCAAGTATTTTGTGAACTATAAAAGTCTGCTAACCCTTGGTTGTGTATTTCCATAATAAGATGGATAATTGAATGGGTAAAGTGGTTCTCCACCAATTAAAAATTATGCTTCACATGACAAATACTTCTTTTCCCAAAACATCTTTATGCTATTGACTACTAAATAAAACCTGAATCTTTTCACCTATTTATACAAGGATTATATTAAATACACACTATCAGAATTAAGTGAGCAACTCTATAATTCTGTCCACAGTGAAAACCCTGAATAAAACTATTTTTCAAAAGGCATGTATGTGGTTTTTGATCTGTATAGTTTCATGTCGTCTGTCAGAGTGAGCATATGTATTTCTCACATAGTGTGTGTATACAGACATACATACACACACACACAAAACAATTCTCTAACAATTATTCTACACAGGCTTGCTACTATTTTTGCAGCTGCCAGTCCCTGAATCTGTCATATTAAATAAGCCAGTATCTGGTAATCGGAGTTTCTTCTTCGGTGGAGTCTTCAATGTTCCAGATCTTTCTTTTACTTTATATTCTAAAGTGCTGTGAGGTACCCCATAAATTCCTTGTGCTTTGGAAACACTCATTTTCCCACTCATTACCATTGCAATTGCTTCTTCCATTATTTCGTGATCATACTGCCGATAGCGGCCACGTTTTTTTCTTGGTTGCTTATTATCTTTACGATCCAAACTATCTTCTGTATTTTCTGAGGTTCCATCTACTGTCCCATTCTTAGCATTAAGACACAAAGGAGAGAGGTCCCCATGCAGAAAGTAGGAGTCAACACTTGAGTGAGTTACAGGTCCAGAACATTCAATTTTGTTCTGTTTAGGGAGGATATTTTTCAATTTTTGAAGAGCTGATCCTTCTAAGACTGAGGAGGTTTTAGAAACGTGGTACATAACATCCAGAAGACCAGCAGTATCAGACTGTGGTTTGGACACAGAACTTATTCTTAGCTGAGGAATTTTTAATTGTACAGTAGGACTTGAAGTTTCATATTGTAGATTTTCACTTTTCTCTTTAAATTGAGTGACCATTCTCTGTAGAGTTAACTGGTGGAGGTAACTGGAAGCTGTTGGGAATTTTAATTCTGAGGTTTCAAGTAGACTGAGTTTACTTTTTTCTGTGCGCTCTGCTTGAGCTCTTGCCCACAAGGCTACTTTTTGTAGGACTGCACAAGTTTCTTTACTGTCTTTAAATGAATAACTATCATTGAAATCTCGAGTTTTATTTTTAAAAGGTGCAGGCTTTCCTGCTGGTAAGGCTTCTAAGTGGAGAAGTAAAGTTTTTTGAGGTATGCCATAAAGTATGCCTGCTTTATTTATGTCCAGTGCTCCAGACTGAATGTCTTTCAAAGCTTTTGAGAGTAAACCATCTGCAAACTCAGCACTTCTTTCCACATAGTCCTCTCTGTTTCTGTGTAGTCTCCTGGATGGATGGAATGAAACGATGGTAAACTGATGTATGAGAGACTCTCACACAGCTATGGAAGGGAAGGGTCCACTCCTTTATTATACTCCTTGCTTCGGTAACATCACTGCTTCTGATACTTTTTAGCCTTTGAGATGTGGTAGTTAAATGATTATCCTAGCAAAATGTTACAGTTCTGGTAGGACAGTGCATCAAAAATCATACGGTGGCTTCTACAGCAGCCCTTCCAAGAACTTTATATCCTAGCTCAGTATTTGATAATAGTCTCATGTGCTTGTTATATTCCCTTGTTCACATGCTTGCAGAGCAACACTGTTATAATTTTAGTTATACAATTAACATTCCGTTAAATACCCAAATCCTGAAGGAGTTTTTGTTAGTAGAAACGTGACGTTACCGCTAAACAAGTAATAAAAGAGTCAACCCCCTCATAGAAAATTTGCAGCAATAAGTACATAACTACACACAAACATCCCAGACTTACACGAAACTAGGCTTTCTACAACAGTAAGATAAAAGTGCTGTCGTTAACAATCAAGTCCATTTTCGCAAAATGAGACACAGTTTTAGAAACTTCTAGTCACTACTTACAGCTCACTAGTTACAAAGTCATACTCATTTTCAAACTTCTTCGTATGAGCAAATTAATAAAATGCACTTTTACATCATTCAACAAATACTGCTACTGTAGTCCTATCTGTAATAAGTTATTTGGTAAGACGTACAGGTGACAAAAAAGGGTCCTGCTATGGCTAGTGGATGGGAGGATGCCAAGATCATAAAATCCAACAAAACAATGCATTTCACTAATTTTGTGGTAGCTTTCAGCAGATGCAATAACATTCTCCATGCTGAATAAAGACATTTAACCATTTGCCACCACACACCATAGTCAGAACCATGATGTAAGTTTAAGTATGATGATTAAGAGCTCTCTCTCACGCGCTTGCTCTCTCTTATTAAAGAATGTTATAGATAATAGTCATTTAACTCGTTCATGTTAGTTGAAGAACATTTTACATCTAATTATTAACGTGGTCATTTTTGTCCAAAATTGAAGTTTCCTAAATAAACTCTAAAAGAATTATTTGCATTTTCTTCTACTCTTCTATTACTTTTAATGTGTTATGTAATCAATTTTCAGGTAATTTTTAGTAACATGAACTAAAGTTTGGTGATTGTTCTGATAACTTTTCTTTAAACAGAAAAAAAGGAAAAAGACAAATGAAACATATGATATATACATAGACACACACTTATGAGTGACAAAAATTCTTTTGAAAGCAAAATAGGAACCACATGTGTGTGCCAGTATATACAAGTATGTTATGAACATAAAACCTGACCAGAGAAGAGGAACCCGGATTGTCTTTTAAATAAGCCAAAGAGAGTCCTAAATGTTGCTTACCCAGACACTGAGTTTTCAGAACACAATGGATCGTATTTTGGTTCTTCCAACCTTGCGCTTTTCTTTGTAGAGAGATCTAGCACTCCATCCCCTGCAAAGAACGAGTAGTGATGATAACAGCGGTTTAAGGATGATCTCAAAAGATTTCGTTAGCAAATATTTTTTACCTATGGCACAACTTTCAAGCAGCTACTTTATCTTGTAAAATTTCTAACACCATATTCTGTTAACAATGTCAGCCCTCAGCAAATGATTTTGTACATTTCATTTGGAAAAACACTTTTTTAAAAAATGGAAAAAAATAAAGAGTAAACCCATTTGGAAAGAATAAAATCTAAAAGAATCTGTATTAAACAAAAACATGACTGCTTTCCTTAAAATCACATATGCATCTAGATTGCACTGTTTACTTTCAAGGCACGCAAAACAATGCACTGGATATTACTATTACTATTATTCATATTTACATGCTGTAAGCAAACAAGTCTGATGCTGAAGTTAAAATCGACCTAACCAAATCCTAGGCCTACAGGATAATTCAGGTTAATAAGGATCTCAGGAGGCCTCTAGACCAACCTCCTGCTCAGAGTAGGGTCAGCTGTGAGACCAGACCAGGTAACTGGATAAGCAGGTAGTACTCCAGCAACTGGGAAGCAAGCTTGAACTCAGTACAGGGTTTTAAGAAAATGAGACCTATGTCATTAAAGGTTTTAACAGTTTATTTATAGATATTCCTCCTGCTGCCTCCACATATACGCAATAACGAAATTAAAGAAACAGGAAGAGGTGGGAATCTGGGGTGGGAGTCTGCTCTGTTAAGTCACTGGTAAATGCTAAATTCAAGATTTATAGCTGGCTCTTGAAGTCTATGAAGCACTGAAATAGGAAAACATACTTTAAAAAAATCAGTATTTAAAAACACTGAAAACGAAAGAAACTAATTAGCACTTGAAATACTACTTTTAGTTTAAAGTTTTTTCTTAAAAAAAAAAAATCAATCACATTTTAATTATAATAAGTCCCCTGAATATATTTAATTTCATACCTTTCTTCCTTGGTTCTCTGTTTCAAACTTGGGCTGTTTTGTGTGCCTGAGCTCTGCGAATTCAATTTTGAGTTTCAACATGTAGCTCAACATTCAGCTCTACAATCACCCTTATACTACCCCTTATTACATTTACAGTGTCATTTTCATGTTACTGGTCATTATTTCTAAAGCATCAATCAACTGTATATATTTTCCCACAGGCTAAGATGCAGACATGAAGCACTGGCTGAAGAATCCAAATGCCAACAATCGAATAAGAAGTCAGGAACATGCTTTGGGTACCTCTCCTTTATACCAATAATGCAAAGAAATAGAGTTCTGTGTAATAATCAAATCCAACTATTTGTTTTGGACTGCTTTCTGACTGTTCTTCCGCAACTATTTTGCAGGAGAAGGGTAGACAAAGTAACATCATGAGTCAGCATTAGGAGAAAAATATTTATAAATATGCCACTTGTCAAAGATGCTCCTTTTCTCCTGAATATATTCCTTTCAAAGTCTTCCTTAGCCCTAAGAAAGTTAAAGGAAGGACTAATGTTAATCAACCTCCCTGATGCAGTGATATTAAAGAAGAAAAAGCCAATCAAAACCACTACAGAAATACTCTACAGGGACTATTTTGCCCACCGAATACTCCAGCTTGCAGTGTCCCCAAGTCCTGTGCAAGACAGATTTTATATGCTGTGTTCTGATGGTCATACAAAGGACATCTCTTTCTTAAGTGTTCGTGTGTTCCCTTTCACAACAGTTTTCCCGTCTGCAATTGATATTCATAGGTAATATGATAAAGTTTAGAGGAGATCACTGGAGAAAAATCTACTTCAAAGTTGACAACTCATCAAGCAATGAAGAGCTAATCATCTCTAATCAATTTACAAAAAAAAATTTCAAGCTAACTAAATTTTTACCAAAAAAAAAAAAAAAAAAGCCTCAACAAAAAAAACCCCAAAGGTTCTTATAGGATTCTATAATGAAATCTGACCAAAATAATTTTCATTTCCAGTCTTTCAGAATTGGTTTTGACAACACAAGGCTAGCATTAAATTGAAAAATTACTAAAAAGAACACAGTACTGAAAATGCAGGCTTCTGCAACAAAAAATTAGATATATTTTGGGCCTCTAAAGGGTAAGCAGAACTGAAGTAATTTCACATTCAAGATCGTTTCTCCAACTCAGCAAATGCATTAAGTCCATGACACTTCCCTGAAGACAATGCTTTATGGGAAAACTATACTCAGTAAAAAAAAAAAAAACATGCAAGAAATTTGATATCCACACAAAATACCAGAAAAAGTCACTGCACTCCAGATTTTTATTCAGTGATTTCACTTGAATTAAAAAAACCCAAAAACCAGAAAGCAAAAACCAAACTAAACAAAAAAAAAATACCCTCACAAAAACCCACCTCTAATTGGTAGGCAAGTGAGAGCATCTGCTATAAAGCCTTAAGACATAATGAAATCCCACCTAATGAAAGGAACATACGTATATATACACAGCAATACCAAAGTTCACTTTTGTACATTAGGTACAAGACCAAAAAGTTTGTGAAGGGGCATCCTATATGTGGACAATGAACTTGTTACTTGCAAGGTAGGAGTAGTTTTCTCTAAGCTGAGCCAGAACTTTCTATTATTTCTTATCAAATAACTCAAAACAGGTAATAAAGCAAGAATTCTGGACAGGAACTGAATGATATCAGGAACAGAAAAACTATTCTCTAGAGTGGTTTTAATAAAAGACATGAAATTACTTCCACTCTTTAGCTAAAGCCATGACTACTAAGATGACAGTCTTCATAAACAATACTATGTAACACTGGATAATACAGAAAAATTCTTAGATGTTTTTCAGATGTGCTACTCATGGTCTTCTAATGAAGGTATTTCTGTGCAAATTAAATCATTTTGATCTTCAAAGAAATGGCTCAATCTCTGCCCTTTGCTTCTCAGCACCAGATCATCAGGTAACTAAGACATAACTAAGTGTGATCAAAGTTCATCTTCAAAATAATTAGGACTACAATCATTTGAAACTCCTCCCGACTACTGATGTTAGAGAAAAAGGGAGGAGAAGAGGAAGCAACAGAAACCATATGGGTCAACCTTGAGTTCTTACAATTGGTATTTCTGCACCGATTTTAGCAATTTCTGGGTTTCAGGAGATCCCTCACTAGCTATTATGAACTTTCTTATTGGATCAGACAACGTACTCTAGTGAGTTCACAGTATCCAGACATGGCAGGCACTCTACTCCTAGTGTGGCCAAGTAGTGGGTGTCCACAGCGCGGTCTTGGCAGCATCTGTTAGGACAGGCCATGGGCTGCCCTGTGCCGGACAGAGACGGTCCTGGCTGGCTCCAACAGACCCACTGCAGGGCACAGCTGAGCCATTTGGGCTGAACCTCTGGGAAATCACATTTAAGAATGGGGAAAAAGTGCCAAATGGACAGAGAAAACAGGAAAAAAAAGAATGAAGAAATAGCAGAGGAAAGCCCAACAGCACAGAGAAACCATTAGGTAAAGACAGTGGACACTGCACACCCACTACCCTTGCATCACAGGGGTGGGCTGTAGTGCAATGTATATATAATACCTGCTCCATAACCTGCAGTGGAACACCTGCTTCACTGTGACCCTCTTGCTGTGCTCCACAGAAATATCTACTCTGATTTCTGGAGTACCTCCCTTCCCCTTTCTCTCATCTTGTTGTTCACTGTGCTGTTTCTCACTCCTCTGCCTGTCCAGCATTTTTGCACTTTAAGTGCACTTCCACAGTGGCACGAGCCTCCCTGATGCGCTCCACTTGGATCTCTGTTGCAGAGCTGGCTCCGCCTTGCACAGGGAAGCCCTGATACCTTCTTGCAGATGCCACCCTATAGCGCACCCCAACTACTGCAACTGCCATGTAAGCCAAACACACAGTGGTATCAGGTCCGGAAGTGACAGATCTGAGGGGTTTTTTGGAGTGCTTCAGAGATGGCCTGTAGGTACTGGAGGAAAGTAAAAAGTTTTCTGCAATGGAGAACTTCAGTGGCAGAACCTTTTTTTCAGTGTTGAGCTGGCACTTAGCTTGGGTCTGCTTAGTCCAAAAACAACTGCTTCTAGTAATCTGGAAAATAGTTTACACCTTCCTCTCAAGTGCAAGAATCACTGCCATAGTAAAGAAACAAGACTGTCTGTCCAAAGACAACTACCATAAATACAAAGCAGCTGCCTAAACAGAAAATGAACATACAGCATTTATATTTAAGTCATTATCTGCTTAACAGGATTTGAATTGAAAAGACTTCAACTTTGAGGATGCACCAAATTTGAACAAATTTGAACTTCCTACTCTGTTATTGCCAATTCATTTGGAAATCCTAATAGGAATTACAAATAGCAAATGGTAAGGAGAGTTGCATGACAACTAAATGATACTACTAAGAAGGGAATCCTGGTATAGCTTTTATAAGTCTCCAAACTGAAGAAATACACTGTGTTAGATACAGAACTATGTATTTTTAAAAATATATCCAATTAAAAAATGTAAGCATGTGACACTTCATTATAAACAAGCTTCCTTCAGGCAAATACAGAAGTGAGAGAGAGGCAGAATAACACATAGTCCCTGACAAAAGCTAATTGAAATAACTTTTTCATGAATCTTTACACATGGAAGACAGTGCAAATAAAATGCGGAAGCAGACTTTCTTCATCTTGATCTTATTCGCTTGTGTTGCCATCACTACAGTGAAAAGCTAAAATAGCTCATAACTGGTATGTTCATGGGAAACAGGAAGCACTAAACTTTCCAGATAGGTAAGATGTTCAAGCCACCTTTCTCCAACTACGCTCTTATTTCATCAGCAGCTCTAAATTTCACAGCAAGACCAGTACCTTTAACATCTGCAAAGCACTCCAGCAAACATGGCAGTTTAAGTTCTGAGAATCTTCATTATCTTACACAGTTTACTGTGTAACCTGTATACTATGAGTGCTGAGCAACTACTTTAGCCTAAGCTGTTTCACTGAAGGTGCACATTTCCAAACTTGTTTAGCCTCATTGTAAAAAAACCCTCCAATGATATTAAAACCAAAAGATTTAAATATCTTAATTTCTCTATGTTTAAAGTTTTTCTTAGACAAAAGATTAATGGATTTTCAAATAGCTGAGGGTGGCAGCACAACTTTCTTCCTGTCCCTGCCCTGTTCACCCTCTGCCTTCCCTTTCATTCCTCTAAGATTTATTTGGGCTCAGCAACAACTAGAACCTGTCACTGAGGACTTTGCTCCCTCATGGACATTTAAAACCAGTTATTTATAAGCAGCTGTTGAAGCAAGCAAAAGGCAATAGTACTGGTATCAGGAAAAGTATTTTTTATTGCCCTTGCAAAAGAAGTGTGCCTCAACCTGGCCCATTATAAAATCTCTAAAATCTGTAATTCATCCATAGCAGAAAGAACAACAGATATTTTCTCCAGATTTAATCTGCACAAGGTATTTACTAAACCCTGGCATTAACTGGTTTCTGCCGACCACACAGAATAAAAGCAGAAATTCCACTATTTCTTAAAGCAGTTGCTGTCAAAGAGAAAGGATGTTTGAAATTTGATCTAGAATAGGTATACTTAGCATGAGAAATCCATGTCAGAGTTCCCTGTCCCCAAGGATGTCATCTAATTAAAGACTGCATCATTAGGCACACACAGAGCAGATCTGCTCTCATTCTGACAATGTATAATAAAAAAAAAAAAAAAAACCCCAAATGAAACGAAACCCAAACCACTTAGTTCTGCCTTCTTTCAACTTTTTTAGTATGGTACGTGACAAAAGGTCAACTTTTCCCTTTGGTTGGCAGTATTACAGGATTAATATAGACCCTTACATCTGTAAAAGACAAAAGCTGCTTTCGCCACTGCTTTCAGTTGCACATGACAGTCACAACCGTTCCTGAAAACTGCTGCTAATCCAAATCTAGTTCAAAGTCCAAAACACTCTTGTGATTATACTGTTATCAGTTTTGGATAGCAATATTCCTTAAGGCAAAGAAATAATTTCCTTTATGAAAATGATAGTGAGACAGACTTTATTTCTCTAGCTTTACTTTCAATTAAGAAAGCTCCACTGATCTATAATGATTAAGGTATGAAGTATGGAAATTTCCTTCCAAATTAATCTTCTCTTTCCATCATTCCAATCAGCCTGTATTTAAGAATCAAAATGTCCAAGGGCTGACACTGACTGAGTGACATTTGCTCTCTGAAATCCCAGTATCTTTCTTGCTTCTCTCAGGCTTCTACCAGAATCACTGTTACCTGTGAGAGCCCCAGGTGAGCTGACTTAGATTCAGTATTCCAAAGGTGTGAAATTCCAATACCTGTTATTTAACCCAGGCACTCAGAAAGGAGAATATTTATCTGCTAACACATACTATGAAAAATGTTTCCAGAAAGAATGTGGAGCTTTTTGGAGGTTTTTTTTTTTAACACAGTTCTCTTATAACATTTTTCAAGGTGTTTAAAGGAAAATGTATGATTTTTCTTTCAGTATTAAGCTGATGCAATATCAATTTTCCTTCAACCTTTTTTTAAACACATAGGATAACTTTTTTTCTCCTGTACACTGTTACTATTTGGAAAGGTAAAACACATATTTGACATGGAAGTTTATTTTTTAATGGAATAAGATGCCATGAAGTAATAAATGACAGCAAAACACCAATTAGTAGATACAGACGTTTACCTTGCTGAGTATTCTGTTCTTGAGTTCGATTCACAGTGAGGTCTAGAGGGCTATCCTGTTCTTCCTGAAGGGAGTTTTCCGTTTGGTTCATTTGGACACTTTTACACATCAGACTTGGTTCAAACGATGAACCATTTCTGTTCTCTTGAATTTTGCTACTTTTTGAAATGTACTCAATCGCAAACTGACGGATCATTTTTTTCATTAATTCCTGAGCAACTAGGGGAATGTTAGGATCACAGTTCTGAGGAAGATCTAGGAATAAAACAAACACAGGCAACAGATATATTAAGAGTCAATTACTTTTCTTGTAATAAACACTTCCTATAAGCACACAAATGTGTGTAGTATGTACATGTGTAATGAACGTAATAATTCAGACATCTAATAATTTTTTCTTATGAGCATTCCTAACTGGAGATCACTTGGAAGAACATATTTAGCAGAGATCAGTAATTTTTACCATATTCCTTTATCATAGCATGCAAGTAAGACTATGTGGGTTGCATTATTTATGGGAGTCAGAATGTGCATTTACTGTTGGCAATAAGTTGAATTTTCATTTGTAGACTCTTTCCAGTTTGGAAAATAAAGAATTTTGAATAAAACCAGCAAAAGTTAAATGAGCTGTGAATTAATACAGAAAGAAGTTACTTTCAAAGAACAACCATAACAAAATAATGTGTAGTAAAGTGTAGTTCTATAGATTAACATAACATAGAACACTTGAAATTTTGAGGAACTGACCTTAAAAAGAAAAAAAAAATGAAGAGAGATTTATTTCACCTTCGTATTAGATTATAATATCCACTGTAGATTCAGGATTGAAATGTCAAAACTGATACGATGCTACTTAAAATGTCACATACAATTTAAGGTAATACAAGCAATTGAATAAAAAAATAAAGCTCTAAATTTTTATTGTAAAATCTTATAGGATTTTCAGAATATTTCCTAAGTGCTACCAATGAAAACACTTTTAAGAAAACCTTTATTTCCTCTTCTACGCTTGGAGTATTCTTTTATTTGCTTGTGTATGTAACAGTCCCGTGGAAAGTAGTATTTCAATTTAGAAACAACAACAACAAATCATGAGATATCTATGACTTTATTTGAATCTTATCTGTCAGCTAGAAAAAAGTGAAACCTCTTATTAACAAACATAGCTGAAACTACATTTTTGAATCACCATAAAGAATCCTAACAGAAGTACCAGATAGAATAAAATAAAGATGTGTAACTTAACATAAATAAGCTGTGTTACTACACTGATGACTGCAATACTTCATTTCCCAAGACAAGCAAAACTGCCCATGCTCAGAGATCTATGTCTTCCTTGAAGAGGCAGTAATAGTACTCCACTATCCCACTCTTCCTTCTTTCCTTCTACTCTACACACAAACACACCCCCTCACACCAAATATCCTTTTCAATGTTTTAACTCTGTCCATCCTTGAGTTCACAGGTAATGTTTCCAATCAAGAAGGGACAATGATATAAAGATTTAAAAGTGTGACAGTGATACAGGAGAATTAGCTTTTAGGTCCATGAAAGGAATAGCAAAGGACATGTTCTGTAGTTACTGGGATACTACAGTTAGTCTGAAACAGATAAGACAGATGAGTTTTGTTTTCACGGAAGTGGAGAAACCGAAAGGCCTGGACTGGGGAGATGTTTGCATGCAAAGTGTACATTCCCTAATAGGTGGTTTGCAGGATCATATATTTGCTCAAGCATTTTATGGCAATGAAGCTTTAACCATCTATTAGCAAGAGAGTGACAGCTGAGACTCATCAAATAATGCTGTTCAAGTTTAAGACGAATGCACAGAAGATCTTTCGCTTGTTTGTTTCAGGTTTATTCAAAATATTCCATTTTGAGAATTAATTTTCACCAACAGAGCACTTCAAGGAATTACAAACACACACCTATGAGATCTGCTGTTCAGATGCTTCCTTTCAAGACCTTTTGGTTGGCCTCTCAGTAGTGCTTTATGAGGTACAAGTGAAGGTCCAAGATTCCCAAAGACTGAGTACATGCTAGACATCTTGGCTTCAAGAGAACTTATCCAAGGCATAACAAAACAAGTCTGTTTATGGTTAAAGCTCTAACTTCTGACAACCTTTTAACCAGATCTCTATCCCAATATCTAAAATTGACAGGCATTTCTAGAAGAGAGGTATGAGGTAAAATTCAAACTGATGGAGAAAAGAGAAGGATCTCTCCCTGCCATGTAACATCCATGCATTAGTATTCTTTGTTTATATTACTATTTCCTGACCCTAAATCGTGAAGCCAGAAAATGTTCAACTGGAATTTTATCACCCTAGAGACACACTTACAAGTAAAGAAAAAATTCAACAGATATTGAAGTAGTAAGGTAATAGGTGTAAAAGTGCTTATGTATATGTAAAATATAACAAAAGAACAAAGAAAGTTAAGAGATAAAACGGAATAACTGAATTATCTAGGAACAAAAGTGTTTGCATGAGAGGGAAATGTTATATCTAGACAACAAAAACTACTGATCAATAGCTTAGCTTAAAAAAAACAACCCACTAAAACAAACCCAAACAAAAATCTGACAGTCTGTAATCAAGAAACTCATACAAAGTTAATTATACAAAACATTATCATATTACATAGGATAATATAATCATAGTATTATACTGAATAGTCTACCAGATATCTGGTCTGGAGTGACCCTGCTTATATAGAGAAATTATTTTTTTGCATGTACCCAAGAAAAACTACTTCAATGGCTTCTGGATAACAGGGGACCATTGCTGCAAATGGGAGAGAAAAGTTATTTTAAAGGCACAGATCACACCAGGATATAACAAGCAAAAGAGCAGAGAGTGCAGGGGACACCTGCCATTAGCTGAAAGACACAAAAGCCTGGAACAAATTTCTCCTTATTAATCACCATCCCGTGCATCAGTTATTATAAAACTGCACAACAAAACTCATTCAGAACTGTCAAGTTTCTACTGCCTCCTATTCCAGTTTAGACTGTTCACACTGGTAATGGCCAAGCATATATTGCTCTTAGACACTTGAAGTCAGCTTTCCCATTAGGAGCAAAGTCATCTTTCACTTAGATGGAATAACAAAAGATTTTTTTTTGTTCTTCTAACAAGTTCTTCAGCATTAGGTTTTTTTTTTTTTTGTTTTTTTTTTTTTTTTTTAACTTCCAGATATTCCCTATGGAAAAATAAATGCAGCAGAATTTCTCATATATTCAGCTGCTATAGCTATTGGCAATTTAGAGATTCTAAGTTAATTTACTCTAAAAAGGTAATACGGGGGGTATGTGTGTGTGTATATCTCTGAGCATATGATCCAAAAGATGTGTTCCAGGGATGCATCTGAAGTGCTCTTGCTGCTAATGCAAATTCAATCTACAGGGTCAGACTCAGGTAGTCTAAGATTAACTGCCATAAATGCAAATGCTGTTGCTATCACATTGACTGTTCTATAATGTAAATCATTAAATGGTAAATCATGTTGGAAGTACCTTGGGAGGTCTCTCGTAAAACTGCTTGTTCAAAGCAGGGTCAACTATGAGGTCAAATCAGGTTTCTCTGGACTTTATGCAGTTAGGTCAGGAGTATTTCACAGATGGAAATTGTACAACCTCTCTGGGTAGCATGTTCCACTGCCTGCCTGTCCTCATTTTACCTTACATAAATAGGGACCTTTAATTTCAACCTGTCTGTAATCTGTCATTATCCTGCTATGCACCCTTGTAAAGGCTTTCACTCTGTCTTAGAATCATTGAATATTCTAGGTTGGAAGAGACCCATCAGGATCATCGAGTCCAACCCCTAGCCCTGCAAAGGACACCCCGAGAGTTTGTCCAAATGCTTCCTGAACTCTGTTTAGCTTGGTGCTATGACCACTTTACTGTTCCAGTGCCCAACCACTGGTGAAGAACCATTTCTAATATCCAACCTAAAGCTCCCCTGACACCACTTCAGGCCATTCCCTTGGGTCCTGTCACTGGTCACCACAGAGAAGAGATCAGTGCCTGCCCCTCCTCCTCCTCTCATGAGGAAGTTGTAACTGCAATGAGGTCTCCCCTCAGTCTCCTCTTCTCCAGGTTGAACAGACTAAGTGAACTCAAGTGCTCCTCATACGGCTTCCCCTCAAGGCCCTTCACCATCTTTGTTGCCCTTTTTTCAAAGCTCTCTAAAGACTTGATGTCTTTTTTATATTGTGGCACCCAAAACTTCACACAACATTTAAGGTGAGGCTGCCCCAGTGCAGAGTAGAGTGGGACAGTCCCCTCCCTTGACTGGTTGGTGGTGCTTTGCCTGATGCCTCCCAGGACACGGTTGGCCCTCCTGGCTGCCAGGGCACTGCTGACTCGTATTCAACTTACTGCTGACCAGGACTCCCAGGTCCCTTTCCGTGGCCCTGCCTTCCAGCATCTCATTCCTCAGTTTGTATTTATATTCAGAGTTGCTGGAAATCTGCTTTTGATCCATTACTATTAATGCTGGTTTGCTTCCTGATGGAGAATGAAGTTGTGGATGCTTAACTTGTATTATGAGGAAGAAGCAATTTAGAGTAGTTTGAAGTTAGAAATAGTTTCCCACTGCTCTCCAAATGATACAGAACACAAATGAGTGCTGTAAGATCTCAAAAGAAGAAAGTAACAGTTTCATAACTATATTCTTTTTACACAGTACACATGCTTGAAAAATAACAAACTACTAAGGTAAAGGCAACTTTTATCAATGTAACACTCAAGTTATCAAAACACACTTGAAGTATGTTATATAAAGTCTAATTACTTGCATTCAATGGCTGTAAGTCTGATTATTATACAAGTATGCAGTGAAAACAGACCTGGAGCATCTCTTGTACAAAGACAGGGAGCTGGGCCTGTTCAGCCTTGGGAAGAGATGACTGACAGGGGACCTCACTGTAGGGAGTGTGTCAAGGGGATGGAGCCAGGCTCTTCTCAGTGATGTCAAGCAGAAGGACAAGAGGTAATGGGCAGAAACTGAAGCACAGAAAGTTCCACCTGAATATGAGGAAAAACTTCCTTACTGTGCGGGTGACTGTGCACTGGAACAGACTGCCCATAGAGGTTGTGGAGTCTCCCTCACTGGAGATATTCAAGTACCATCTGGACACAATCCTGGGCAATGTGCTCGAGGATGGCCATGTTTGAGCAGGGAAGTTGGACCAGATCACCCAGAGTAGTCCTTTCTAATCGTACCCATTCTGTGATTCCCAATGGCAAAGTTCCACTACGCATGAGAAATTGTAATAAGTCATATAAAATTCTTAAATGCAATGAAACATATTTTGGGGCAAGAGAGGTATCAGATCTCTGACCTTCGTACCACTACCAAATATTTCTTAATTATTATCAGCAGATGGCACCAGATATACTTGGTATGACCTGAAGAATCTTTATTCTAAGATGTTTCATTAGGAGTCATGATTATAGCTCCTTAAAAAGTTTTAAATCTACATGCCTACATTAGTTTAAACTCCTATTTTTCACAGTTGATTTAAAACACAAGGCATCTGTATTTAGTCCATGGATCTTTAAAGATTTGAAGTAAAAAGTAGCTCCAATGTTCCTCTACTTTCTCTCAGCTCACTGTAACCTGATGTTATTAGGCTAAAAAAGGCTAAATGACACATTTGTACAATATAACATTTTCTGCTTGTGATTTTTCAAGATTACAGTCAGAATGCATAAGAAGACAGTAATAAATATCATGTAATTATGACTAATTGCAATGATTTATTTTAATTCAAAGTTCACATTTAGGATTAATACTTAGTTTATGTGTTGCACCAGCTTGTAACTATCCAAATTCATACTCTTAACTATTCTGCATATTGTGTGTGATTATTAGACTGCAATGTACAATATAATGACTGATGTGACTGACAGTTCAGAGTTACACATTGGCAGGACAATGACCAAGGAATTAAAAGCTCCCAAAATAGTGTTCCACAATAGAATTCTATTTCTTGAAAGTGAGTAATGTTTCATTAAAAAGTCAAACTAATGACCTAATTTTTCTCATGATACAATACCAAAAGGCAATGAAAAGCAGCAGGGAATCACAATCCTCCTTGTACCCTACAAGGCTGTTGTGTGAGTAGCAGGACTAAGAACACCTGGTTGTTTATCAGCGTGTTCCCTGTATTCACTCCACCTTTCCTCTTTTCAGAAAAAGGCCATGTGTTTCTAGAACAACCCTGCCTCAACAGTGACTAAACTGTCCCAGCAATATTCTTAGCTGTACTCATAAAATTGTTCATGTCATTTTAACTGGCAAGTTAAAACCAGAATACAATAACTTATTCTGAGCCATGTATTGCAGTTAGTTTAGTTAACTTGACTGATCAACAAACAGGAGTAGTTGTTTTCTGCTCTTGCAAACATTCCATGTTTTTCTTTCCTCTACTCAGGTTGCAATTCTCATTACTATATATGTAGTCATATCTCCTAAGAATATTCTTACATATAATTAAAAATGACCAAGAAATTCAGAGTCAGTGAGGACAGTAACACTGGCAGGCAGGTGGTCAACACAAAAAATATGCTTTACTTCCCTAAGAAAGCAGCTGAAAACCTGCTATGCATTCTTTCCTGATGAACTTAAGGAGGAATAGCAAGGCTGTTGAATACAAGCTTACTGCACAAGCTGTGTCAGAGCTCTCAGATTACAGCACAACTTCCAGATTTTGAAAGGATAAATTATATTTCTTAAAATTGTTAATAAAAAAGAACTGCAGGCATTGGATGAAGCAGTGTGTACATCTCAAAAACTGCAACTCAGAAAGTAACACTTTTTCTTTTAAAGTCTGAGATTATGTGTGCAAAATTACATTCTCATAGGTTTGTCAAATTATATATACACTGTCCAAAAAGTATAACCAGTTTATGACATCCATGCAACTAAGACAGAACTATGCAAAGAACAGGAGAACCGTAAGTTAAATTAAGGGATATGGTATGGCGTAAGAAAGTCATATGTATGAATGGAAACATTCTGCAACGTGAAATAGATAGCTAGAAACTATTAATAAAGAACTTTAATAAAGTTTACAGAGAAATTATTTTGATATGGGAAATGTGGCAATGAAGATACTTGACAGAGCAGCCCAGAGAAACTGGAAAGATTCAAATAATCCCAAACATTCTCCCTGTAATTTTGTGCCTTAATTCCTTAGCTCTACAAGAGCTTTTCATGTTTCGGTCTTCTCTTGGTGGATCATGTCCTGAAGGTAGAACCTGATTCACAACCATGAATGCATGTAAATGACTCTTTCTTTTTAATTTGTTTTTGTTTAAAGAGGTCACATTAATACTGCATGGAAAAATGAGCTTCTAAGAACATACACAATGCAGAGTACTAGAAACCCAGAAAATTAATAGTCCATTAACTAAATGTCTGATGAAGTCCTTAAGCAATGATGGTTCTGCTATATAACAATGATCACGTCACATTCTATAATATTCATGGTAAAAAAAAGGCCAATATGTATTCCTTAACAAAGAAAACAGTTGTATTTTAACATTATGTAAGTGGAAAACTACCACAGTATACTCTGCTTACATGATCAAAAAGGCAAAGAGAGATGTTATAGTTGGGAAGAAAGCATCTGGGTTTCAGATCCACTTTTTAATGGGGACAATCAATGTCTGATGACAAGAATCGTTCTGGCTTTGCTGAGGTGTCTGCTGAGCATAGGACTTTTCTACAGACAACCAACTACCAAACTGGTCTTTCACTAACACATAGTGAAGTCGGGTTCCTAACAGGAAGACATTGTCACTCACGGCATCTCCGGAGTTTACATATCTTGGCAGTAATTCTATCATCCCTTGTCCCAGATTCTACAGACAAGTTGTCATCTAGGAATGTCTGAAGGCTGTATGCTGTAGACAGTGATACAACATGGCTGCATGTTTTGAGATATTCTGAACTAGTTTCCTAATATAAAAAAACCCTCAAAACCCCAAGCCAAAACCACAACCAAATTCCCCCAAAACTAGTCAGCAAATTAAACAATCCAGACATTTGTTCTAAAATAAAAGGTTAATGAGACCAACAAATCCAACTCAAATTTGCTCATTGGTCTTAGAAGTTGTTCATAGAGGTCTAAATGAAACTATGGTAGTTATAATAGTAAGAGAGTATATCATCTTGAGGAGTCTGCAATCCAAACAAGTGTCACTCCATTTCAAAGACAGTCAACCAAGAATTCTGAATTCTTTTGACAATGAAAGCATATCTGGTTTAGTATCATGTATAAGGTCTGTTCCTTAGCTAAGCAATTACTGAACATTTTTTTATTCCTTTTTTCCTAAGTTGATAGTTGAACTCAAAAACCTACAGAAATTCAGAAAGCAGATGTGGGATTTTCTCTAGTAAAAATCTTTATCTTCCTTCCTAAAATTCAAAACAGTTACTTGAACACCTCCTAAATTGGTTTCACATGCCCTTTACAGTATTTTCTGCTTTTCACTTCCTGTAACTTAAAAGACTTTGCTAAAACTTGAACTGAAGCAATATTCTTAGAAAATTCCTTCCCAAGAATACAGAAGTCCTTCAGAGAATCACAAAAACAATTGGAAAAGACTGGTTTTGTTTTTGAATAGACAAAACCTTTTTAACGTAGCATGATTGACCTGGCAGATCAAAACACCTAAGGAAGATGCTAAAAGTAAAATGTTTGTGAAAAACTTCACTTAAGTCATTGACTCCACTAAGGTGAGGTCGTGCCAAGTTTCACTTCTCTCATGATAAAAGTTCCTCTCAAGGAGTATCAAAAGGCAGCATCTCCAGCAGAAGCACAAAGCAGGTGAACGTTCGAAAACACTGTACACATCAAGACCAAGAAGAGATCTGAGAAAGTAGAAATAATGAAGGAATTAAAATACCTGCCTAGGGAGATGCCATACAACTGGGCCTGAGATGAAAAAATAATAAGAATTTCAGAAGTAATGAGGTGCCATCTTCACTGGACATTTTATTTCAAATGGAAAATAGCTTGTTTTAAAGAAAGACAAGGAACAAAGATACACTCAAAATGTTGTTGCACTCCACATAAAGTTCTTTAAAATGCAAAAAAGTAAAATGTAGACTGAATAGATGCACACTACATATAACCCAGGTTCAAGGGCATAATAATCTCTCCTGCTACAGCAAAATAAAAGGGAGAAAACCAACTTTGCTTTTTTCTCCCATCTATGTGGAAGAAGAGAATGTGTCTGACTAATTCTTTGTTAAAAGCAAGAGAGGGCTGTCACCCTAGCCATACTCAGCTATTCTGACATCCAAGTACACCTACTAACCCCAAGAAAAACCTATGAAAATTGTAGCTACCAAGAAAAGCTTCATTCACCTTTCTTCATTCCCAGGAAGCTAAGGAAGAAAATGAGTATTTCTGCTGCCATTGATGGTGAATAACCAAGTAACTTTCATGAACCAAGCTGACTTGTCAGTCACTCCTGTACTGCTACAACTTGCTGAGTGCCAAAGAACAGTCAAAGAATTGATGAGCTACTAAAAACTGTATTTTGACAAGAAGTTTCAACCTCCAACTTGGATGTATTTGAAGGAGCAGCTTTTGTATAACAAGATCCCAAATTCCATTTTGCAATCTGCAAAACACATTCTCTCACCTAAAACTGTTATCCTGCTGAAAACCAGAAGTGAGAATTTAGTAACAGAAAATGTTTAAATGCCTAAAATTCCATAGAATGGCACCTGAAGTTGTCATGAAGACAAAGTAGCAGCTCATGTTAAAAAAAACCCAAACCAATACAATTTGATGGACAGGGATTCAAGAGAATAACACAGAATGCAACAGGAATAAGAGAAATGGCAAGTAGGAAGAGTAGTACCTCATTTGGTGATTCGAGTAAGCAAAGAAAAAGATTAGGAAAAAAACAAAGGAATAAGGAAAAGAAACAGCAGAAACATCTATTTCAGCAGATAAATAAAAACATACTTAAGAATCAAAATCGCCCCTGAATAATTTGATTCTTCTAGATTTTTGCCATATTTCTTAACACAAAAGAAGTTTTTTATTACCTTTCTTTCGAAAGAGTGCATTTAGATAGTTTTCTGCTTGGCATTCAATCTTATCAGTGTTGGACTGGCCCTGAGATGACAGTTCCTCTGTAGGCGTTGACTGTGAAGAACCGATAACTGATGCACGATCCTAGAAAAGATATGAAGCTCATAACATCTCTCAGAAGTTAGTCTGCTGGTAGTGTAATATACAATGAAATTATTGAGCTATTGAATTAAATAGTTTGATTTTACTGGTTCTATCTTGAGTCAAAATGCAGAATTAACTTATCTGCAAAATTAAATTCTCTGATTCTTACTTTCATACCAAAAAATGGGTGTTAGGGAAAAATGTTTAATATAATGTTCATACTTACACTGGCTGTTTCTTTGTGTAAATTACAAAAGGAACATTTCTCATCCATAGACCAGTCAGTTAGCTCTTCTGGCTCACAGTCTTAAAGGAAGAAAAGAAAGTTGGATGTTTTAAACAAGTAAAAATGGATTTTGAAAAAAAAATACACATCCTACAGTTCTCTTAAGTAAATTCCATCAACAATGTGGTGTTTACTGGTACAGTGCATTCAATAATATTCTATTCTTCACATATTTCCAGAGCCTTGTCTGACTTGTACAGTTCAACTTACAAATAGTAGAGAGTACCTTTCTTAAAAGGAAAGGTAAACTCATGCAATTCAATTGATTACCTGTCATAATTACTGGAGGTATCTGAATACTGTAAATAAAGCTCTGAACTGCAGACATCATTCTTTTTAACTAAGTGTGCAAACTTGTAGTAAATTAAGTTAGGAATTAGAATATGAACTCCTCGCCATTTGAGCTACATGGATTTTACTTAAAATATTTTAATTGATTTGATATCATCACCATAGGTAAATCCAAGCCCTATACTCACTTTCAGAGCTTGATTTATCTAGAAAAAATAACTATATGTTTTGTCTGAAAATGTACTTTGGTCTAGAGGGAATATAGGACTTAAATTTATATAGCCTATATCAGGTCCAGTCTTCTACTGAATGGAAACACATCATCTATTTTCTCCAAACAAGTTATTAAGCTTTATTTCAAAAATTAAGAAGTTTTCCACCTATACTTTTCACTTCCCAATCAGGAATTGCTTTAAAGCTTCTCCCAAATGAACTGTGCTAATAGTTAAATTAAGCTTCTAATTTCTTGTTTAAAATAAAAACATTGGCAAGTTATTCCAGTTTGGTTTTGTGGCAACATTATACCCATGAACTTTAGCCATTTAGAACCTTGATGTATTTACAGAGAATACCGTTATCCCCTTTACATTTAATTTTGCAGCTAGTCTAGTCCACCTGGTTTCTCTCATGAGATTCAATTCCATATTTTCTGCACCGGTCTCACTTGAACACCTGTTTCCCAAACACGGGTGTCCAAGATCTCAAGATGATGTCTTTTATATTTACACCAGACTTCCTTAAACTGTAGGCAGCACTTTTCCCACAGAATCCCAGTTATGCAGCAGTCTTTATCACTGCTGCAGAGCCTTGGCAGGTGAATACAAACATGATTAACTAATACACCAAGGTCCTCTCCATCCTGCTCATTTCCAGTTCATGCACTTACAACCTAAACAACTTTTTCGTCCTCCATTATTAATTACCAAGTATGTTTCCTCCTTTTCTCTGTACCACTAAATTACAATCACAGTTTTGTTAGGCAGGTTCTTGAGATTATCTGCTTTCAATAGCACATGATGGTAGGCTGACCTTGGCTGGCTGCCAACCCCCAACCCAGTGATGTTGTCACTCCCCCTCTTCAACAGGGCAAGGGTGGGGAAATAAGACGGTAGGGGAGGAAATAAGACAAAAAAAATTGTGGGTCAAGATAAAGACAGGGAGATTACACTTACCAATTCCTGTCACTGGCAAGTCAGACTCAACTTGGGAAAAATCCATTTCATTTATTGCCAATAAAAATAGATTTGCATGATGAGAAAGGGAAAACACTAAACCACCTAACCTTCCCTTCTTCCCAGGCTTCAGCTTCACTCCTTCATTCCTGAGTCTTCTACCTCCTCCCTCACCCCAAACCACGCAAGGAGGATGGGAAACAGGCTCATAACAGTTCCTCTCTGCTGATTGCTTCTCCTCATTTTTCCCCGGCTCCAGCTTGGGATCCTTCCCACAGACTACAGGCCTTTACAAACTGCTCCAGTGTTCTTCTCACAACTGCAGCTCTTCATGAACTGCTCTAGCATGTGTCTTTTCCACAGGGCACAGTCTCTCAGGAAGAGACCACTCAGCAGGCCCACAGTGCCCGCCAGAAAACCTGCTCCTGCATGGGCTTCTCTATATTGGCTGCAATTCCCAACAGAAGCCTGCTCCATGGGCTCTCCACAGGCTGTAGCTTCCTTCAGGGCATTTCCACCTGCTCCAGTGTGGGGTCCTCCATGGGCTGCAGTGTGGATACCTGTTACAACGTGGTCCTCCATGGGCTGCAGGCTCTACCTGCTTCACCATGGTCCTCTCCATGGGCCGCAAGACACTCTGCTCCGGTGTCTGGAGCACCTTCTCTCCCCTCTTCCTCCTCTGACCTTGCTGTTCGTAGGGTGGTTTCCCACTGCTCATCATCCCCCACCTTCCCCCACAACTGCTGAGTTTTTACTTTTTCTCAAAGATATTATTTCAGAATATCAGAAATAAAATGAGTCTGAAAAAACAAGGTTCTTCAGCTGAGCATGAACACAACCCAGGTAACTCCATATTGTTATTAAAATCTATTTTACTCAACTCTAAAATACTAATTAAGAACAGAATTTTGTATTAACATATTATAAGCTCCCAGGGATACAAACCAGCAGTTTCTACAGGTTAGTTAGCTGATGATCAAGACAGACATGGGATTTTTCTTGACTGGACAGTAACATGAGATACTGACTTATTTTTGCTTAATTAATCTAGCTGTTGCAGCCTGTTAAGAGTTATTCCTTTAAGATGTACACAGATGAAAAAAAAACAGCACTATTCCTTCACACAAAGCTCAGGGTTTTCCTTGCAACCATGAAAAATCTATTTACCGACCTTGGGATTCTACATATAACTCTAAGACAGGTTTTGTATTTTCAGACAAATTCTTCTGCCTTGGAATCCTGAATTTCCACTGTTAAAAGTCAAACTAAAGAGCAATCCGCGTGTACTGCCAAAAAGCAAACCTTGAGAAACATCAGCTCTACACAACATTAAACTTATTCAAAGCAGTATAAATCATGTTGGACACATTAAATATGCCAGTGAGCTAAGCAAAGCTGACATCAGATAGCAGATATATATAAGATATATCAAATGCCAGACATCCAGCAGTCTCAGGTCACCATCACAGGAAACACACTGAGATCAGTATTAAGTTTTTAACTACAGATAGGCATCTCGGAAAGATCAGAGGTACAGACAGAACTTTAAGTAGAACAAACTTTCCTTGGCTGCTTTCAATTTAGAATGATGATCATCCTTGCCCCCTTTTATCTTACTTGGGGTCAGATGATGCAAGATCTGTAGACAACCTACGGTGCTTGTCAGCCCATGAGAAAAAGTTGTTAACACTGTGCAAAGAGCATTTGAATATTAAATAATAACAACAGATTATTACCTGAAACCAAAGTCATTTAGTAAAAATTTGTTAAGCTTATTTCTGTTTCTTAGGAATAAAATGGTGAACTTTGACAAAAAAATACTACTTTTTTTCACTTCTTAGGGCACTCAAATCTTTGCTTCCCCAAACTATTTTTCCCAAGGAGTCATACCAAATTAAGCAAATTAATTCAGACATATGTAATGCTGAACAGGTTCCATGTTTACCTCTTAAAATATGAAATAGTTGTCCAGTAAATCTGAATACAAGATAGTTTAAAAAAATTCAACCCTTACTTTCCAGTATTTTCTGATTATAATCATGTCCCAAGAATTTTTCCAGCTATTTGTGACAATCCTGAACAGAATACCCTCTTTCTTTTCATATAGCACTACTGCTTCCTAGTAAGTACATTAAAACAACTGAGGTGTTTATCAAGTTCCTTCATATTTTTAATTTCATAAATACTCAAATTACATTAGATTTGTGTTTCTAACATAATTGTTCACTGCTATAAATACTCCAGAGCAACGTACGGAAAAATAAAACACACCCTCAAACCTTTCATCCTGTATAAAGAACAATGAGAGCTGCTTTTCTCCCACAAGCCACTGCTTCTACTCTGTGGTTAAGAGAATAGAACCCCAGCACCTAATCCCCAAAAAAAGAAAGTACACACATACCAGCTGATTAGAGGAAAAGCTTTCTAACAGTTTAGCTAAATATCCATAAGTAGAATGTAAAGAATAACAATTTACATGTGAATCTACTTAGCTGAAAATATGTATAAGCAAAGGATTAGAAAGCCCTAAAGATTCAATGACATAAGAAACCTCAGTTCAGAGAATGACCAAGGTCAGATGCCAAGATATGGAACTTGACACCTTTGCAACCAGAAGCGGCACTACCAAAGCAGTTAGGAGAAAAACCTGGTGCTGAATAATGGTGACAACAAGAACTATTTAAGTAAGACCAAAATAAATCCTACATGTACAAGAAATTCAAGATATGAAAAAAGGGTATTTCTTTGAAAAGCATAAAAACCTAGTAAAACTGAAGTGTAACTTTTACCATTTAAATTTGTCATTAAAATTTATTATTCACTCAAGTAACTTTGAGAAAATACAGTACAATAATTTAATCTATACATCAAATACTATTTTGAGACAAAACTAAGGAGGAAATACATCAATCATGTTGCATTTTATGGACATTAGTGATTTTTTTTCATGTCACAATTGATAAAGACAACAATGTAAGAGAAAAAATGCTATTGTAGCTAAGCAGCACACACTTCTGCACAAGAAAGCCCCATAATTTCTTGAGAAATGTTTGAGGAAACATAATTTTGCCAATGAGCCACAACACTGCACGTTGACAGAATTAGTTTAGTGGTTATGATGAGGAAAAATCTTAAAAGATACAGTGATTCAGGCACATTGCTACGAGTTTAAAACCTTGGGTTCTGATTCTACCAGCTGTATTTCTTAATTAAGGGAAATTATTTACTTTGTATCTCAGTTTCATTATCTGTTAGATTTTGGTCATTAGCACAGTACTTCCGGCCTTCTGACACAAAAGCAAAAAAAAATAAAAATCAGCACCTTATTTTAAAAGAATGTGAAATCTTTGATGCAAAAAACCCCAAAAATTTAACCGCTAATCAGCGTAAAGTCCAATACATACCAGAAAAAAAAAGACAGTGTACACTTGATAATATTCTGTTCCCTTTTCAAATGTGCTTGCCTGTCATAGCAGATGGGAGCACTATTCATGAAAACAAGCTTTAATCCAAATTTATATATTTCTTAAATGTTTTCATGTCTTACTACTAGCATGCTTAGCTAGAGACAGGAAAAAATATTCTGAAAACATCAGCAAAGTAGTATTTCAAGTTCCCCCCTTTCCCCTTGAAAATACTGTGTTATGTATATGATACAGGCCAAGGAACTTGCACATTTATGAAGAGGACAAAACCACAACCGAGCTAAAGCAATCATTCCAAAACTCTTTTAAGGAAAGATATACAGAACATGCCACTCTGCCTCATGTACTAGCACTACCTAAGTTACAAGCTTTACAAATTACAGTATCCAATAGCAAATTGTAAAGAAATGAGATGCAACATTCTGGAGGTATGATAACAGAAAGAACTTTTTTTTTAAGCCATAAAATTAACTTGACAAAACACTTCTTTCAACACTTCAAAGCAATTTTTTGCTGGATAGTCCTCATCAAAGAGAAATAAATAATTTCATACTTAACTAAGGACTCAGATGTTATGGACAGCTATTCCAGCAAAACCAAACCCATTTGGACTAAAGGGTAATGGTAAAGGTATATATATAAACAGACTTTAAAACTTCTTATATATATATATATATATATATATATATATATATATATATATATATATATATATAAAATATATAAAAATAAAAAGTTGAATTTATATTTAATAAAGACATTTTACATATATATATATATACACACACATACACACAAAAATACAAAAAGCTTAAATTTTTTTGACCACTAAAAGACCAAACTAGCAACCACCACCTTCTTTTTCACAGTTAATGTCAATAGGAAGCTGAACAGCTTGTCTTTCCTTTCTAAAAGATGTTCAAAAACAAAGTAGGAGAAGCAATATTCCAGAAGAGTAAATCTTTCTCATGACAACCTCTCAGGAAAACTTAGCTAATCTTAAATTTCCCTATACAGGAACAAAACCTAGGTATCTTTTTACTGAGTGTTTTGCTTATGTACAGTACTGACAAGAACATCATGAAATGAACATTGGAAAGAAAAGCACAGAAAGAGTTCCTTTTTAGAATTCAATTTAAACTTTAAACTACCTTTAGCTAAAAGAAAAACCAGTAAGTTAAGGTCATTGCACTAAAAGCTGCTAATTTACCTTCAAATAAACTGAGGTCTCTTCGTAGCCTTGGTCCATAAAGCCCTTCTAAAATACTTTCAAAACCTGGAGACAAAAGAAACATTTAAAACAGTCAATCAAAAGTCTCTTCAAATAAAGCAAATTCGAGAGCACTGGCAAGAAGCATTCTCAAGTTCTGAGAGCAATCCCAAAAATTGTTAAATTTATGACACAAATATTTACTTCTTCCACTATAGTACTACTCAACAGAATTAGGAGTTAAAAATAAGACAAGGCAACTGCCATCTGCCCACAATCAGCCTATTAAGCCATGCCCCAACAACCTCATTAGACTTAAAATAGCTACCACAGAATCTTAAAGGTGGGAGGATTAGCATCATAGCTCTATACAAGTGAAGTAGTCTCTCTCTTACACTGGGAATCAGAGTCATGCATGGAGAGGTGAAAGAGGAAAAAAAAAAAAAGGAAACCTTCAATATCAGAAACTTCTCATTTATGATCTCCTGAAATTACATAATCTGAGTAGGCTAATATTCCTACAAATATAAAAAAGCAAGCTTATTTTGCTTCTGATACCATGACAGCACTCCCTAGTCCTCTGTATCCGTACAAAAACGTTTTAAAATTGAGGATTAGATAAATCCAATTATTTTCCAGATTTACCAGCTAGTCTGTTTAGGTATTTGGTAAATTTCACATACTGCAATAAGGGAGAAGAGACACAGAGCAAATAAAATGATTGGAAAAAACCCAACTAAAAACAACAACAAAAAAAACAAACCCAAAAAAGAGGTGCATGACAACTGATGAAATATGGTGACAATTTACATCATCAATATAACAGGAGTTTTGTTCAATACAGAAGCAGTTTCCAAGTGCCCCCCTTTCTCCTTCCAAATAATAAGCTTACTTGAAAATAAGAGGATAATTCAAAGCAGCATTTGAAGGTTCTCATTCCTTATACTAAAGGCCTGTCTGTATCATATGCGTAGCTATTTTACAGAACTTTGAAAGACTTTTTCTATCATCACACCACATAAAAGACACCAAAATCTTCAGGAAGCAACTACCATGAACAGAGAACATTTAGAATCATAAAATTTACTCATCATGTGATGCCTTTTAAGACAACGCAACATCCTGCTCTCTCATCAAAAGTTACATTTACTTTCTGGTTTAAACTGTATGCACACTAGTATAAGGAAAATAAGTATGTACAGTATCTTCAGTAAGAAAGGGAAGCTATCTTAACACATTGGAGCCGTTCGGCATGACAAGTCAGATTTTGTTAAAATTTGCATTATAAAATAATTTTAACATAGGGACTATATTTATATAATGAAATTCAATCAATTACAATTATACTCAATTATACAATTATATTCCTATGAGAGGACACAAATTAAATGTTAAACCTGCTGTCCTCTCACAAGTACATATGCACACATTTTTTATACAGTAAAAAAAACACAAAGCAAAAATCCAAGGCCCAAGCATACACTAAAATTTACCCTCAAGCATTATCCACTGACTCTTAGAATCAATGTAATACAAATTCACCTCATATTAGCATTGCACAAATTCCTCTTTCTTCTGACTTCAAGGTGTTATTGACAGAAAAAGGCAAGAGAGATGAAGTCTGAAGTTAAGATAGCAATTCTCCAGACATAACAGATTGGAAATATAAAACACACTATTATGCATTGCTATGATCAATAATGTTAAAAATTACAAGCCACTTTAGGTCAGCAGCTAGTTAGGTTCTGGCAAATTACTGTCACTGGGTAAAGAAACAAATGAAGCATCTCTTAGAGACAATTCTGCTTATTTCAAAAGAGTAAATACCAACTCCTATTTCTTAGCACTTTGTCAATCAAACAACAGGAAGGTTGTTTACCATCCCAGTCAGCATCCAAAACCTCCTTGCTCATTAGACACTTACCACCCTCCCCACCCCATGGAGGGTGTTACTTGCTTCTGCTTTTACTTTTGTCCTTATCTGGCCTGCCTTACTGCCTGCTCCTGTCTATGCAAAAACATTATTTTTTATTGCCCTGAGCAAAGGACACACCAACCCACTTCTCTGCTAATTCACCAAACTTAGTTCCATCCTGCCCAACTGCTTCTCTTCCAAGTCTTACAGAACTTCTCCATGGACCCACAACAGATTTACTCTGCATGATCATTTGCTTCCTCACCTTTGGATACTGGAGACCTTCTTTAAAAAGAACGTTTAGTTTTACAATCCAACAGAAGAATATCTTCTCCCACACCTTAAATTTTCCCAGAAAACACCTGTATTACTTCCACACTCCACAAAGTACTTCTGGTGCCTTTCAGCAGGATTGATACAAGTTTAATTTAGCCTAAACATGAGGACACAATCTTAGTTTCTAATACAGCTACTGATGAATGTGTGCTGGCACTGTTTCATAAAATGTAACCACCTCAACACAGGCATTTCAATAAACCTTTGTTCTCCTTCTTGAGTCAATATGCGTATGCAAACAGTAGTAGCAGTTTTGGAACTCTCCAGAACCTGAAGAGCCTACAGAGACCAGTCAGAAATACGTTTTGCTTATACCTCTCATGATTCACTAACTGAAAAAAATCTGCTCCAAATTTTACAGAATTTTCTGTCTCTTGGTGGTTGTGATTGCCTATCTGATTCCAAACTGCCTTTCAAAAGTATTACTTGAGATCTGATACTTCCTGGCTGTGAACTGAAAAGCAACACTCTTGGCTCTATTAACTTGCAATACTCCAATCTGCCACACTCCTATCTCTAATAAATTTCTTCTGCTGTCTTACTTCTCATATCTTCATATAGAAAGAATATGAGCTTTCTTCATTATCTGACACCCTTTATGATCCAAGACAGGTTCCTCCAAAAGTCTTCATAAGCAGAGATTTGTGATACAGCTAGTCTCTTAGTCCAATTACAAGTTTCCATCATTTGCTTTTCTGAACAAAAGTTGTGAATAGGTTTTTATCCCCTACATTAACTCTCACCCTGCCCCACCACCCCCTCTACCAACTCTACTCTTACCTCACAGGGACTCCCGGAAGCAGGGAGGATGAAGCTGTGATCTCCAGCAACAGGAAGGGGGCTCTCTTTTTCTATCGGTAGCTATTTGGTTGCTGCAAAGGTGAACAGCCCAGGAACAAGTTCCGTCAGGTTTGGCATCTAAGCCTGACCCATGGGCCAACAGCCAAGGTCACTAAAAGGAAGCAACAGGTGACAGCACTTGCAGAATCCCATGGGGCTTCTGCACAGCAGCTCAACTGGATGGCTTACAGATTCAGCCGTTTGCCTGTGGTCCAAACGTGGAGTGTTGCAGAGAAATTCTTATGGCAAATCTGGCCATTGCAATATTATCATTTGTTGCCCATCTACCTGGGCACTGTGATACTGCCAAAGGTGATCTTCAGCAGATCAGAGCTAACTACAGGAGCACACGGACAATGGTGAATGACACCAGGTGTCAATATAATAAATAACAGAGCCCAAGTGCTGATCCAGGGGGAACACTTTGTTAGGGCGAACACATCCTGTGGATCAACATCTGACTATGTGGCTGCAGGCAGGACTTCATCTCTTAAGACAGCTCTGAGAAACAGAAAACTTGAGCAAGACAGGATCCATTTAACTGTGCAAATCACTGCTAACAGCCTTGCCTCATAATGAGGTCTTCCAACCTAGGTTTGCCAGGAAAGTGGAGACTAAAGCCTAGAGAGGAAGAGAACAGCAGAAAGGGTAAATGCATAGGACAAGACACAATGAGGACCTTACAGTCTCCCTGAACAAGTGGCATAAGCGGGGACACACCTTAAGCAGCTGTATATGAATGCATTCAGCACAGGAAGCAAGCACGAGGGATTATAAAACCAAGCACATAATGATCTTACTGGCAGTACACAGTACAGTGAGACAGTTCACACAACTGCACAACTGCAGTTTAAGAAAGAAGTGAGAAAGTCAAGGACAGTGCTTAGACTTTATACAAAGAACTTGAACAAATGGAGTCTTAGTGTGGAATGGGCTAAAGGATAGTTGAAAATCTACAGGTGAGGATTCAACCAGGTGAACATCTGTTACAGACTTTAGAGACTGCCAATCAAGAGCAAAGAAAAAAGGCTGCACAATCACCAGCCTTAGCTCCCACGAAAAATCAATCACCAAGACATATGCTGGAAATGCAACATGGCAGTGAGGAACCTGAGTAGCTGAATAATTTCCCTGGACTTAGCGGTCACTGATTTACAACCCTCTCCCAGGACAGGGGGACCACAGTAGAACTAGAAGTAGGATGCTGTACTACCTTGTCTAAACCAGAGAAACGTTAAATGGGCCAAGGGCCTATGGCAACAGTTTTACTGAGTTATCCTACTAGTCAAAGGAATTGCAAAGCGAAGAGCAATTACCACTGCTGAGTAATTAAAAAAACAATACTTCGTGAATTGATTCCAGTATTTTAAGTGTCTCTACAAGTTTACTCAGATTTAAAACATAATTATTAAATCCAAAGGAAGCCTTCACAGCTTTAAAATAAAATCTTCTTAAAGAGAAGCTACCTTGCAGCTGCTCAAAGAACTTTAAGTTTGCCCTAATGTTTTATCACAGTAAACTGCTTAGTGTCTGAAACATCCTAAAAGCCTATCTACATTAGAGAGTGTATGCCACCATGCATAAACAGTACAGGCTGTAAAATTCATTGTAATGAATAAAACAGAGTAATAATTAAATAGATACATTCTATGGAAGCTTCCCAGATTGTGCAATTTATAAACACTTATAGGTATTAAAGGACACACAAGGACTCTTTTCTCACTGTATGACCAGATAGAGCCATTCTTCATTCTCCTCCTCAGCAGCAGCAGGAGCAGCAGCAGCGTGGCTGTTTATTACGAAAGCGGCTTCCATTCAGAAACTAGTAAAAAGCCCAGTGGTCCCTGTCTCCACAGAAACTATCAATATTCTACGTTGCACTGAGCCTAGAGAAAATCATGAAGTGCGCTTAGAAATTTTTAAACAAGGTTGGTCTAGGTTAATTTTGGACTGATGTAGCAATTGAACAATTATAAAATACAAACTGATGTCAGATAGGTTTAGCTATACATTGCCTACTGTTTTTCCAAATGCTTTATCTCCATCATGTTTCTGAGACAAAATAGTTACTTCAGCCTCAAAGTTGAATTCAACACCTTCTCTAACTACCAGTCTCCTCCTTCCCTCCCCACATCCTCTAGCTGATCACAACCGAGACTGCAAGTATGTTTTCAACAAGTCTGAATTACTCAAATTGTGTGTTAGCAGAACAGCCAAAAAAGGAATAAATATCATATAATAAGTGTAAGCTGGCATTTGAGTACTGATTTCAAATGCACCACTTGGTGGGTCTGAAGATAAGAGAGGTAACTACCACACAGCTGTGAAAGAGAAGAGTAGTATATGCACAGGTTGTATAGAAAAGCTTTTGATAGGCTTGGTACAGTCTATACCATACTAATTTCTTGATTCTCCTAGTCTTGTATATGGCCATATTAACTCCAGTATTTGTATGTTCTTTTCAAAGGCAAGTCCATTTCATAAAATGAAATATATTTTCATTAACCTTTGAGTCTTCGTTCCTTCACAAGTAATCTTTCCTTTCCTATTTCCATGTTTCTGTTTCAGAAGTAATCCAATGCTCAGGCTTTTTTTAAAGTCTACTGTATTTGAGACATTTTACCAAAATGTAATCATTTTTAGTTATTTTTTTACAAAAAAGCCTTTTACTTATTCTTTAACTCAGTGTTAGAATACAATAATACTAAATCTCAAGGAAGGGCCTCACAAGACTTAGGCAAACTATAATAATGACAACTGTTGCAAGGGCCATATTCAGTACTTGCCTAGGCACTTGTAACAGGATAACTGGTAATTCATGTAACTACCTACCGTGCTGTAACCCCTGAGTTCAAAATACCAAAAAAATGGTGATGGAAAAACCTATTAAAAGCACTGTAATTTAGACTGTCATCACACCAGTGACTTCACAACAAGCCACCTAGAAAAACCTTTCACTGATACTTTCTCTCTCTTCCTCTGATCTGCTGCAGCTTTTTCCAGTTTAGGTAAGTATGAGAGAAGAACTGATAAAAGCTTGCAGTGAAAATACTTCTAAATAAATTGACTTTTGATTTGATATTTTTCTAAGCCATAAAGACTGTTTTATTCATACCTCTGGATGCATACCAGAAATGGTAGATGAATAGTCCTTGCACAGACAGAAAAAATTGAAATAGAAGAGGCAGATACTTAACAATACTGTTCATCTTATTCATATTTACTGCTCTAGTTTTCATATTAATGCTGAAAGGTTACCTTTTAGATGAGATCCAACTGTTCTAACTACACTTTGGAGACTTGTTAAAGAATTTGGAAAATTCTGAGTGCAAAGGAAATTCTGCTTCTTCCCTTCTTTTACAGCATATCCTGAGACAGGCACAGGGTAAGACTGCTGCACACCACTCTGAAGGAAAGAGCATGCCCGTGTGTTTTTACTACAGGGAAACAAGACATAAGCTTTAAGCACTACAGCCTCTGGAGGCAATGTACAAAGAAAAGGATCTTGAGACTCTGTAAAACATACCTTCGTTAACTCACCTATCAAAGCTGAAAAAAAAAGATGCATATGTTGAAATCTTCACAACTTCTGCATGCCTAAAAATGAACTTATCCCAGAAACTTCCATCACCCTCCACTTTGTGGCTTACTATACCAAGAATCACATCTGAATTATGGTAGTTCAAGCTGTTTTACTGAAGTCCAAAACACTTGTTATTTAGCTTCTTAAGTAAAATTAGGCCTCACCCCTACTCCTATCTGAGATGCTGGTAAGTAACAAACATTACCAAGGAAGCTTTATGTATCTTCCTTGCTTTTTGAATTTATTCAATAATCTTAGCAGAGAAAACAATGAAAAGTTCAACAGAAAAAAAGCACACATTCTAAGTAGTGTAGAGTTTAGCCCATTAAGGCTGCTTTTTAAATCAAAACTAATATGAGAGTAGGTTCAGAGCTTCTGATTTCAATTCTTAGAAGGCTGTAAAATTTATGGAATGGTCTTTAAAATGCAATTAGGAAGATCCAAAGAACAGGATTACATTTACTGAGATTGAGCAGAGTACTGCCAGACACGGCATTAAAATGAAACTACCTTCTTTTATTTTTGGTGTGATAATAGTTACTGCTACTTTACTTAACTGTTAGACTTGATAAGAACTAAGAGTTCTTGTTTATGCATTTGCCTCTGAACACTGGAACACTTACCTAGTTGTCATATAAACTCTGTTACCATTCTGAAGTCATACAACCCATATTTTGAGGTGGTATTTCTTAACCTAGGAGGACTATTACATAAATAGTATGAGGAGTTTCAGAAACTAAAAATCACATTGGGTTATGGATAAGTAAGGATAGAAAGACAGATCCTGCACACTGGTTTATGCCCTAACCAATGGGCTAACCTCCTTAATGACTAGCATCCATTGCCCCCATACACTTTATTTAAATTGTTTCATATGAAGGTACAGCACACAAACACACAGTTCTGAGTCAAACTCATTGACATAACTGACAATACCATGAGAAGTAAAAATTTCCCTTCATATGTGAAAATATATAAGCAATTAAAAGCCATAAGCTTGGTTCTTCCACACCAGAGCAATGATTTACAAGATTTCCCCCTCTTGCCTTGGCAGTTTGCTCTCCTTCACTCACCTAAAAAGTGATCCTTCTGAAAACGACATGTAATTCAAAAAAGTACTATATCTAAATGACAAACTTCAGTTCTCCTCCATTCTACACATTTTCATGACCGCATTATCAAGTTTGGCCCAGTACAAGAGTACTTCTGAAGCAAGTTTTGTAGTCTGCATTACTAAGTCAGCTATCTTGGATTAAAACAATCATGCCACAGACAGAATGTAGCTTCATTAGGTTCGTCAAGTATTAGGAAAGCTTTTAATTTTTTTTTAATAAGTACCCCAGCCAGACAAAGCACCAGTCACAGTTTCTCTGAAAAAAAAACTGCTTCTCTTCAAGTGCTTGGGTAAAGTTATGAAGAAGATTATTCTGGGAGGTACTGAAAAACACCTGAAAGAAAACGCAGTCATTGGTCAGAGCCAGCACAGCTTCATGAGAGGAAAGTCCTGCCTATCAAACCTTGATCGCTTTTTACGACAAGGCAGCCCAACTAGTTGATCAAAGGAAGACAGTTGTAACCTCTTTGGATTTCAATAAAGGTTTTGATACTGCCTCTCATAGGATCCTTCTGGACAAAGTGTCCAGCACACAGCTGGAAAAACACATCATGTGGTGGGTGAGCAATTGGCTCACAAGTCAAGCTCAGAGAGTAATAGTGAATGGGGGAACATCAAACATGGCCACCTGTCACTAGTGGGGTTCTGCAGGGCTCTATCTTAGGCCTGTGCTCTTCAACATCTTCCTAAATGACTTGGAGGCAGGACTGGAAGGTATACTAAGCAACTCTGCAAATGACGCAAAACCGGGAGGAGTTGTTGACTCCCTTGAAGGCAGGGAGGCCCTGCAGAGAGACCTGGACAAATGAGAGGACTGGGCAATCACCAATCATATGACGTTCAACAAGGGAAAGTGCTGGATTCTGCACCTGGGATGGGGCAACCCCGGATGTTCATATGGACTGGGGAATGAGAGGCTAGAAAGCAGTGCTATGGAAAGGGACCTGGGGGTCCTGGTCAATGGCAAGTTGAATGTGAGTCAGCAGTGCCCTGGCAGCCAGGAGGGCCAACTGTGTCCGGGGGGCCATCAGAGAAAGCATCGCCAGCCAGTCAGGGAGGTGGCTGTCCCACTCTGCTCTGCACTGGTGTGGCCTCACCTTGAATATCGTGTGCAGTTTTGGGTGCTACAATATAAAAAAAGACATTAAGCTATTAGGGAGCTTCCAAAGGAGGGCAACAAAGACAGTGAAGGGCCTTGAGAGGAAGCCGTATGAGCAGTGGCTGAGGGCACTTGGTCTGTTCAGCCTGGAGAAAGAGAAGACTGAGGGGAGATCTCATTGCAGTTACAACTTCCTTGTGAGGGGAAGAGGAGGGGCAGGCACTGATCTCTTCTCTGTAGTGACCAGTGACAGAACCTGAATGAACAGTCTAAAATTGTGTCAGGGGAGGTTTAGGCTGGATATCAGAAAAGGGTTCTTCACCTTTTGAGCACTAAAACAGGCCCAGGGAAGCGGTTGCAGCACCAAGCCTTGAATTGACAGAGTTCAAGAAGTGCTTGGACAATATTCTCAGGCACATGGTGTGACTCTTGGGGGATGGTCCCGTGCAGGGCTAAGGGCTGCACTCAATGAGCCTCGTGGGTACCTTCCAACTGGCATATTCTGGGATTCTATGAATAGAGCTTCAATATTTATTGATAAATACTATGTATCACTAATACAGGGGCAAGAGTAGGAAGAAGTATTTTGTCTTACTTAAAAAGGTAAAAGTCATTTGTCTTTCTTACACATTATCCCTTTTATAGGAAAAGGACTTCAAGCTAGTGTTGTCATCTTTTAGTTTCTAATATATTAACTTACAACCTTCAGAAGTATACTCCTACATTTTAAGGTGTTGTTTGCACTCTGTTGTCTACCATATCTGCCACTACAGAAGACAACTGGTTTTCCTGAAAAACGGTTTTCTGCTCTGAACTGCATTTCTTTGTCTCCAAATACAGACATGGTCTCCTGCCTCCAAGTGACAAGAAAATAAAATTATTTGCATCAGAAACTCAAGACCCTTAGAAGACCTGTGTTTATTACTCAGTCATCACCAAGTCCTTTGATATATCAGACCACTCTCAATTGATACAGAAAACATTTGATGAGCTTTCTGTAGCACTAAATCAAAACTTCAAAAAGTATTAAATAATTACATGCTTTTTTTTACTACACCTAATCACCTTTATCCCACAATCAGGATACAAGCAACAGCTCTCTTACAACTTGTTAGATGAGAACACTCTGCAGAGAAGACAGTTATTTGAACATTTTATAAGAGTGGAACAGTGTGTTTAACAGAGAAAATTTAAGTGTTAACATCTCTGGCTGTTTCTTCTACCTCTCCCTTCCTTCCACAGTTCAGCAGCTGTCCTTTCTGCCCTCCTAGCAATAGATGGATTAATAATTTTAGTCTTGACATATTGATGTAATTCTCCACGTCACAGAATTTTTGCTGTTGACTGTGGTCTGTTTTGGTTTGATTCTAATAATTTTTTTGTATAAAAAATCTACCGTCACAACAATCTGGAAAGGATTGACCATAGTATGAAACAAATGAAACACTGAGATAAAAAAAAAAAATCCCAATAAAATATACAAAACAATAAGGAAACAGTCAATCACCTTTCTGTCATTTATAAAAGTGGCAAGAAAAAAACTACCTTGCTAGACAGAATACTCAAGACATGAAGCATGACAACAGAAGCAAAAATTAATATATATTTATTCAAAGATTTTATTTTTCCTGTTTGTAATGTCACTACAGAATAGCTATTCCTAAAATTCATTATTTGATAGAATCTTGGCCAGATTCTCAGGTTAAGAAGCAGCCAATTTTCCTTGCAGAAAAATTTAAGACAAATTTTGCATACAAGTAGAGTAAGGAGGGGGTTTCTGTTGAATATGCTGTTTAACTGAATCCATTTCTTGCTTACAGCACTAAAAAGAAAAGTATTCCTATAATAGAAAGTTCTAAACATTTAACTTAAAACACTCATTTTCTTTACCATATTGATTCAGTTCCCTAAGCAAACAGGAACCAACATACCAGAGATTCCAAAATGAAAGGGAGGAAATCCTCTATTTAGACTCCAATACAAATTCCAAACCATAGCTAAAAAAGATGCTTGTCCTTCTCTGCAAATCTTGACTCCAAGAACTAATGTAGTGGAGTACACTGCTGCTGCCAGTGAGACGGGGGACCAAAACTTGAAATGAGACTACAGAACAACTTCATTTTAACTGGCTACTTTTAAATTAGGATAAAAATCTTTGGTTTCAACCCTTTATGCTGTGCTTTATTGTGGGGATGAAGAGAGTGATGAAATACAGTTTCCAAAAACTAAGAGGTACATCAAAAGAACTAGCTACAACATTAAGCAGTTACAAGTATTAAGCAGAACACAAAGAGGGAGACTGACACTGGCCATAGCTCAGAGGCAAAACAAAACGAGGAAATGGTGTACCTTCCCCCCAGTTGATTACAATTTCAAAGAAAAGGGTGGCAGCCAACAGGGGAAACAAAATTAGTAGGTTAAATCAAGACTGCAATTGACATCTACTCTACATTCAGGTACTATAAATCACAGCAAGAAAAATAAGGTTCAGTGAGAAAGGAAGCATCTCCATCTTCTTATTGGCATCTTCTATGCCAATAAGAAT
>NW_020955505.1:1946166-1947999 GCF_003031625.1 Empidonax traillii
ACAATTTCAAAGAAAAGGGTGGCAGCCAACAGGGGAAACAAAATTAGTAGGTTAAATCAAGACTGCAATTGACATCTACTCTACATTCAGGTACTATAAATCACAGCAAGAAAAATAAGGTTCAGTGAGAAAGGAAGCATCTCCATCTTCTTATTGGCATCTTCTATGCCAATAAGAATGTGTCCTCACAGACCTGTAAACAGGAAGGCCCACATGACATCTCTTACTGTACCTTCCAGACACTGTCAAAATTAAAATATTTAATTTCTAATGTAGTAGTAGCAAGATGTCTTGAGAGATTTGTGTTATTTATAATTTAGGATGCATAAGAAAAACACTTCAGAAGGGACTATGCTGTTCTGAGGTAGGGGGAGAAAAAAGTGCTTCCAAGTGACAGTTACCAGAACTTCACTTCTCAAAGAATTCTTTCTTTGAACAGTGATCCAATCTCAGCTGCCACACAGGGACAACACAATATGGAGTTGGTGTGAAAATCAGTGTTCTTCAGGCTCTCAAGCTTTTTCTACTGCCTTTCTTTTTTCAAGACTCTACATCAGAGCTAGCTAGATACCAACTGTTGCTCAGAAAAGTGCTGGCAATAATTTGACCAGTTTGTATCCTTAGAGAAGAAAATTCAGGGAGAGGAAGCCATGGTAAAAGAAAATTACATCCAGCTTGGAAAAATGCTTACAACTTCCTCATTTGGTATCAGTTTAAGTGTTTTGCAAAAGAGGAGAATAATGCCCAAGAGTAAAACACAGGAAAAATTGTCACTTTCAGAAGACCATGTGCCTGAAGCATGTTCTTGTTTCTTAATCATAATTTTAAGATGTGCAAAAGGACTGAAATTCAGGCTGTTTTAGCTAAAAAGTTTAGAATTGCTAGACAAAGACATGAAGGCCTAGTGGGATGTTCACTAAATCATCATGGAAAAGTGAAGACCACAGTGAATCTGTAGTAATGAAGAGGTCACAACACTGCTTTACTACTGTGCAGTATCAGACATCTAACCAGCATCTGGGAGAAAGTCTATCAGTCAACTAACAAATGAAGTAGGTCTGTTACACTTCCTGGGTTATCAGAACTGAAGAACATTTACCTTTCTGCACAGAAAAGCTATTAGAAAAAATACAGTTATCAGAAAACACCAGTTCATTGAGCCAAAAAAAAAATAAAAATTCAAAACATAAAAGCCCTGATGGGTTTTTGAGAAACTGAAGCTTCAGATTCTGTACTACATTATGTGTCTACTGCAAGCTAATGAAGTTGCAAGCCTTTAGAGCATTCCATGAAACCGATGCTTGACACTGAGTTTTCAAGAATGAGAAATTTCCAAAGAGAATCAGAGTTTCATGGGAATTTTCAGAAGGAATCTTTTCAGTTATAATTTCTGTGTCAAACAACATGTCTACTCCCCACAAATGGCTCTGAAATTATGAACTGGAGAAAAGTCATTCTTCTCTCCCGGTAGATCCAACTTCCTCATATTCAGAGACTGTTATTCAGAAACTATTTACTGGTTTCTATCATTAAAAAAAAAAAAAAATTTATCTGAAATCCTGCAAGCAGACTTCACTAATATAGAGGTTCCTGAAATCAATCTACATTTCTCTTATCTGCTGAAGCTGCAGAAGGAAATGCATCTTGTGTCTAGATGCCAAATAATAACACTATCAACCCTACATATTTCAATGCCACATTCTTCAAAATATTTATGTTTATAAACATTTCATTAACACAAGTGCTGAAATCATATTATTAAAAAACATTTTAATAATCCTAGAAATACCACAATTTTACCATTAAATGTGTGAAACATACCTGTATACTAGT
>NW_020955505.1:1949024-1985401 GCF_003031625.1 Empidonax traillii
TGGTACTCAAGGTTAAAATCGCAAGTGCTTCAGATGCTCCAGTCAGGTTCAAAGAACTCCAAAGTCAGACAAACTGTGATTTCAAATCAGTTCTTAAACATGCCCGGTGCATAAAAGAAAATATGACATTGCTCGAGGTAGGTAGGCAGTGTATCTCAGCTCCCATGTCATGGACAAACAACCTGGAATCTGCATCATTAAGTGAACATCTGTTCAACCTGCATAAGATACTGAAAAGAACAGAAATGAGTTTCTAATTGTTTAACATCTGATTAATGCTAAATTCCCTCATTTGCCACTGGAGATCGAAAAAGCAGAAGCACAGAAATGAAGACTTCAAATAGAAATTTTAGCCTTACATTAGACACTTTCATCAGATAAAAGATACCACATACAAGAAGAGAACAAGAAGTCTATGGGTTTTGCATTTAGCATTTGTCACAATTCAAAGATTAAGAAAGTGTGCTTGGGTGGGTTTTTTTTTGTTTGGCTGGTTTGTCAAGGGGTGTTTTTTGGTTGGGTTTTTTATTTTTTTGGGAGGAGGTTAAATCAATTAGCATGCATCTGTAAAAACTTTTGATAAACTTCCTCCCAATCATTAAAAGGCCCAATATAAAGCACAAAATGGTAAGACTCAAAGTGTGGGACTCAGACTCTCATCTGCTATGAAAAAGAACTCATATAGTACTCAGCTGAAACCACAGATCTGAGAATTTACTAGGAGATTTTTGTAATAGTTTTGTAATGAATTTCTACAAAACTCAGATTACTATCAACTGTCCAACCTGAGCTGGTGAGCAGGGCGTAGAACATCACAAAGGAAAACCAGATACTTTTTTTAACTAAGTAGTGGCAAGGCTCTGAATACTTGAATCATGTGGAGAACAGACAAGAGCTCTTACACAAGGCGGAAGGGTTTAAACAGTAGCTATCCTGTCTTAGAAACACTCTGTTCCTTCTGTATTCCAGCACTGTCTCTTCCTTAGCAGAAGCAAACATTCATTATTTCCAGACAGCGATTCTTGCTTCTAAATTTGTTAGTCTGCTGTAAAAACAATGAGATACCTCTTCACTTTATCCTGTGCAAAAATGGAAAAAAGTTAATGTCCCTATTTTGAGCCTTAGAACAAATAAATCTTCAGCAAAATTCTGCACTAAGTTTAAACAGAAAAAAAAAAAAGAACATTTGAACCAGTTGTTTTGGGTTTGTTCTTTTTTTCCCCACAAGAACTATGAATTATAAGATAAATAGAAAATATAGTCTTTACCAGAGTTCACTATTCCATTCACATTTTAGTGAGTTTCTTTGACCCAAGACAGTCATATTCCATTGCTTCCCACAAATTTCAAGCAAGACAAAACAGGAAACTTTAGTACTTTGAGCTGATCTGTAAGTAGGGTACTTTTTCCTCCTAATGAACCAATTTTAAAAGACAACACCAACCACTTGAGAAAGCCAACTGAATTGCAAGGTCAACAATATATGAACAGCATTTCTTAAACGAAAGGTGTGATTACAGTCTGCATTTCCAACAAGAGGGAAACTTCTGCAGGAACCAGATAAATCTCAGTTCCAGCATTCTGGAAAACTTCATGTAATGTTACTTATCTGGTAAGCTTCTTTATCAGTCTCATAGGTCAAGATCACTCATTCACTCATATCTCACACAAAGAACAAAACAGCACTTATTGCTTATCAGCAAGGTTGAGAAGGAAAGAGGAGAAAATGCCTGACTACCACTCGAGATGTACAACTAGTGAAGCTGTCGATTACCCAGTTTGCAACTCTCCTGTACACCACATAATCAGGTCAGTTAAGGGCAAGGTGGAGAAGTGCAGCACCACACAGAGCAAAGGACAGTTAACAGCTCTTCAAATACACCGTCCAAATCACTACCAGTAACTATCCTCTCAGACAACAGTACAAGAGGTCGTTCTGGCTCTTCTGAGTTTGTGATGCTGGTGGTTGAAAGAGGTAGACAAGGTAAGCAATTTATTGTTCCTACCTAGGAAATTAATAGAAAAGGCCTTGAGAAAACAAGCAGTCACCCTATGTCCTTTCAGATGCTTTGTTAATATTAGTCTCCTCAAAGTGATTTGATTCCTCAGAAGACAGATTCTGAGAAGCTGTCAGGCTCTCCTCAGCCATGGAAGAGCCAGAAATTATTGCAGTTTACATCAAATAGCAGCCATGAAACTATTATTATATGGGACAACCTCAAGTAAAGGTCTTACAAAGTCAGGCTTGGGCCAGCAAACCCCCTTCATGGACCACTGGACAAGTCTTCTTAAAGTCACCAATCAAAAGAAATGTAGCAAGTAACACTACAGACTTCAATAACCTCAATCTTCACATAAGTATCCTCAAGATACACTACAGTGGATTTCGGTTTTTTCTCCTGCAGAGTCAATGCAGAAAGCATTGACTAGTTTAATAAGAAATCGATGATCTCAAAATTTCACTTCACTCTTTGAAGGTTTGTGGGACAGAGTGCATGCCACAGATGTCAACAGCAATTTAGACATGACTGATTTACAAATGCTTCCTAAAAAAATCTGGTATTTTAGGATTTACTAAGTAGTTTCTCTAATGTGATTCCTTTCTCCAGTGAAACTCTCATGTGCTGTCGAAGTCCTAACTTTAAGAAAACATCCTGTTCTGCGCAAGTGACATAACGAGGTATTAAATATCCAGGATTCAACTATCTACCATTGCTTTTGAGGATTGGGCACAGAAGTTGATCTAGGGTCAGTGCTAAAGTGCAGTTTTTCATATCAGCACTAAGCTAAGGGCATTCTGGTCACTTCCTACATTTCAACGAACCCACATCACAAATTCTAATCTGAGCATTTCTTATTAAATACTATTTCATTGGGGCAGAACACATTTGCTCAGGAATCAGTAGACTTCAGTCAGACGGGAAATAAAGGTACTTTTACTACATCCTAACCAGTCTGATGGTGCTGATGAAGAACCTCTGAGAAGGTATTAACATCTGTCATTCCAAAAGAGAAGGCCAGTATCAGTTTAGGGAGGTTTTGTTGTTGTTATTTAAAAAGCAGTAAGGGATTAAAACAAACTACAGTAAGACACCTAAGGAAAAAGGGAAAAGCCAAAAATCAAAAGCCACCTCACATTTCTGAGCTCCTCATTAGAAAGCTGAGGGCCTGGTGACACGGAATAGGAGTGCATGTTTCAGGACACTGCTATAGCAGACTGGTATTAAGTGGCTACAGCACATTTATAAGTCAGAGTCAGGACAGATGTACTGTCATGGTTTAACCAATGTAAACATGAATTGGCATCTCAAGACAAAACTTTGTCAAGCCTGCGGGGAATTTGCACAAGTCATGTAAAACAGAGATGGAACCGACAAAAAGGGAAGAAGTCCACAAGTAACGTTGAAGGAGATGATCCAGCCTGGAGAACAAAATTGCCTAAAGAGTAGGTTCTACCTTGTTAAATACATTTAACCAACAATTAAAAGAGTACACTTTAAGTTCTGACTGATGGCAGCAGCAGAGAATACAATATAGGCCTCAAAGATAAGCATGGGACATGCAGGAACACACCTGTAAACAAGTAAAGAACCCATCACGAGCTACACAGTTGAAATTAATTTGACCAAAGGATCTTGTTTCCTGATAGATCACAGGACAACTACAACTGAACAATTCCTCAGATTAAGGCATCAACAGAAATGGGCGTGGCAAGACTTCAATCAGGAGAGCTTTGAAACAAAGCCTTCTGAATCTCTTCCTTATGGTAAAACTCCATAAACATCACCAGAAGATCTCAGAACCTCGTAGGCCAGGTACCACAACTGAGTGGAACACACAACAGGTGGCAAAATTCCAAAGTAAATAGGTAAGATCACAGAATGGCTTGGGTTGAAAGGGACCTTAAAGCTCATCTAGTTCCAGTCCCCCTGCCATGGGCAGGCACACCTTTCAAGATGGCAGAACTGAGTTTATAAACCATAATTCCCCATAAGCCATAGTACTGTATTACTTTAAATTTTTTTTTTTTTAGTCAGTTAAATACTACTTATGAAAGCTGAAGGATAGAGAGAAGGATGAAGATGGTCCAGGAAGAATAAGAAAACTGAAGGAGTGTGTACCAGAATCACAGTTAAGTCCACTAGCACCGCATTATTCAGTCGGTAGCACAGCAAACATTTGAAACAGTTTGTCACAGTTGGCACTAAAACCCTTACACAGAACAGTTTAAGGCAGCAGTACAACCTAAGTTGATCCTGTTTTTCTTCCCCCACTCATCAGATGGCTAACACCAGAATGACCTACATCTGAACTATAGGTCACAAAACAGTAGCCATTTGATAATCCTCCCCCATTTTCAGATTAGGGGGCTTAATAGCTACACTTAGGTAAAGTCAGATCTTTGCATCTAACTGGGCTTTGCTGTGGCACGGTCTCTGTCCTGTGAGCCAAACTGACAGCTGCAATCACAAGCAGGAGTCATTTAAAGCAGTCTTCTAGAATCTAAATTATATACAGCAGCAATACTAATTCATTGTTAATCAAAAGTCATCCAGTAGTTTTGCATGAGGAATACTTTAACCTGGCATTACTAAATGGTGTAGTGCTTTTAGAATGGAAAGTAACACTTTTAAGTTAGATGTGTAAAGCTTTTTGACAATAGCTATGAAAAGCAGCAGCATATTCAACCTTAGATTAATTACACTGGTCTCTGACCTATTAGCAGCTCAGCAGACTAGAAATGCACTAAAGCTAGTTTATAAAGCAGTGGAATTATGACAGTGAGAACTATTATTCATATGTAAAACTAATTAGCCTGTAGTTAAGATGATTTGAAGAAGCTGAGAACTGTGAAAGAAGGAAGATAAATATTTATAATCTGAAAATTATGCATTTTTAAAAGAAGGTACTAGCATTTTAGAATAAAGCACTGAAAACAAATTTTTTTTTCCACTGAACAGCACTTTGAACATAGAGTAATCAATCCCCAGGTGCCATTAAAGCTAGGATGTCTCATAATTGGATACCAGGACCATAGCAAGTTATACAGAAACTAAGAGTGAGAAGCATAGTTAAAGAGGTCACAAATTCAGCGAGCTTTCATTTACCAACTAATTTAAAAAAACAAAACAAAACGCCCCCAAAGAAATCAATCTAGTAACATTTACCCAATTCTCACTCCTGCAATACAACACATGCTTCTGTGGAGATTTAAACCTGGACGGATGTTGAGAATCAAACACAAGAGCAGTAGCTGAGACTCCACAAGAATTTTGCAAAGAATAGAGTGTTTACCTAAGAAGGAGTTAATCCAGCTTTTCAAGATACTACACAGGAACCTGGGCTGTGCCAAACTGGAAACAAAAAAAAAAACCCCGACACGTGGCTCTTTGATCAGCAGAGTGACATGCTGCGGACCACATCCCATAAAAAGGCATTCAATCTCTACCACTCGGGGCATTTCTGCGGATTCAGAGTTCTCTGCCCTTTGCACTATGTCTTCTGCCCCCTTACAGGGGGTAGTGGCTCGTCAGACAAATGAGCCACTATCGTTCATCTTCCCATCCCTACTCTCTCCTCTCTTCTTCACACCTTTAGTGAATGGAAGGATAAAGTGATAGATTAGCAGTGGTAAAAGAAGAGATGTATCACTCCCCAAACAAGGCTGTGCTTGGTTTTGTTTTTGTTTGCTTTTGTGCTCTGTGGGTTTTTCCTAATATACGGGAACTAAATTTGTAATGCCATCCTACTTTTCAGAAGTTTGATACTAGACATGTGAGTCACATCAATTCAGCTCTGTTCCAACCTCTATTAATGTTCCAACCTATCTTATCAAAGTTCCCACCAAGCACATTGAAGAGAGCAAGGTTCAAGAATAACATAAAAGACAGTGGTTTTAACTGGGACAAAGAATTTGAATTTAGTGAAGTCTATAAAGCTCTGGCTGACCTCTACACTTTACATAAACACACTGAACTCTAAAGGTTAGAATAATAACTTTGTTTGAAGCCCTGATACTTGAGTCATACTCAAGAAGAAGGGATCCATTGTAACTATTCAAAACATCCATATAATACAGCTGAAAAATAAAGGCAACCTTGGAAAAGGAGAAGAGGCACTAATTTTTCCCATTTTAGCTGTAGGTAGCACAAGCCCTAACTATTTGCTAGTAACTGGAATACAGCTCCTCAACCACTTACACTGATCTGATAAACTGATCAGCATGATACATTCATATTATTATTTCCCTTACACAGCAAGACAGTTCAACTACCAGAAAACCAACCCAAAACAACAAAACCAAAAAAATTCACAGTAGGCTCCCTGGACTAACTTAAAACAGAAGGGCAGTTCACTGTTATACCAGACAAGTTCCACTGCAGAGGAAGATAAAGTGGAAAGATCTTGTTAGTGGTACTGCATTCTTTCTCTCACTGACAGTCTTATTGATTAGGACACTCTTTAGCCAACTTAGTTTTGCAGCTCATTTCAAACCCACAAAAACTGTCGCTAAAATAAGGAGTTGCAAAAAATCAGTACAGCTAGTTACACTTGATTCAGAAGAAAAAGCAGGTATGTAGTAAACCTGGTTAGAAAAGGGATCCAAGTTAGATTAGATCTGACCTTTTCTTTCCTGTTCACCCTCCTGCCACGTCTCTTCTCCTATTTTCTAGGTTAGTGTTAAGCTAGATTAGTTTTACGGTCTAGTTTACTGAACTGTTTAATAAATGAATGCTCATACCAGTCCACATAAATCATGAAGGTAGGTACAGTGAGTCCAGAAAGAAAAACAATAAAATTGTGTTAAGCATAAAAAAAAAAAAAAAAAAAACCACAAAAATCAACAACCAAAAAAAACAACCTCAAAAAAAACCACCCTGAAAGTTATCAACCTCAAGTATTAAAGTTACTGAAGGCCAAATCAAGGGAAGAACTGAGATGGAGTTGCAGTGACTTTATCTGCACTCCATGGTTTTGGTTTACACAAGTTCCAGCTTAGGAAACTCTCAGTGACTATAATGTAGGAAGACTATCAGAGTTTAAATTTCTCAGCTCACTATCAGCCACATAAAAAGTAAACAGCTACCATATAAGAACATACAATAAGAGAGTTCAAACTATGCCTGAAAACACTGACAAAGATTACAGTAGTTCCTGGAACACTTAAAAATTGAACTGCTTCCACATACCAGCATAGGGAGCACTAAAAACAATCACAGGTTTTATCAACACCACTGAATATGTGTATCTACTTGCACGCTCTGCAACATATTTCTGTTTTAAGTGCAAAGAATTCAAATAAAGCACTGCTTGCATCTGGCACAATCCATGGATTAGTCTGTGTAGCAGGTACAGTTTTGTCTTTCATAAAAATTTTGCTCCATACATCCTTGCAATTGCAGGTTCACAAGGGATCAGTGAAGTAGTGCTGCATCTACTGCTAAATACACTGGGCTTCCTCTCTCCACCTTTTAAACTTAAACCTCTGGGTGTCATTTATCTAACTTTTCTTGTACTTTTTTTCCCATGTAAAAATTTCTGACAAAAGTCAATCATAAGATCCCTCCAAAAACACATAACGACAGCAGCAGGCAATTACTTCCTTCTGAGAGAAAAGCTGATGAGTTGAAGTGGACTGTGAGAGAATATGGAAAAGAAGCAGATTTAACACTACACATTTGAAACAAAGATAGTCCAACACAAAATAAACCCCATTTGCTTTCTCTTATTTCAAACTAAAAACAGTCAATGTGATACATATACTGCAGTAACTTCCACTGACATATACACACACACTGACCATTTTTTCCTCTTTGTCCTCTGTTTAGTTCAGGGGAAATTGGGATTGTACATTTAAGGCTGTGTTCCATTCCTGGCAGCTGACAGTGCCACAGGCAGCTAAACCAATCCAGTGGTTCCTTTCTGCAATCACCCATCCTGCTTCTTTACACAGTCCTACCCCTATCCTTGTGCTAACAGCAGCATCCAGACTTTTTTTCTGCAACCCCCAACTCCTCAACAGCCCGTTGACCAGCTACTGAGTTACAACAGATCAGACAGGGGACCAGTGAGTGCTGATGCAAGCATCCAAGGAATATGAACATACAGTCAGAATCGCAATTTCTCCATTCTGGTAACAGTTCCACAGGACTTGATGATGCAAAATGGCACTTCACTGCATTCTTAAACTGTGGTTTCATAATAAGTGTTCCATGCTAATGCTGACTTGCACATTGGCCTCTGTAATACTAGTTTGAGCTATTCCCTTACATGATACCGTCTTCTCATTGCATCAAAAACTGCCTATGAACCTGTGCTGTGGTTCTGATCTAGATTTAACTCGCATTCTTCTTCCAACATTTGCAGTAACACTGAGATTACTTCTTTGATCTGTTTCACACTGGAATCACTGAAGCACAACAGATCCACAGGAACACCTTACACCGGTATTACTGTCCATCACACGGATGATGGCACTACAGCGGGCTTGTTGACTGTTTAAGGACGCTGGAGTGACAGGGAAGCAAAAGAGTTCAAAGCAGTTATCCTATTGAAGTCATTCTTGCACACAATCTGTTAGTAGCCTGACAAGTAACAGAGCACTGAGCCACCACAATGATCATTAGCAGACACACATGAACATTATAGATGTCTGGTAAAATAAACAGTTCTCCCACTACTACTGTTCCAGCTATAGAGAATCACCTAAAACTGCACCAGTGTTACAAAAAAAAAAAAAAAAAGGCAACACTAACCTGCTGCAAAGTACTTACAGTCACACCAAAAGTGAGAACACTGCTGCGTGTTGTGGGAACAAAGATACAAAGTACTTTAATGCAGGAGTGTTGCAAGAGGGGGGATGCCACCAATTGCAGTAACTACAAATCTTTTGTTTGGGGGGAAATTCCTCTTCTTGGGAAGTGCACCTGCAAGACAGCTTGTTCAAAAATAGTCAGCTGGAGCAGAAGTCCAAACACTTTTAAAAAAATTAAGATCTAGACCTATGAAAATAGATTTAGATGCACTAATATCCTAGTTTTGAAGGAAAAAAATGAAAAAATGTAAGAGTGAAGGAGTATTTATATGCTAGATTTCACAAACATACAAAAATGGACTTTTGCTTTGATCAAATTTCAGTTTTCATAAGAAAGCAACACCAAGGCTATTTCCTATCAAATGTGTGCCCTTAAGCTGCAGCAGAAGAACAGTAAAACTTCTGCCCTTTCCCCAAATAGCAATGTATTTTTTTTCAAAAAGAAGTTGCAACGATATTTTAAACTGTCACTGAAAATGAAAATTTTACTGTTATATTTTCACAACACACTGCAAGGCCCTAGCAAGATTTCAGCATCCATGACTGGAGTTACCTGGCACTTTCCATTAAAAAGCCTTGCATTATTGCCCCAAACTTCACCCCTAGGATACTGTGATAACATAGTAAATGCACCACCTTATGTTTGAAGTTTTTTCTTGTACCCCAGCAATTACTTGGTCTCTCCTCTGTGCATATTCATGAAAGCAATGGCAACTCAATGTACTTGCCAACACTCTACCTGTAAAGTTCAAATGAAATTGGGCAGTAGGATCCAAGACTGCTTGAAAAAACTGCATAAATCCTTTTTCTTAAGGCTAACCACAAAGCTAGACTTACTAAAGATTCACACTTGCCAAAGCCTCTCAATCCAATGGAATAGTATTAACTGATTCATATTACAAAGTTTTAATCAAAGAGCACCAAAGAGCAATTCTTAACCATTCTGATATCACCTCTACAAAATACCTTGCAACCTAAACCACCACAGAACTCAGTTACTGGCTAAGTCAGGTACTTCAAATCTGAGCTTTCTGTCACTTTTCTATAAACTCAGAATTTTAGATGTTATGTCACAAAGACCGTACCTAGGGCAAAACATAGCAGCGAGCACTGCTATAAACAGTATTTGTTAGTTTGTATTATGCATGCTGTAAAAACATCAAGAGAATGGAGATCTCTAGGTGCTTTTAAAGAGCATCTAGTTTTGAACTCTGAGTCGTGCAAGAGTTCCGAACATCCAATAAGCACAAGTCTAGGCATCTTAGGAATGTTAGCGCTCAACATAACACACACTTAGGTTACCAGCTGAACAGACATTTTGTACTGAACACCTACTTTGAATTTTTGTTAATATATTTCCATTCATTTACAATGTGATGTCTTTTGTACCTTCAAATATATTTAGATACCAAATAAGCAAATTTTCAGTAACGTCAGTGAAATTTTATCACTGTTTTTCTTCTCAACTTCTTGAAATGCTTGAACATTTTGATATTAGATTTTAAATCATATTCTGCAGGACATAAATTAACGTATTAGGCTGGCAAAACCCAAGTTTTTAAATATATGCATGGGCTTTAGAGTTAAGTCTGCAATCAGGTTTTGACCAACAAACAATTCAGCAATTGAGCCCTTTGAGCAGAGGACCCTAACCACCATTGGCCAGCCACTGAATATTATTTCAGTCTCACTGTTTTGGATATAAAAGTCAACTGTCATTCACTGTCTTGGAGGTATTAGCTCTGACTCAGTTTACCATTTCAATAAAGAAAGTAGATGAGGAATCCTTGACAGATAAAGGATTTCAAAGTGCTTAACTGATGATACTACAGAAATACAAATATAAAATTTAATATCAATACAGTAAATGACATGACATCAAAATAAAGCTGAATATCTGAAAAATTTAGCAGAAACAATGTGACTTGTTAAAAGAGTCTGTCCTTTCTTGCTCTGCTCTCTGACCATAATGCTTCACAAATAATAGTCCACAGAACCATACTACCCTTCTACGTTTTTTTGAAATTAAAAATAATTTTAAGGGTAGAATGATCTGTTGTTGGTGATGCTTTTTTGGGGGGTTTTTTTGTTTGTTAGGATTGACAGTAAGCTAGTTCAAGGACTGGGGGGCTACTGCCCTACCACATTGTTTTTCTCACTACAAACATGATTCTAGAGAAGAAGTGGAGAAAGAAAAAGTAAGTTTTGCCAAATCCATCATACTCACCACTCCTCCATCCACCATCTTGCCATTTCAGCCACCAACCCAACAATTGTTCAGACCTTTCCATTAATACTAACTTTGTTAGACTCTTCAAATCCTTGGGAATACTTTGGTGAGTGAGAACAATGAACAATTTTTAATTTTAAGTTATTCTGAGCATGAGGTTTTTTTACAGAACTTAATGCAACAGGATTTCAAAGAAGAGGGGGAAAAAAAAAACCACAAAAAACCACAGCCCACACCTGTTAGGTGTACTCTACCTCTACTATCCTGATTACTCACTTTTTTGCCACTTTGTTGACACTTCCTGATAAGGGCTGCTCAACAGGCATGCCAAGTAACAGTCGTTAACCGAGACAGTGCTCGACTAACTTTTAAACCATAATCAATGTCCTTCCTCCTTAGTAGTTGCTAATCATGTCAAGGTTCCCTTCAGAAATAACTTTGTGTAAACACACGAAGAAATCATACCCTAAATAAGTTTTATTCCAATGAAAAGAAAGCTGAATGAGAAGCACCATCACAGTGCAATCAGTGTAAAATGTAAGTACTTACACTTTTGCACTTTACAATTCTCAGTGAAAGGACAACAAAAGAAGCAACTCTGAAGAAGTTCCCTAAACACTGCAGATCCACTCAGCAGAGGAGCCAAGGTGTGATATTTCTTTGCACTCTTTCTCACTGTGGGTTGTGCTGCAAAACTGCGTTTCCTGAACAAATCTAGCAATACGTAATTACCACCCCAATGTTTCTTCAGTCATTCACTATGTCAAGCAGACTTCTGGGATTTAATTTAAATTTGAAAGAGAAATGCCATTAAGTAACAGGTAGCCACTGAAACTGCCACTTACATACTGGCAGAGATATCCGTCCATGAGGTTAAACAGCTTACAACAGCATCTATGCCAATGAACTGGCTTTCCTTATATATTCCAATTAAACTGCATTCTTTCAGTAAGAAGTGTAATCTAGTGTAGTAGTGGATGGAAATAAACATTGCTTTTGTACACAATTTTATACTTGGAGGATTAAAAGGACAGTGCAAGCATACGCAGGTACGATATCATACATATAGGCGTTATAACAGGTGTTTAGAAGAGTTATTGGGGCAACACAGCAAGATCAAGAACCTTCTGTGTATAAAGCAGACTCCAGGTTACTGAAAAATCGTGAAGAAAAACCCCCGCTCGAACAAAGCTAACTGCCTGTAATTGTAAGTGTACCTACTTGTTAGATATTCACTTCTTACTTTGATCTCAAGTGCACTCAGTAGCACTGAATAAACCCTCCTAGCCACACTGGATGTGCTTCCCTGCTCAGCCATCGGGGAGGATAGGCACTGACGCTAACGCGCTACTTGGAGATCAAGGATCTTATCTACTTCCCCGAGAAGGGAAACGTCTGTTGAAACAATATAAATAAAGCAGTTCCTGGCATCAGTGTTCATCTTCCCTCCTCCCCCCGAAAAAAACCAAAAAGCCAAACAAAGAAAGAAAGAAACAAACAAAACCCATCCCAGCCGAGGCGGCACACGCACGGAGTGCCAGCGCTTCCAGGGGCAGGGGCGGGGAGGGGAGGCTGCCTCATCTCGGGCTGCCGCTCCCGGGGCTGCTCCGGGCGGGAACGCCGCCGGTGCCCGCGCGCCCCCGCCTGCCGGACACGCGCGGGGAGAGTCACGTGAGCCCGCGAAGCTCCCGGCACGAGCGACCGGGACAGCCCCGGGGCGGGAGGGGGTGTGTGTGGGGGGGGAGCTGCCGTCGTCATGACAACTTCCAGGGGGAGGGAAAACTTCAAATCCCAACCGTCAGTGCAGGAGCGGCTCCCTCTTAAAGGCGCACGCACACACAGACACACACACAGAGGCGGGCTCCCTTCCCCCCTCCGCCCCCCAGGCACTGGCGATGGAGGAGGAGAGGAGGGGGGCAGCCACCGGCGCTCGCCGCGCCAACGACGAGGAGCCGAGACAAAAGGACCCGAGCCGAGAACGGGTCTCGGTCGGCAGCAAAAGGAGGGACCCGGCGGCCACAGCCAAAGCCGTAACACCCACCCTCCGCTGCCCGGGGGCGGCTTAGGACCCTCGCTTTCCCCCGCAGCCCCTCTCGGCTCCCGCCCTCCACGAAAGCTGCCGGGGCCGCTCCTCCATCCCCGCTCTCCCTCTCCGCCCACCCAGCAGCCCCGGGCTCGGGGCACCTCCGCCGCCCCCGCTCCCCGTCCCCCGCTCGGAGCCCCGTCCGCCGCCCCTCGGTCCCGCCGCGCAGCCGGGACGCCGCCGCCGCCCCCTCTCTTACCCACACAGTGCATGAGCCGGTGCCGCCAGGAGTCGAGTTCTCGGCGGACTCCCCTGCGCTCCGCCGTGCAGCGGGGACTCCGGCACTGGGAGGCGGCGGCAGGAGGAGCGGGAGCCGCGGCGGCCATTCCTTCTGTTCCCTTTTCCATCTGCCTCTGACCTCACGCCCGCTCATTTACATACGAGCGCGCGCTCCCCCGGCTCCTCTCCCTCCCCCCCCACCCCCCTTTGCCTCGCCGAGCGCGCGCCCGCGCCCCCCCGGCCCCCCCCGCTCAGCATCCGGCGCAGGGAGCGCGCGCGCCGCCTGGCGGGGGGAGTGACGCGCGTCCCCGCGGCGCGCCCGCCCCGCCCGGACCCGCTTCTGCCCCGCGCACCGCGGGCCGGGCCGGGGGCCGGGCCGAGACCGGACACCCACTGACCATCGGTGTCCCCCGGCCTACAGTTCCCGCAGGGCAGCGCGCCCCCCCTCCCGCCCGGTCAGAGCAGGCGGGGGCGAGGCACGCCGGGAACTGTAGTTCGTGAGGGAGGGGAGCGGCGCCACCTCCGAGGCTGCTCCCCGGGGAAAGCGGCGCGGCGGCCCTGCCGGAGGCCCCGGCGCTGCAGGGCCGCCCTCGCCCCGCGCCTCACAGCCCCGCGCTCAGAGCGTCGCCAAAAGCCGCGGAGGTCTTGTCTTCATCGCCTGGGCTGCCCTGGACACTGCTTGGAGCAGGGCTCGTTCCTGGATCAGATCCCCCCTCACCCACCCTGCCCCCGGGCCTGCTTCCAGCCCGATCTCCCTCCGGCCCTGCGGCAACCGCTCAGCGCTGTGCCTGCTGATCCAGCTTCCCAGATGCTCTCCGTGCGGAGATTTTCAGAGTTCTCTGAGCTCTTGCTCGGTTCACGAGGTTGTTTTCCACGGCTTTACCTTCAACCTACTTTTTATGGGGGTGTTGATCATGTAGAGTGGGACAGGGAGGTTTGCTGGGGACTGGCGTCACCCAGCATTATCCCCCACTCTCCCTTAGGAAAAGACTAACGTGGAAAGTGGGAGCCAAGTCAGTTTAGTTCAGTATCTGGGAGCACGCCTGAGAAGGCTTACTATCAACCTACGAATAACTTAAGAACTAAAGTCAGATTAAGGTAACTGCAAGAAAGTTAACACACAAACGTCATATTGGATTACTCGGAGCACTTTACAAGCCCTTGGACCATCAGTTGTGCTGCTCTGCACACAATTACCCTTCGGGTTGTACCTCCAGCACACGACAGACATCCCTCCCACACCAGTCTAATGTGACAATTGCTACCCATGCTTTGCAAAAGCAATTAGCAGACTTTAATTCCACAGACAGAAAAAACAAAATCTTGATATTTTCTCAGATCTTGGTGTGTCTTTGAGTACCTCCTCCTCCTCCACGCTCCCTTTCTCATAACAGTCTTTGTAAGTGTTACTTCAGCAAGAAATTACATTTAGTGTGCTTATTTGCAGGTTGTGATAGAAAATAGAATTTAATAAGGTCATAGAAAAGACAAGACTTATGTTGCTTTTGCCCTTACTACCTCAAAAAGGTTGAAGGAACAGTTGGTGGAAAGAACAATGTCACCCCATATATACCCAATTTTTTTTCTTGTTCTAGAGTATGAGCAGAATTAACAGCAGCAATACTGTGTCAAAGCTGCAGAAGAGCTTCAGCTTTGAGCAATCAATAGGAAGCTATTCCCCACTCATTCACCCCTCTGTGTATCTGTGTAGACTGTCAGAGGCAGGGCTATTTGGGAATGGAGCTCTTACCACCTTTCAGTGGAGAATTACAGGAGAATGGCAAAACTGGAGGTGCAGCTAAAAAGGCAGTCCATTGCTTCCTCTAGCTTTTCATCATGGCAGCCAGCAATAAATAGCAAGCATAGATTACCAGTCTCCTGGCTGCCTCCTTCTTCACCTCAGATCTGCTGCGAGTACCTTGGGTCTCACACTGGCCTTCCAAACAGCCACAAAAATGGTCAGCTGTGCCTCAAAGAAATGGCAAAACCCAAGGCAACTCTGGGAAGTTGTTGTTAAAACCCACACAACCCAAAATGTAACCTTATTTGGATGGGGAATACGTTGGTTTCAAATTAATAATACCACCCAGTGATTTTTTTTTTTTTTCCATAAGGATGGCTTAAAAAAAAGTAATCCATTATGCACTGGCTTCTACTGCAAGCCTTACATGGTGGCTATTTCCTTCTGAACTTCATAAAGATGTTCTTTTATTTTGTAGTTGAAGGTTATATACAGGGATTGCTTGTAGAGCACAGCCCTGAAGATCAGTTCTGCCTCCACTGTAATGAACAAAACTTTGGGAACAGATGGCACATCACATCTTTTTTTTGTGAAGAAATTTCATAAAAATAAACTTTGTGACTTCTGTAAAACAGCTAATTGAGCTTAATAATTTCAACACACAGGAATTTTAAATGAATAGTGTTTAACTGAATCCCTAAGGTTATGTAACAGGAATGAGTTTTGTAGGGACAGAAATGCCCCGCATCTGAAGAGTTTTATTTTCAGATGTCTGTGATTAAATAAAGAGTGGAGAAATAACTCTCCACTCTCCTCCATTTTGCAAATTTAGCATACTTTTTGTTGCATTTTTAAGGTTTCTCCTGTTTGAGAGGCTTCTCCATGCATGAAAGAAAAAAGAAGTAACAAAACTAATAAAGCTGGTGGGCAAATTTCAGAGAGCGGGTGAAGGGAAGTGGAAAGAAAACATTTCCTGCTGAATTTTTATAGTTGCCTAGATTTTGAACTCCTAGTCCTGAAAATACTACCTAGAAATCAGATATGCTGTAGAGACTAGTTTTGAACCGCTCCCTCCCTTTTGAGATGCTTCATTTTTCCAAACATCAAACTGAAACAGGTAACCCAAGGATCCTGCTTCAGGGATGTTTTTTTTACATTAACAGTACTTTTTTCTTCTCTATGAAAATTACTTCCCAGAAAAGAGGTTACTTCTGATGTGGATTTGTACTTGATTTTATAGAAACATTTCCACTTTTCTGAACAAGGGTTGGGTCAAAACCCCAAAGGTTATTGAGGGCGGAAGCTGGAGCAGTGAGGGATAGTTTTGATTCAGTTAATCTTAGCTGCCTGTCCTAGCTAATTTTTATGGGATCAAGGCATCAGTTACTTAGAAATGGCTCTGGAGGCCAAGTCCAGTACAATTTTATTTTAAGCTACAGGAGTTATTAGTGCTGTTCTTCCTGTATGTTTCATCTCATATGAATTTGTGGGTAAAGAGAAATTAAAATAGTCATGGATGCTTATGGTTTGGTACCACAACCCAATCAAAATCTGACATTTTGAATTAATTCTTGAACGCTTTGGGGAGATTTAACCATCTTATTGAAACGTTGCAAAATTGTTCATCACCAAAACATCTCTATAATTAATCCCCAAAGGTGAAATTCACTGCTGTACAGACAGCTTTGCATGGCTCTTTGTCACATAAGTACTGCTTTGTGGAAACTAGGGGCAAGGACAAAGTGTAATTTAAACAGTCTAACTTGAACAGAACCCTGTAGCAAGACTTCTGCAGATGCTATCTGGAAGTGAATATATCCTGGGGTAATGAGCTCCTTCTCTCACAAAGATGCAGTTTGTAAACCTTGAAATTGTCAGTGCCTTGGTAAAACAGAAAGGGTTAAATGATTAATTGTGTGATAACTTTATGAATAAGTATTGCAGGTACTGATTGATACTTGAAAAATATACTGCAACAGAAAACAGAAGGGTAAAATTAATGACAATACAGGAGATTTCACCATAAACAATAACATGGTCGTTTAGATACAGAATCTAACAAACTAAATAAGGGTTATTTAGTAACTAGTGTGAATATTAGATTGCAAATACAAACACAGACAGAAGATACCTCTGCTATTCCAGATTTCATGTACAGCCTCTTCTTTTTCCTTCAGCAGAAGCAGCTGGACCAGCTGTATTGCAGTACGGCAAGAACACTGTGAGAAGTGGGCCAGCCCTGCCTGTGTGGCAAGCAGCTCAGCCCAGTAAAAAGATTATCCCAAAGTTTAAACTTTGAATTTTCATGACAACCTCAATCAGTGTGAAGATACACATAAATATGTTTAAAATTCAGATGGTTTTGACATCTACAGTAGGGGCCTTGTGAGCCTTGAAACTTAACCCCCAAACATTTTCTTGCACTGCCATCATCTCTAAATGAAAATGAAGGGAAATGAAGGGAAATGAAGGGAAAATGAAAGCTCAAACTAACAGGAACAGTTGGAAATGCTTCCCTTTCAAACACAGGTGAAAGGATGAACTTTTTAATAGGGCAGAAGAGTCAGGCAGCTTCAGGTCTGCTCATCAGCTTTTGGATCACCAGGAAGAAGTAAGATTTGCAAGCATTCCAGGTTTAGACCTTTTATCTCTCTGTATTCATATAAAGTTCAAAACAGTTACAAATGGTGATGTGGGGAGAGACTATAATTTAATGTATAATTTCTTATAAATGAAGAATGAAATAGTACTTTTTTACATCTGAAATCTCAGGGTACATAGAATGTCATGAGTGGGAAGGGACCCACAAGGGTAATTGAGTCCAACCCTTGGCCCTGCACAGGACAACCCCAAAAATCACACCACACATACAGAGTATATATTTAGTGTTCAGTGACTATGTATTTCAGCAGAATATACTATTAAAAATACTGCTGTCTCCTAATTACAGGGGCTGCTTTTATAAATCTCTTCAGTATTAGCTGATACCAGTGCCCTTCAACACAGGTGTACAACTTTCTACAGCTTAATAGAAAGCTAGCCAAGGTGAATTTCTAAGTGCACAATAACATTTTTAACCAAAACCTCCTCTAATCTCTCTACCTAGAGAAAAGTACCTGGAAATTCATTAAATTAAGCTATCCTCAGATAGAAAGGCAGCACTAAGCCAACCAAGTTGGTGATGCACCCGTTATTGACCTAGTTCTAAGTATATGAAACATGATTATTAGAGGCAGATGACCATTTTTTGCCTTTGTATAGGAAGGTAAAAGGAGAATGATTCCTATGTTCTAGCAGTAGTGCTCTTAAATCTGTGAGCATCTGAATAGGTAAAACAAAGTTTGTATCTGAGCGGATGCGTTCTTATCACATCATCTAATTAACTTAGCAAAAAGCAGGCAGGCTTTCAAGAACAATATTCTTCATGTCCTGTCTGCTTATATCAGTGAGTATAGTTAAACAGAGATGTCCCTTCCATGCATCAAACTAGCCTTGTTTGCAGCAAGCAAGCATTGTAATGAAACTCTACAGTATTTATAAAATAGATGCACTTGGTTTAACATGGATAACTAAAACATGAATAGAGCTCTCAGTTTATGCCATTTCAGAACCCAGTGAAATTTTCATAGGTTGTTTTCAGGTCTTTGTTTATTGCTACTGTTTGGAGACCAAGAGTCTGGTCATACCAGGGCCAAAGGGCCACGGTCTCATCACACGTGTGTTCTGCTGTGCAAGAGCACACAGGTATAAAGGCTACATTAAATTTAGACAAACCCTTAGAGCTAGATAACCAGTCACAACTTTTTTGGTGAGCTGAGCACATTTGATCAGAGTAAAATCATGTTAGTTAACAGAATCACTCCTCAAAGCAGAACTACATTTCAGAAAGGTAGAAAAAAATATGGCTTTAAACAGTACAGGCTTGTAAGGTAAAATCAAATGTTAATATGCAACTATCTGAAACACTCTGTGGTTTTATCTTATAAAAAACAAGTAGAATATTGACTTCTGTTCAGTACTAATTTAAAACATTTATTTTTCTCAAAGTGTTCTTATGAGGGTGACATATCTGATGTTACAGTACTAGCCTGGCAGAAAAAGGTGCAGAAGTGAAGGGAATCAGCTTGAAATGCCAAAAAATAACAAATTACTCCTGTATAGATTAGACTGCTTTGTTAATGTGTCATTATTTCACTATTAAAATTAAATTTTGAGGGAAGGTGAAATCTGATACATACTCCTAAGTGATATCTGCATAGTGCCATCTATCAAATATGGCTGTGTTTTTCCTTCCATTTAAACTGTTATCCTATGTTCCACACAGCTGAATAATGTCACTCACTCTCTCTAAAGTTTCCCATGTGGCCAAGTAATTTAAGTATGCCATCACCAGAGCAACTCTGCAGCTGAAAATATACTGCTATTAAACCCAGAGAGAATAGATCACTAATTGCAGCTTAATATTAGAGATAGACATGAAATACTGAGCCAACCATCAGAGCATGCGCTGGTAATCCAAAATTATGTTATTATTGGAAAGACAAAGAACTGTTTTTATGTCTTCATGAATGACTTTTACAATTACACTAGCTGAGAACTTGCTAAAGCTAAGTAAGACAAGGACTGCTACTTTTGCTCTCCAAGAGAGCCATTGCCCAGGGAGCAGAGCATGGAGTACCACCTCCTCGGTCTCTAGCATCTCCCCAGGAGAGGACATGTGTGTGATTCTCTGAGGAGGAGGGTGTATGCCTGTAAAAGGTTTTTGTTTTTACTGCAGAAATTCATATTTTTGAGTCCTTTGCACTTCTTTTCAACTACAGTTTCCAGTATAGGCTGCAATTTTTTAACCAACCTAAGCAGCATCCACTATGGGTGGCAGAAAATAAGACTGCTCATTGGTCACTTGGGTAAAGCAGTTTGTTTCCTGTAACATCACTTACAGAATTATTGCCCCTTGAAGTAGAACTCTGCATAGTTTGATTTAGAAAAACTATTTTTATTACATCTTATCAGTTTTATGTGTAAAACATTTCTTTTAGCTTAATTGCACATCATTTAGGTTATGTTCTGAATCTCTCACTGAGCTCCCCCTTCCCCTCCTTTCCTACCAATCCCATATTTTCCATTTTCAAGCTAAACATCTTGAATCGAAAAAAAAGTAGAAGAAAGAGAAAAGAGGGAACATCTTTTAGCAAAAGAGTGCAACATGATTTCTCAGACACAAAATAATCTGAAAAAAAGGACCTGGTTATTATTGAAATGCAACTCTTTTACTAGCTAGATCAGTGTCGTGGGGTTTAATTTGCTGTGGCCTTTATGTTGCTTCATATAACTGCATTCTTGAGATGTTTAGGTTTTGTCTGCTGATTCTCAATAGGTATCTTTTCACATGATTTTAATCAATTTCAGTAGTGCTGCAAAAGTACTGAAAACAACATTTCTATTATGCAAAGGCAGTTAATTCAACATAATCAAGACATTCTTGTATTGTCCCTTTTTTTCATACTTAGATTTTAAAATCAAACACATGGAACTTTTTTTGGTCATATTATTTCTCGAGTAGTTTTTTAAACTTTATTTTGTTATTTTCTCACATTGTCTGGCGATTTTCGCATTAATTTTTCAAGACTATTTTGTATTAGGTCATTTCAAACAAATTAACAAAACAGTTATAGATTCATATTAAGTATTCCTTTTTAGGACTGCATGAAGTAATCCCCCAGCTAATAAAAAAATGAAGTCACACTAGGCTGAATATGACAGGCTGAACAATTCTCCATTGGACTCCTGCTGAGAAAACGAGACAGAGAAGATCTACTGCAGATCATCATAAGAAAACACAAAACATTGCTCTTGTCCTTTCCCATAATTTGATCATGCTTGGAAAAGCCTTTTTCATTCCAAGTGTTCACGAGTTCAGATGCAAACAGAATTAATCTTTTCCTTCTCTACCTTAAGCAAGGCAACTTCCTCTAAAGCCCCAAACATTGGTTTCTTCCTTTTCCTCCTCTTGTTTAAAAATGTGTTTAAGTTCCTACCATTTGCCTTGAAGGATGTTTTCACAGCTAGAGGTCTATATTCCCTGGCAATACCTCTCCACAGTGCAGAGTAAGATGGCTAAGAAACTGGTGTGGAGCAATTCAGAGCAATGCTGGGATCCTGCTCCTTCCAGTTTGGGCACAGTGCCACAGAGATTTACATCTGTTCCTTCTTCACTCAGTTTCTCTATCCTATTACTTTCCATTTTGCATTTTTTCTTGCCCTTCTGCTTAGGGTTGAATCAAGGTATGTTTTCAACTTTTTCTGCACTATTACGTTTGTAATTTCTTTCAAAGAAGAGCCAAGAGGCTCCTGTCTTCAGGGGTTCTACAGTCTTGGGCTTAAACACACAGCAGAATTTGAGATGCAAGTGTGAAAGCTTGCAATGTTTTGTTTTTTAAGGTAGAAGTTCTATCTTAACAGTAGTGTTTTACTATTAAAAATTAAAAGAAATCAAACCATAAAGTTAAGTGTTACACAAATGTTGTTACAAGCCAAGGCTGTATCATCTCTTCATCGGATTTGACTGACAAGGTTTCATAGTGAGTACTTTTCATACTCTTATAAGCCCTTCCTATTTAGATTATTTCTCATATTGTTAGCCTTTTATATATTCTCACAATCAGATTTTACTCAACATTTAAGGTGTTGCTGCCTCGATATAGATTCCAGTGAGATTCAACTTTTAGAAGTTGAATCTTTTAGACTGGAGGGTCAAAGGAGATGGTAGAAATGTTTTAAGCCGACAGCATCAGTTGCTGATGATTGAGGTGGGCTCTAGTCTTTTACCATTGTAACTACAGGACTGGGAAGCTGGAGTAGCTTTAGCTACAAAATCATCATAGAAATGGCATAAGCTTTTAAAATCCAAAGTAATTTTGATCTTGATTTAGGATTGGTGGTGTTTTGTTTTGTTTGTTTTGGTTTTCACAATTTTTATTTGTTTTGAAGATACCATCCCTAGAGATTTTCTACCTCCAGTCATCAGGTTCCAAAAAACTGTAAGACCTCATGCACTTCCACTAGTAATTCAACTTGTTCCATGGCCACTTTGATTTCAGATGCCTCTGTCAAGTTCCCTCCTCCCAGAAATAAAGGGCTCAGCATAAGGATCTCCCTGTCTTCTCCCACCTCCAACACTGATGCAAAGAACTCATTAATCTCCTTAGCAATGGCCTTGTCCTCTTTGAATGCTCCTTTTATGTGTGGAGTGCTACTTCTAAAATAAATCTCAGCTCCATTTTCACATTGACCTTGTACAACTGTTTTGCATGGTTATTAGCAACAGATTATTGGAAATAATATCTTTTTACTGCTAGGATCAATATTTCTTATCAGTGAAAATATAGATTTTAAACCATCTTGCATTTCCTTTCTAGGAAAGGAAAGGATAGGAAGAGCATAGTAGCTAGAATTAAATAAAATCTAAGTATCAGAATTTTCACTGTACATTCAGAGATATTAGGACTTTTAGTGGAGGTGCTTTTATGTTTGGTATGACCTTACCAGGACTGACCTGGAAGGCAGGAGCTTTGTCAGCTGCTGGGAAATTCCTGTGTAGCTCTGTATGGCTCTGTAGGTTGATAGACAGGAACTGGTACATGTGTAAAAAATAATCTCCCCAAAACTACCTGACAAGCTAAAACAGACTTGGCCCATCAGGTGAAACCAGTGCAGGTCAGCACAATTTGCTATGATGCAAAAGCATCTTTATGTATAGAGTGCTATGCTAGTGTAGAAATTCACCAGTGCAAAATTCCCACTCACTGGTATCCTGGTACTTATCAGATTTTCCTTACCAAAGCTGTCATGTTTTCACCCCAGTTATTACCACTCTCCCCACAAAAGGCCCCTGGGTAGATGTGTCAGAGCTTCAACAAGACTTGCATGCTCCATCACAAGAAATGTTGCGCATTTACAAACTAAAACTCCCCCTCCCTTTATTTTCATATGTGGACAATCAGTTGGTTAAGTGTAGGGGAAACTGATAAAACATGTTCTCTCTCAAACAGTTAAGCTAATTTTGTGCCCAGTGAAGGGATAGCAGTAACAGGGTTCCTACCTCTGTGCAGTTAAAAACATTTCTCAAATTTTACCAAACATACCAATTCTCATCTTGCTGTTTTCTTTTCTCTGCAGAGCAGAATACAGTCACAGCACTGAGAGGTTTTATTTCCCTCTGACACACACTCTGCTGTTATTCTCAGCTTCTCAAAGCATTTGGTTAAAACAGCCATATTTTCTCTTGTTAAAGATACCTGAGCCCTGTGCTTAATGTTTAAAGAGCTCCATGTGTACCCAATTATGAAATGAATTAATTTAGTGGACGACTAGATTAAGTGCCATCTGTGGCCTGATTGTTTCTTAATTTGAGTACTTCTGGTCAAAGTTGTCATAAACTCTTATACAACATATGACAAATCAGTGTTACCCAAGGATGTCTTGATATGAAGAGAGTTCTACATTAGGTGTTCAATATTATTTCATGATGGCATGATTTCAAGGACATCATCACACTCAGGCCAAAAATATTCAATGGATATGATCAACATTTGTGAGATTTTTTGGATAGTCCTCAAAATCTTGTTTTTTAAACAAGTAAGAAATGACAACTTTCTTTTAAAAAATGTACTTCACAATGAAATATATTTTTTTATATTTTGAAGTCATGTTTATTAAGTGAACGAGAGGAAAAAAATCAGCATTGATAGGGGCCTCAGAAATATTTTGAGTGGAATACTGGCCTGTCATAAGTGAGAGAGGAAATAAAGAGATATTTCTACATTGCAGTCACAAATTCAGCCATATTCCAGAGTTCGACTTTGATTTTATTATGATTTTTGCTGGTCTGTTCTCTGTATTATCAATGCACTTAAAAAGGAAGAAGAAGAACAGGCAGCAGAATGTTTTTAAAATCTCAAAAGTGAGATATTGAAAGTAAAATTACTTCAGCTACCCTGCTTGAACATAACTTTCTGAACCACATTAACCTTTCTAGAGGAACTCATTGGCCTGTGCTGTTGTCTCTGGATTTTTTTTGACAGTTGATGCCTAGAATATGGTATTTTGTAGGAAATACCTGTTTCTTTTTTCCTATAAATGCTTCCCATTTGACTACACTAAGACCCCCACTTTATGTAATCATCTGAATGCAATGCAATAAGCTCATTCTCACTGCCCTTGACAAATGGAGTAATTTTTTTATTAGATACAAGTTTTCAGGTTTTGGATCATCTGTTTACTTTCAGATCATTAAAGAAAATGACAAAATAGTAAACCAGTTTTTAGGAGTACCAAATACTTTTGGAGTCTTCTGTCAGCATTTTCTAATGCACGCTAAACAAGCTTATTCAGCAAGGATTCTCTTTTGCTCATCTTCAAATGAGTATTAAAAATATTTTGTTATATTTCTAATAAAATAATGTCACTCAAGACAAAGTCAAATGCAGAAGTATAGAATGCCACAATTTATAAATTATTCCTTTGTTGTTTCAGCAGTCAATAACTTTTTATGTGGCTCATTGTAGAGAGAATGGTAATTAACAAGAACATTAAGTAATTTCCAAAATGTAAAAGAGACTAAAAATAAGACACATGAAATTTCAGTCACCATTGAAAGTCTGGGCTTTTGGATTTCTGGAGGTGAATTAATTCAATATCTGTCAAGCTCTTCTCCTGTAAAGGTATGTAAAGTTTCTTCTTAACTTTATTTCCTCTACCACTTACCAAAAAGTTTTGGTATATTTGAGATGTTTAAAGTACCACTTTTAATTTGATTTTGTTTTTCTCTTGTACACCTCATAGTGACTTTTATCATATAGTATCTGATCAGACAATTCCAACATGGGAATTGGCTACATCATCTACACTAGAATTTACTCTTAGAAGCACATCTGTGCTTTGACCTGAGGCAGAGAAAATGATGTAGTAGGTTTATCTAAAGACAGAAACTTTAACGATGATTGAGAGTCTAGACATGAGAAGATGATCACCTTTTTGATCATCTGGAAAGACATTTCCTCTTAGTTACAGAGGTATTCAACTAAGCAATCACATGCCTTGAAGCAGGGAAATGCACATAAACCAAACCTTTTAAAGCCAACATGCTTCCTTAAAATGCGCGTTTATAACGTTGAAAACAAACAAACAAACAAACCTTAAAATGAAGAAACGGTTCAAGTCTGTGGAGAATCCAGATCATCTGCAACAGATTTTTGTCTCTCAGAACAAATGCTACATATATACATATATATATACACAAACCCCAGCAGCAGTCTCTTGTCATGCAAGCAATGCTCAGTATGAAAATTAAAGTCAATAGAAAGGAATAGAAACGTATTCGTAGACATTTTTCTTCTTTCATATTTCTTCTTATACAAATAAGAATTAGAGAGATGGGTGAATGTGGTCTTACCAGTGAGGCAAAAGTATGTGAAGAAAGGGTCATCATGCCAAGTTTTTCCTACTGCATATTGAGAAGAAATGTTGATTCTTACTATAGGTGACAGGCAAGAGTAGCTAGAGGAAGAGGTTGTAAGGAAATCCTCTTGGTACAAGCTATACAAACCTCTGAGCTACATAAGCTTCTAGAAGTTTCGTTTCAGAGAGCTTTCATTGAATTTTGATATAGCGTGCTTAAGAAATGATGACTTAGAAATCATCTTTCCTCAAAATATTACCTGATCTGGTAGTTATTTTGCACCTCTCCCTGAGGAGATCATGGAGTACCAGCAGATCTTTCATTAAAAAAAAACCAAAAAACAAACAAACAAAAAACCACCAACAAACAAACAAAAAAACAAAACACCAAAAAACCCCCCCCAACAAACCAAAAACCAAAAAAGCCCAACAAACAATGAAGCAACCTCAAAACAGAATTAAAAAAAAACCTGTAGTGTGCCATCTTCAAAAGAATCAGAGCAAAGTATATTCAAATAATTACACAGTACAAGAACTGAGAAATGCAAAACACAAGCTAATCACTCCCTAAATGAGGGTATTAAATCAACATCTCTTTTCTTTTTTTTTTTCCTTTCTTCTACAAGAGATGCATTTCAGATTAGAAAATAAAACACAAAATCTATTTTTATCTAACCTTATCACCCAAGCTTAGAGCTATAACCAGGCCTCTCATGATAGTCAACTGAAGTTTTTATACATAGTTTACTCTAAGTTATGCTTTATCAATAGAGCTGTGACTGGGCACAGAGTCACAGAGCTATGACTGGGCATTCTGGGTGTTACAGTCTACTCAGGTGAATTCCATGGGGGAGAGGGAGGCAGTTGCCCTTGGAGCGGTTAACCACGTTCACCTGGGAGAAGGTGTTGGTATAAAATAATAGGATTATTACAATAAGTGATTTCTTTACTACATGATGAGAAAAACTCTTGCCTTTTTGGAGCTTGAGAAAGAATCTGAGGAAGAGGACATAGTGAATTTCTACAGGAAACAAATTTATAAAAGAGGGTTAAGTTACAGTACCATTAATGCTCAAATAGTTAAGTCTCAGAGGGAATAGAAAAGTTGTCTTCATTGAGGAGGTTGTACAGAGTGTATTCAGTTTGAGAAATTTCTGGGTAAGAGAAAAAGAACTCCAAGGAAGGTCATAGCCTCTAGGGCTTAGAAGGTAGGGAACAGATTTGTTCTCAGGTCATTTTATAAACATATTTCTCAATATTTCTGAATTTGCTCTATTTACAGGCATAGTTTGTTCTACTTCATTATTACTTATCCAAAAGTATTTCTTTTTAGGGATTATGAATCTAGAGCATTTTTGGGTGAACTGATCTTTTAAAAAAGGGAAAAGTGAACTAATGTCAAGCTTCTGGCTGAATTTGAGTTCTTTTTTTGTGTAATTTGAAGCTTTGATGCTGTAAGAAAATTCATGTGGACAAGTGTTTACTGGTCCAAAATTTCCATCCTAGAATTCAAAAAATTCCATCCTTTTTACTTGACTGAAGGTAAAAAATAAAGATATTTATATTCTTGTTTCATTACTCATCTCTGTATCTGCAAAATAATTATTTCTGTAATCATTCTGTAACCGTTTTTGTCACTTTTCACAGGTGAATTTTTAGTAAAACTTGGTTTAAACTATGTGAGACTGAGGTTGTATAAAGTATCTTTTTGTTCTGGAGAAAAGTGTAACACCAAATCTGAAATCTAATATGCACAGAGATAGTTTCCTACCCCTGAAATGAAATGCAGTGAATAAAAACCTGAACAACAATTTTCAGAAAGGAAAGATCAAACTTTGGACTAATTGATGCCCTTGCTGATGTTATAACTGCATCTGGCGCAATTCTGGTATGAGCAGAAAAAAATGGCATTTATGAAAACCTGGGAGTTTTTCAAAGTAGCTAACAATATTTTTTCCACTTTTTATGACATATATTGGAAAATGTTTAGTAAACACAAAGGTGTGGAACTGCTTTTGTCTGAATTCATTGAACATAAAATATTCTGTGCTGAATGATTTTTTCCAAGAATAAATGTCCTGTTGTTTACAATGAGCAATAGGATTATACTAATTCTAGCTCATATTTGCTTTTTTGTTTTGATTTTCTAAAATTCCTTCAATAGTATCAACTTTATATAGTTCCAATTCTTTAAAAATGAACACTTTAATTAAACTGCACTGAAATTATTTCTTTGTAAATATTTACTCAGATATGCCGTTCACCAGGGTGAGGGACAGGAAACAGCTCTCTGCCGTGTACACTGAACAGTTATGGTTGGAATTACTGCAAACCTAACAACCGTATCTATTTAGCAATAGAGGTAAGAAATGGTACAAATTGTTATAATATGGGGGAAAACAAAAAGTAAGGGGGAAATGAGGAAATGTTCTTGTATAAATAGGCTATTGCTTAGAAACATATCAATCTCAAATTACAAAAATCAAACAGATGTCTAAATAAATGTCAGACTGGTATGACAGCATCCAAAAAAGTCAACAAAACTAGCATGAATAGAATTTACTCAGCTTCATTCCCCTTCCTTTAACCTGAATACTTTCCTTCTCTGCTTCTGTATAGAATCATAAAATGAAGTCTACATAAAGATACAGTTATCGCTTATACCAGCACATGGCTCCAATTCAGCAAAGCACTTAAGTAGGTGATTAGCTTCAAGCCACTTCACTTACCCACTTTTCTAAGTATGAACTTAAGTGCATACCAGAAGTTCTTTCCTGGGTTGGTTTTTTGCTGTGCCTGTTGACTGCAGCAGAGCACAGAGCTATCTGAGCTAGTCTGAAAGGAGCATGGTCAGGGGCTGGAAATGGTCTGTAACCGCAGCTGCCGGGCACTCGGGGTCAATTCACTGACTGGCCTCCAGTGCTCAAGCTGCCTTGGTAAAGCCTTTTGTGTTATGCAGTTTGCAATATATATGATTCCTTCTTTTTGTCTGCTCTGGTTTCTGCAGAGCATTTACCTTTCTTTATTTTTCCAAGGTCCTACTATTTCTTTTGTAGGGAAAGTACTAATAGACCTCAAAATCAGAAGTATCAGGTAGTGGATCAAATAAAAGGCTTATGATTGTGAAGCCTAAAGTATGATCCAAAAATACCTTACTCAGTAGCTATTTAATTCTAGATACACTCTACTTTCTTTATTTCTTTGTCTTTATATGTGTAAATTTGTCTAGACAGTTGTTTTTGTGCATGTCCAGGGCTGCTTGAAGTTTTACTATGTTCTACCTCAGTCAAGCAGCAATCTGGAAACTATTTCTCTACCAAATCCTCTAAGCAACTTTATCTGGGAGGTATTCTTAGAGCATACAGGATTAGGCCTGTGACAAAATGCAGTCATGTTTTTTCTAAACTAATGCTAGGGATCACTTTCTCCAGTGGCAGCTACAACTACCTGCAGACTGTTATTGAGTATTCCTGTCTTAAACAGAAATGTTCCAATCGATAAGTTGAAGTTGGTTTCTCTTTCCTATCCAAATTATCACAAATCCCTTTCTTCATGATGTCACAATGTCAGTAGTATGGATAGAAGGTACTTTCTCCCCCAGATCACTCACAGGTTCCTGATTATAGATATTTCTTGAGAGGGAGAGGTTTAAATCCCTGCAGCAGATGGAGCCAAGAGTGGAGTCTGGATCACCTTGTTGAGTTTCTTATTTAAGAGGTGAAGATGCATTGTCAAGAAGGATTTGTTAGAGATAACCTGGAAGCTTAAGTCTCAAGGATGGCTTATCACTGGATATTTTGGGAAACACATAAAGGTGAACTATTGGCAAGGGCTGATGTTCCACTGAATTATTATATACCTCCTAAGAAGAGAAAAACTTCCTGCCATCTGTTTCAGACACCATAGTGCTTATGATTTCTCTTAAAAAGCTTGGTTTTGAGTGATTTGTACATTTAAACATCAAACTTTCTATAGCACTTTTCTGGACAGAAAGGCTATATTCACATTAGCAGGTGGCTTTGCTCATTGAACCTAGAGACTTATGCCCTGATGATTGTGTCTTATGTTCCTATTTATATTTTTGGGGGGTTTTTGGACTTGCTGTACTCTGGCCCCTCACCTAGTTGCCTGTCCAGGAGTGGACACTATTACCTGTGCTTCTAGAACCTTCTATCTTAGTTTTATCTGAAAAAAAAATGCAGATTTTGCACCCTAAACCAGTTCCATAATGTGAAGTGGAGCATAGTGTGTGGCAATGAGTGGGAGACATGCTTGAGAAAAGTAACTTTTGATTGAACTAAAATGCTAATATAATATTCCTTCAGTAAAGATAATGGTCTAATTTATGAATAGCAAAATACCTTGCTAATAGTGTTGAAACATGATCAGGATTTTACTCAAGACCTCAGATATCACTTTGATATATCACAAAGAACTATGTAAGTAAATATATGACAGTAACTCCGTACTATCTCAGAGCAAGTAATGAAGTTGATGATTAAAGCAATAAGGGTTTTTCATTAAATGGATACTTATTTTCTGACAAAGGAGGAGGAGATGGTCTTTTAGCATCTTTTAGCATATAAACACAAAAATATTTAATAGATATTCCTGCAAGAAAAAGACAATCCCATAAAACTTTTGGAGAGTCTTTGAAAAATCTTGCTTCTGTTACATTAGAGTTCTTTTGACCTGCTGTCCACACTATTTTGGTGCAGCCCAGGATGTGGTTGGCTTTCTGGGCTGCAAGCCCATATTGCCAGGTCATGTTGAGCTTCTCGTCAGCCAACACCCCCAAGTCTTTCTCCTCAGGGCTGCTCTCAATCCATCATCCATCCAGCCTGTATTTGTGCTTGGGATTGCCTTGGCCCAGGTGCAGTACTTGCATATGGTCTCATTGAATTTCATGATCTTATATTAAAAAACGGCTCAGAAATAGGATAAAATAAGACCAGTGGTGATCTGCTTACGATTATAAATACAAGCAGAGTTTTTGTGAGCCTAATTTTAACCATGTTATTTTTAATATCTTATTTCTTGGTTCCATATCCTTGCTGATTGGCAAGAGAGCTAGTTTCACTTAAGTTAACAGGATATTTGCTCAGATATCCTGTTAGTGCAAACCCTACAGCTCTTAAACCCCGCATCTGCTGTTTGGAATTGTAATTAACTAATTTAAAAAGTTTTAAAGACATATAAAACTGAAGACATGATTTGAATAGAAAAAGACATGCAAGTCTGCACAGAAGTCTGATGTGTGGACAGAGTGGCAGCATTAAATGTCAGCTGAGTTATTGAAGATTCTGATCATATAATTGGGATTGTTTGAATGAATTTTATTGTAGTTAGTACACTAGGGTACAGTCAAGTCAACATGAATCATCAGAAAGATATAAAGTAAATAAGTACTCACATAAGTAAAGCTATAACTCAGAAGAGACAGGTAATACATAAAAGTAACATCCTTGCTGCAAATTTGTCCCCTGGTTGTATCTCCATTATCTCTCTCTCCAGGTGCTCACTAGAGTTACGATGGACATTAATTTTTCACATGCTGTGCTCAGTAATTCTGTCATCTTCTTCGCTTGTATCAGATAATTGATTTGATTTAGAAGACTTTTTTCTGTATTGTGCCTAAGAAATAGAAAGAATTTCACTTTCTATATTCTTGCTATTAAATTTATGCCCACATAGTATAGGGTTGCTTCCTCACCTTTCTGTTCTGATTCTCTCTACCACCAACTGTCTTTCCACACAAGCTATAAAGCCTTGTAAATCATCTTGCATGGACCTTGGTAACTCAGTAAGCCAATATATTTTTGTATAAACATAGGTAATTACATTTAAAACTTGTGGAATATTATTTCAGTGTTAAAGGGTTGCATTTATTTCTAAAATGTATCACAGGAAAATACATGCAATCTTTCGACATTTAAACATGTCATAGTTTAAATTTGCAGTTAAGATAAAAAGAAATAATTATTTAATAAGAATATTAATTGAGGATTTTGTTTGAGTTTTTGGGGCATCAGTGCTAAATATAACTGAAACATTAAGAATATATTAAAACATTGAGTTGCACAGTTTTTGTCTTAGAGCCATACTCTCACATTGGTAAGTGGCAGGTTATGTCTGGTTTGCCAGTGTGACTGTAGTGCAATTTAGTATAGTGCTGTGCAGAAACCAGCATATGAGTTGTTAGGGACCAGGTATAAACTGGAGACTGCCAGTGTGCTATAGCACCCTCAGTCAGTCTCCTGACTTCCCTTTCTGTCCCTGACAAGACCTACACATTTTTGTAGTAGTGGTGGTAGAGAAAGGAAGGGCTGTGAGGGCTCAGTGGAGCAGACTTTATTGGCTTTGCAGTCCCCCAAACCTCTTCTATGCTCTCCTAGCACATACCAGCAAACTTAAACTATTTGCAAAATGGGGCTGAAAAAGCCACGACAGAGAAATGACTGTGTGTTACAGAAATTTATCCCAGGAATCCTTGCACATTGTTAGAAAGTAATTCACAACATTTTATTTTACATACACCATTCTCATTGTTTAATCCACTAAATAATTAATGTTTGCAGAAATTAAGTCTAATCTGGAAGGCGAAGCATGTTATGCCACATCATAAACCATTTCTGTGGCAAGTAAAATCATTTTTAAAGATGTTCAGTATTTCACAGCCATAGTGAAAGGAGGATCAGAATAAATTATTTTATTCTTTAAAATAATTGTAATATATTTTGCTGGTGAAAAATCACCAAAAAATTATTTTTGTATATAGGATTTAATATGTAACACTCTTTGATAGCTACTTTAAATAAAGGAAAATAAATAAAAATTAATGTGGTATTTTGATCTCCATGTTTGCTCATTATATTCTAACAACATTTTAAAATTTTTAAGATGAAAACTGACATCAGATATAAGTTGTTAAACACTTTAATTTTATCTGCATTTTTTGCGTCAAAAATAATTTTAATATTAAAGGACAACTGTAGACTTCTAATGACTTGAATACAGTTTGACTGTTTTCATGAAGAGCTCTGTGGGATGTCAGAATATTTAATTCAGGATGTTAAAAACATCCCAAAATGTCACAATAATTATATCACAGCAGGCAATTAAAACACTGGAAAATGCCAACTGACTAAGTGTGTTCTCTGTTATTTAGGAAACTAATGAGTGAGTGACAAATAAAGCAGAAATACAAATTATAACCACAAAATCCAATATACATTACAATTGATTTTAGTATACAATGTGTATTAAAATAAAGCAGCCTGTCTTAACAAAAACAAAGAAATACTTATTTAAAGCTGTCGTTTGAGCTGTAGGCTCTGTAATTCCCCAGGCATCAGAAACTGTTTTTATGTTTCCCCTTCATTATTTAGTTAATTAGTTATATATTTGTGTTATGACACTATAATATGGACTTGTTCATGAAACCCTTTCTAACTACAATGGTTCCATTCACTGCACTGCAATAGTCTCTGCCAAATTCTCCACGTGTCCTTAAATTAGTCTAAGGGCAGCGAGGGAAGATCTGTGTGCTTGTGGGGTGGAAAATACAGCTCCCTTCACAGCAGGTCAGAGGCACTGTAAAATCTACATGGACCCAGGGAAGTTACAGCACAAGTAAGGATGCTGATTCCTAGACAGAAAACAATAGAGGCTTGGAGTTGTAGAAGAATTCCTGCATTTGAATGGCAATGGGTTAATTGAAGCAGCAATTCAATAAGAGAGATGCTTTTGATTTAATTTGTACAGGGATTTAATCCATAATTATTAAACCAACATCCTATTCTGGCAGACACTATGGAAATAAACTCATCCTATTCAACTTAGGGAAAAGAGGTACTGTAAGAAGCATTACTATTAAAAAAAAAAAAGAAAAAGGAGGTATTTAATAAAGATGACAATAGGCAATTATTCTCGTTAGCTAATGAACCTTGAATAATTATTATTACTGCAACTGAATTGCTTAAATAAAAGAAAAATATATGAAGTGCCAGGCAGAAAAAAAACTGTGAGAGGTAGCTGTGTCACTGCTCCTATGCAAGGCTACAGTAGGTGACAGTTTGCTCCATTTTAAGGTTTTCTGTGGCAACCATTACGTGGGGTTTGACAGCAGTTTAACTGGTATAAGTCATTGTTGCTAATGAAGGGCATGGCTTTAGCTGTTTATTCTTGCCCCCTCCCTTGAGCAGACACGAGCATTCATGGAGCTGCAAGGTCAACTGGATTTGGCAACGGTCTGGTTAGAAACTAAGCCCCCAACTGTAATTTTCATGGATATGAGATCCTTGTTGGGTGCACTATGTATTTTCCTGAGTGCTAGTGATAGCACAAGAGAGGGGAAAGGAACTGGGAAGGGGGGGAAGGGAGACTGGCTTAACTCCTTCAGCAGTAGTTTGGATCTAAACTGAATTCAAGTAATTGGGGAATCATGACATGAAGGGTCAAGTTGCATTTGTGATTGCAACAGTTCAGACAGAATGAATTATTGCTGCATTGATCTGAGCACTGGAAATGTCAGTATTTAACAGTCTTTAAGAATTACTACTCTTTTCAGTTCCTTACAGTTTCTGGACATGAAATAATCTTCAGATTTCTGTAACAGAGCTTCATGAACTGAATGCCTCAAAGTCATCTCTGGGAAAAGAGGATCAGTTATTCTGTTTACTTTGTAGACCCCATTGCTTGTATTTAAAAACTTAAGCGGTATTTTGCACTTCCTTGGTTGTTTTTTCACATGTCCAGAGTTATGTCTCTGGTTGGGGATCCACTTGTGGCTGTTTCCTTTCTGTATCTGGCATCATGTGGTGGTCAGCAATCACTCAGCCCTTACAATGATTGCACTGGGTGTTATTCTGAGATGTGTTATCTTGCTTCTGGCTCTATATTCATGTTATTCCTTGGGCAGGTTGTTGAAGCTGGTATCTGGCTCATTACACAGCCTTTGAGCACCACTTGCTGCTAGTAGACCATCAAAAGTAAGATTTTTGCTACTAATTCTGGTGGAATAAAAGACAATAATAGGCAAAAGCCCTATTCCTCTGTGTAGTTTTGAGCTGGACTGGAGGGAAAAGATTGAAATCTTGTCTTTCCTCATTTGGTGGCTGTTGAATGTGCATATCACCCATTGGAGAAGTCTGACCCATGAAAGAGACCCTGGTATCCTGGGGGTCTAAAGGCTAAGTAGATGAGGCATAAAAAATTATATTCTTCCATGTCTTCGTACAGACTAAGTGAACTGTTTTAAGTGTGTCAGCTTAAATAACACTGAGGCTCCTAATTCTGTCACTTTTACCTGCAAAGGTTCTTTTTTTTTTTTTTGATTATAAAAACCTTCAGGAGTGTTCTTTTTGAGTCATCAAGAAATGTCTAGGTGCCTTCTGGTGACAGTTATCTTAGGTAAAGACACGGGATATATGTGTATTTGTTTGAGATATATAGAAAATACTTAGAATATTTATACATAAATCTCTGAAAGAATTTTTGCTTTGCAGGAAAGCCCAGGTAGAGTGAGATAACCAGTAAGATTACTGGCTGGTTCCATCATGGCACACCTTTTTGTTCCACAAAGGTCAGTATATTTCTCTCTCTGCTAGTGTCCATGAAATAACACTTTTACACTCCATATTAAGAATGGGATGATAATTAAAAACCCCCAAATGATTCCAAACCCTAGATGTTAGGAATTCTTGTATTTAGCATGGACCTTACTGGTTTATTCAGCTCATATTTCAATGTCTTGTTTGGTTTATTGCATTAAGGATAGCACTAAATAAACAAAGAAAGACATACTCCATGAGATCTCATAAAATGGCAAATAAGATGCCATTGGATGAGAAATCTGCAATTTTGTCACTATCCTTTCATATTATTATAGATTTAATGTAAAAACTATTGAAGACTGTAACTGTGAAACATAGTAGAGCTCAGTAGAACTTCTTTTGCCCTTCAGGATTTATTTATCTACCCTAAAGGTAGCCTCTCAGTCCACTTTGCAAGAATACCAGCTAATCCTTTCAAACAGGTTTATTTTTTTTCTCCTTTGATATGAAAGGATAAACCTTGCAGTGTACCTGTAAAGAAGAGAGGTAGAGAAACCAACTGAACAAGCAGACATTACTAAATTGTGATTTCCTTGAAAAAGAAAATCCGGACAAAGATTATACTCATTACTATAAAGTTCTTTTCAGTCACAAAGGCATTAGAAAAGGTATTTATAACCGACCTTTGACGATTCATAATTCCTTTCAGTAGAGAACTATAGGATTTTGTACTAAATGTTTTATTACATTCTTACAAAAAGTATGTGTAATTTTAAACTATAACAGTAGTTCTAAAACAATTTTTAGAAGACCACTGAAGCAATAGCACAGTATGTGAACAATTTCTGTTGTTTAAAAAGATGAAAGACCTCTAAGGATATTTTTAGTCCGTATAAGGTAGAAGGTACAATGTTATAAATATATAAACATCTGTCATATTTTTCTGAGCTTGAACTTTGTACTTTTACTACATAACAAATTTGTTCCTGTTATCCTGAGGGAAGAAATTTTTTCCTTTCTTACAAAAGCATGGCTTCAAAGGTTTGAAAAAGTATGGAAGCAGAAAATTATAAAATACTCATTGTTTCTGAATAACAGCAGAAAAAAGCCTCTTTGCTTTAAGAAGCGCTATGAAAGACTCTTTTTTTTCAAAGGTGAACTTTTTTCTTTCAAACGTGTTTCATATTTTTCCCTAGCTGAACCTGCTTTTCTAAAAGCACATTTGAAATAGAGAACCATGCTGCAAGCTAGTGTTCTGCAAATGTGTGTGAACAATT